>NC_134014.1:46996507-47304840 GCF_040712315.1 Castanea sativa
ATAATGGGAAGGGAACTAATAGGAAGCGAAGTTATCTTCACAAATGCATTTCTAGTTATGAGGATTCAAACTACATTTATAGTTTATTTACAAATGCATCACTGTCTAAACTCAAAAGGGAGTTATTGAAAATTAATGAAAATATCATTTTAGAATTTCTTGAAAATTGTTTCCACGTTGAATTTTGAGTACCAGTTTTCAAAAAGTAAAAAAAAAAAAAAAACACTCAACTAAACACATCTTTTAAACTGTTTTTTTTTTTCCCTAATAAAAAGAATGCTACCGAACAAGGCTTAACAATCTTAAGCTTAAAAGCTCTAAGTTTACAACCTCTAAAACAAAAGGCTACACACTAGAGCACCATCCAACCCAAAACTAAAAGTTCAGGACGACAGCTTCAATTGTCAAATACTGAATTGGGGATATCAAGGTTGTTGCACAATCTGCTAGCTTGAGTCGACAATTTCAATTTTTTGCAGTAAGTTTTTAACATCATGAATAATGGCCTCCTCGTTGCAAGGACTATTGCCATGACTTCTGGCATTTCTTTCACTCCAAATATAAATAAGCCTCTGATAATAGCTTTTACCCTCCTATGTGCCAAAGTCTTTGCATTGCATTTGGTACTTCTGAACCCGTAAACACTGCTTGGAAGCACAATTCTACTTGAATCAATATGCTTGTAGAGCTCAAAGATTGCAAAGAGGTCAAAATTTTCATTAATAAGTTAATATATAAACTGGAACTAAGACCATAATGTCCACTAGAGTTTGAGTTTTGATGACCCTAGTTAGCATTCGAGTGGTAGCAGAGATAAAAGCAGTGGAATTATCTAAAGTCACCTGAGGATGAAACTGCTGAAGATAAATTTCTCGATTGAGAAGTAGTGGATGCAAACATCAGAAGTTGGAAGTTAGTGTCTGAAGTCACCGCAACTGACAAAGCTCGTGTTCAGATAACAAATCAAAAAGACATAATGCCAAATCAGATTTTGGGACTACGTGTCTAATGGTTCTCAGAGAATCACTAACATTTTACAATTTTGGAAGAAAAGAAAACTTAGAAAGGACCTCCTTTGTCAATGTTTCAAGTTGAAGTTTAATTTGGTTGACAAGAAGCAGTAAAGAGTAAGTACCAAGAACATCTTCTAAAATATCTACATAGTCGTAGTATTTAATCAGGAGACAACTGCGATGTCTTACTGCATCCAAGGAAAATATTCTAGATTAAAACTCTTTTCAGCTGAAGGTTTTCCAACGAGGAGAAGGGCAAATGAAGTGGCCACTAATATCACCCTTAAGCTTAAAGCTCTTCAAAACCGGAATAACAAGGGATTTTCAAACAAGATAGGTTGAATAAGTGGATTCAATGCAAACATAACTCTTAATATTGATGAACAAAAAAGAAGTAGCCGCTGAAGACGAAAAGGAAAGGAAGGAAGCTTGAGGGCTGTATCAAGTGGAACCATGAGAATCCACTAAGAAAAGAACCTAGAGCTTCAATACCATAAAGAGATACCCAAGGAATGAATGCAAAACCGTCACTAGACTCTAGAACAGTCACTGCCTAACCAATTTCTACTACAGGTTATAAGAATAATACAACTATGCTCATTTCATGGGTCATAAGTACAATACACATGCATCATTCACAAAATACAAACTTATATGCTTAATACTAATTCATCCAAATTAATGGTGTTAAGAAATCACTAAACTCTTTCTCGGTCTCTCTCTGTGTTCAACAAAAACTATTAAAATAATACAAAGAAATAAAAGAGAGAGAGAGAGAGAGAGAGAGAGAGAGAGAAAATGCAAGAGAGGAACCAAGGAGTATTACGTGGTTTTGCCCAACAGCTTGCATCCGCAATAGAAAGCCCCTAGCAGCTACAATTTTACTATTCAGAATTGTTGTTTTACAGTGAACCCTATATAGGGTATATATGGGAACTAAATTGACTTAGGAGAATTCCTTGGTTGGACTAAAGCCCCGTTTGGATAGTGATGGCATTTGGCGTCTGGTATTTCACACCTTTTTTTTTTTTTTGACCAACGCCTCTTGCACTGTTCATGTCCCATGAACAGTGCATTAAGGCAAGTGAATAGTGTTTTCTTATGTGAATAGTATTTCAGAAATTAATTTTAAATTGTTTTCAGCAATAAGTTTTTAGCAAAATAAGCGGTATTCAAACACAAACTAAAATCAAGATCAATTAATGTTCCTTGATTTTAGACAATCTAGGATATCAACATGTACTAAATGTTATATGCATGGTACACCAACAAAAAAAAATCTAGTAGAGGATGAACTTATTTTTAATTGGCCCTTAAGAGAAAAGGAAACGGACTTTAGCCTCATTAGCCAAGGGAAATTTGGTAAGAGAAGGGTTTAGAGAAATTCAAAACAAAGCTATGGATCCTCAATTAATTTTTTATTTTGGTTATGGATCCTTAATCAAGGTCAATAATATGTATTATTTTCCTCCATTTTATTCTATCCAAAATCTTAGTCTCTATTACTTCCTTAATTGATATGTCATTTTTAAATACTTTTACGAATGTTATATTTGATCTTCCATTACTTTTTCTCGTTCCCTCAACTTGAATCAACTCACTCTTTCTTATCAGCGCATTAATCTCTCTCCTCTGATCATGACTAAAGAGACATTCAAACAAGCTAATATATCATATCAAAAACATTAAAGAAAATCAGGAAAATAAAAAGGAAAATTGTAGGTGTCAATTGGCATAACTGATAAAGTATGTTGTAATCAAACAGGGGACTTGAGATCAAATTTCACCTACATCATGGGGAGAGAGGTTTAAGGAATAAAAGGGTTATCTCCTGTTATGTAGCTTGTAAGTATAAATGTATAACAGATTTCAAATGGACCAAAAAAAGGCCTAGTCAGAGAATAATCAACCAAAATTGCCAATGGCATTCATCACTTTAAATCCCAGCAGTCTCTCTATCTCTGTGGTCCCTTAACCATCAACCTCTAGCTTTGTCATTTAATCACAAAAGAAACAGGTCAGTTACAACTTGCACCTAGAAGTCTAGAATCCACCAAATAATTCCTGAAAGTCCAAGAAAATGACAAGCTTAACCCTTATGTTAACTCTGCTTCTGAAAATATTATGGAAAATAGTTGTGAAACACTATAGCAGCAGAAGTTCAGATGTTTACATCAAGCATATGTCTTGCAACTCCATGTGGAGACATGAAAGGAAATTAACCTTACTTCTAATTTTTGAGTATTGGCCCGATTGGGTCTTTAGGTTCAATCATGCAAGCAGCTGACATCCAAAAAATAAATAAAACTAGCATGATAAGAATATATTTAAACATGAGTGTTTAGACTTTAGAGCAAAAATATATCTTAAGGTGATGTTATTGTTTCGAGCATAATAGTGTACTTCTCCACATCTCCTTTAGCTTGGATGCTGTGATAAATGTTATGTCAAATGCAGGGTGGCCATCTATCTATTATGGCAGTGAGCTCTAATTTAAACAGCGCCTCCCTTCCCCCCCATAAGAAAGAGAAGAGAACAAGATCAAGAACAAGATCATGGTTCAAAACCCACCGGATGCAAGTGTCAAGCTACCAATAAAAAGACTTTTTTTTTCAATAGAAAATATCTGGCATGCATATTGAAAGCTTAAATAGTGTAAAACACTATTGCAAGTTTAGACCCCATTTTAAACTTACGGTTAGATTGCTTTTACCCTACTTAACTAAGTGTGAAATAAGAGTAAGTGTAATGCAATAAGGCCGGAGCTACTCTAAAGCATATGCATATACAATAGACCATAAGTATAAAGCATAAAGAGTAAGGGAAGAGAGATGCAAACAACGAAATAACACTGAGATATGTTATCGAAGAGGAAACCGAAGTACTCAGCGAAAAACCTCTCTACAGCCCTCTAAAGCCAAAATGATCCAATAGTGAATAAAGTTGGAACACAAGGATATCAAAAAGAGCCTCCAAACCTAAGCTACCCAATGTACTTGAACCATCTGAGTTCCAATTCCCAACAGACTTCACCGAGTCTTATCTTCACTAGTTATCCAAATCCCGCAATTAGCTCCAAATTGCATCCGCCAATCAATGGCTTCTTCCAATGCTTCTCACACACACCAAAACTTCTCTTAACACTCAAATTGGGTGAGATAAGTGTTTAGGCTAAGAACCTCTCAAGGATTTGTAATTGGAGAGGTAGTTAGAGGAAAATTAAGAGAAATTGTGTAGATGATTGTGGTTTTACAGTCTCTAACTCTCAAGTGTATTGTTGGGGTTTTCTCTCTGAAAGTATCCTTACAATTTTGTGGGTAATGTGGGCTTATACAGTGAGAGTAAAGAAATAAAGAAAGCACAATTTAAATCATCCAACATGTGCTTCTCAGGTGGCTTTTCGCAAGTTGTCCACTAGCGAGCTTCATTGTCTTCACAATTCTTCACCAAACTCTCACACTCAACCCTTACATTAAATCCCACCTACATACAGGAAAATGATTGATTTGGCACTTTGGTTGATTTGGCACATACCAAAACTAGATGGGTCGTAGGAATATGCCAAACCAATGTGTCAAGATTTTTAAGAATATAATAATTTTGCTCTATTCTAATAATACTTATTGAATGCATGATTGTATGACCATGTTTTGAAATTCTAGAATTAACCAAGAATCTTCTGAAATTACAAACTAAGTGAATCTGCGATTGGTTTTGGTACATAAAAGAAAAGAGTCAACTGATGGCCCACCAATAAATCAACTGAGGCAAAAACAAGAAACAGCTCTTCTTATAACACTAAACACTTACCTCAGTGTTTTGGCAAAGATGAAGGGTAATATCAAACTAAAAGGTTCAAATATTAAAGCACAGTAATGAGTCTTCTTGTATATGTCTATAATTGATTAGTTTTTACCAGTAACATTCATTATGGTTAAAACACAAGATTTGAATCAATGATATCCACCCTCATGGTGACTAAAAATTATTATATGAACAACGGACCTCCTAGACTAGACTTGTTATTCACTGTATATCTCCACATGACTAAGGTACTCACATCTCAAATTTTAATAGTTACAATATCAGTTAATTTTTTGTGTTCTATCATACGTTATGTTAAAGGTAGTTTTCCTTGTTTGTTCTGGACACTTAACCTACTCTATTATGATTTATGACAATATGATTACTTGTGCATTACCCTATTACCATTACAAATGCAATTTTTCATCAAAAATCAGTGTTACATTAACCTTGCTGCTATGTAAGTTTTTGCAGTTTCCCATAATATGCCAAAGATTGCAACTCCCATTGTAATTGAAGTGAACTATAGGCCGTTCTCATAATAATACTAACCATTTACTGCATCACCAACTCAAATTAAGAGTCCAATGGTCAACTCCAGGACTGTGTAATTATATTTTATAGATTTCCTTAGAAACTAAGAAACATAAACATAGAAATTCAGTTATGTTACATCTAATAATCACTTCAAGGAAAAATCTTACACACACACACACCCCCCCCCCCCCCCACAAAACAAAAAAATCCTGCTCAACAACAAAACTCCATCTCAAGGTTGATTCCCAAGGTGTTGATCAACAATTCTTCAACTGGTTTATGAAATTCACATAACACGGACATGAGAAAAGTTATTGGAACAACATACCAATGTGTTCTTCAGTTGTTTGGAGTTTTCATTATTTTCTGTAAAAGCACTGTCCTTGCCCATGTTATTTCCCGGATACACTTATCACCATGCAGACTTAACTTCTGAATGTCATTCATAAACTCTTCCAGCTTCTTTTTGATCTCATCCATTGCAAGCTTCACCACCTCCTCTTCTCTAAGAGCAAAATCAGCATTCTGCATCAGTGACTCAACCTTAATTTCCACTTTGCCAACAAGTGCTCGAATGCTTTCCAAGTCCTTCATTGTAACAAAAGTGCCAATTTGCATTGTGTTGATTACCCCACTTTGTCCTTTCAGTGCAGTCTCATAGCGCTTCCAAAGTGAGTTACACCATTTTCCCACTGGGCCCATTGGAACAGCCAATGCAGCTGCCAAAGCTGTTACAACAGGCGGAGCAGCCATGGCTGCTGCCACCACAGAGAATATCAACACAGACACAAAGGCAGCAACAAAAATGACATTCGACACTCTTCTCCACGTCTTCACAGACTTCAATTTCTTATCTAACGTTCCCTTCCTCTGCAGCAACTTGGCAAACATTGAAAGATGCTGATTATAAACCGAGTGAAGCAGCTCAAAAAACCCTTCTGTAAAAGGGTCCCCAGCCGCCTTAAATTTCCTTAACTCTTGCAATGTCTTCACATACTTCCCCCCATCAACCCCATCTCCTACTTCTTCCTCAAAATAACTAACCGCAAGTTTAATCATCATCAACTGGTTATCACGTGTGCGCTTCAGGCAGTTCTCAAGGGCAGTACAGAACTCCAATGTTTTGAGACTGTTCTCAAAGTAAATCTCCACCAATGAGAACAATTCTTGATTTCTCCACACATCTTTCTGACAGTCTAGAATGACTTTAACCACGTCCTGGTTCATTTCTAGCAGACTATTTGTGACTTCTCTGAGTGCACCAAAAGATAGGGACCGTACCTCGACCCCAGAGGCAAGCGAGCTGATGGCCCTGTTGGTGTGCGCTTGGATAGTAGCATCAAAGGACTGTAAGGTTGTATCAAGCATACACGCCGCCTCATAAGAGCTAAGATCAACATTGAAAGTGGCATCGGCATTTATTTGGAGGGGTTGTGCTGGTGCTGCTGCTTCTGCTGCTGCTGCTGCTGGCGGCGGCGGCGGCGGCGGCGGTGGTGGTGGTGGTGGTGGGGCATCACTAGAAGTTTTCTTGCTACATTTTCCTCCCATCATTGCCAATTGCACAGCAAGAATCGATAAGAAGTAAAACTAAGCTTTATATGTATATATGTTTGCTATAAAAAAAATAAAAAAAAGTGTTTCTACTGGCCAAATAATCAACTGCACAAATTTTTTTTTTTTTTTTACTTCAATTGGATGGTAAGAAATTACAAATCAATGAAAAGCAACAGTAATCCAGCTAACTAGATCGCAAACCCAGGTGAAGGATACTCTAAAATCTACAAAATTGAGCTAAATCAGGTCGATTTGGAGCTTGCTGAAACAGGGTAGAAGAAAAGGCTCAAAATTTTTGGATAAGATTTTGAGAACCAAAAGCTTAGATTCACTTGGCAACACAAGCCAGATCCCAATGAAAATAAATGTAAAACCCAAAAGTCAAAATGTCAAATTTATAAGTAAAATCTTGCTAAAGAAGTCACTTTTTTGGATAATTGAAACCCAAAATGTCAAAACTCAATTTGGAGAGTTTCAGGTACCTGAATTTCACCTGAAATGATTAAAAAAGAAATAGAAGGTTCTCTCTCGCTTAAATCCATCAAAGAAAGCAGAACAATCCCAAAATCCAAGCTAAGATCTTTGTGAACTAAGTAGCAGTATAGTGCACGATCGACCTTGAAGAAATCTAAAAACAAAAAACTTAAGAAACGAATGAACAATTACACAAAGATACCCATAAGCTAAAGCAATGGTTTTTGACTCCAAGACAAAAATTACCAATAAAAAAGGACAAGTTTCAATAAGCAATGATGATGGGTCGGAACTATGAAGAGCAGCAAAACGAACTTCTTTTTAGCTCTTCAATTTTGATGGGCGATTTGCAAGGGAAAGTGAGAGGAAAATGGGGATGAAGAGTGAAGACTACCTAACTACAATTAGGGGCTGTTTTGAACAGTGTGTTTTTCCAAAGGGTTTCCACTTTCCAAGCTTTCAACCACGCGTGAAGTTTGTTGAAAATTCTGTGTCTCTGATTAATAATGGGACTAAAAAAATATCTGAAACTGGAAAATATTTAAGCCACCAGTAGAGTGACATATGTGGAGTGAACTAGGGCGGAAACCTCGAACATGTTTCTTTACGAGGAAAAAAAAAAAGGTAACGTATATTTTATGTATGAGTCATAATATACGCCCAATGATTTTCTGGATACGAATCTTTGTACTTAGGGAGAGTGGCTAGTCAGTCTTTAAAGAAGATATGGCTTTAAGATATGCGTAAAGACACATTCACTTGATTAAAAATGGTTGGATATATCTTGTAATATCGTTTAGAATCTAGAATATAGAAATTATAAATTTTAATTTTTAAAAAAAATTTCTAGAATATAGATGATAATCTATAAAGATTAAAGATATCATAAAAAAGCATTTGGAATTTCCAAAAAAATAAAAGGAACAGTGCACGTTTGGTAATTACTTTTTTGTTTTTTGTTTTTTTTTTTTTTGTCTCAATTTTATTACAAATAATCTAACTTTTAGTATTTTTGGATAATAAACTAGCTTTTAACTTTCACACGTTTGTAAGTTCAAGTTAGTTCAACTGGTAAAGTCTCTAATGGTTGAATAAGAGATATGGAGTTCAATCTCCACGTATACCAAAAATCAATTGGTGTCTTGGTTTAATAATAAAGAACATTATCAAGAGCGAACACCATAGGTTTAAACTCTCTCAAAAAAAAAACTTTCACACATTTAACATAAACTTTTTTTTATATAAACACAATGCAAACGAACAGCTAGAAATAAACAATTTCCAAATTGACACATAATCTCTTAAATTCATATATCATGATGTTGGAATTTTCAAGGAAATCAAAATTATTTCATAAAATTAAATTTTGAAAATAAAAGAAATACAATATATGATAGATTGGGTTGATCATTGGTTAGGTTGGTTCGGGTTTACCCTCATCCCCTCACTCAACCTAGCTATATCAAATTGGGAAAAACATAACATGTTGTTAATAGATCATCACATAATTACGGACTGAATGGGTTAATAGATTTAACAATCAAGTACGTCAAATTCTCAGTAATGTAAAGGAGATCTCGACCTCCACGAAGGATATATCTTGACATTTACAAACCCTTGCCGGCATCAAATGGCCTCCAATTAAAGCAAACTTCGATAGTTGTGAAAGAGAAAATGAGAGAAGATGTGATCGGGAGGTTTAATGGTTTGAGCCTCATAACCCAATATACTACCAAAAAACAAGCAGGTTTCATAGCAAAGAACCCACCATTGACTAAAACAATGGTTGAAATCAATCAAAATGCTTCAAAGCCGTCAGGATCAAACAAGTCGGTCGAGTCCAACAAGTTATTGCTCACCCCAAATTACAGACACAATACAAATATTCAATTCACATTCAAGAATTATCTTATAAGAGTTAAGTATTTAGAGTATTTAATATCATATATAAATTTTTATTGAGTTTTATAAATCCTAACATGCCATTTAAAAAAAAAAAAAAAATTTCTGTATTTTCATGTTTGGTATGATAAAAAAAAACATAATGTGTGTGTATATATATATTTTTCTTGACCTCACATGTCTCTCCACAAAGCAACCATTAATCAGCTCTTAATTTTGTTCCAAATGGTTTTTTTTTTTCCTTAAATCAATCACCTTCCCACTTTCTTTTTTGCATGTAGATTCAAAGGCAATTCTATCACATGAATAGCTTTTAATAGGCCTGTTAAAATTATGACTTCCCAATAACTAATTTGATTGGTAATTTGAGGTCTATTTTCCACATTGAAGTCCTCAAATGGCCCAAAAAATATATAATATATTCCTATTTGGGGTTTTTTTTATCATATAAATACTTTTTTATGAAAATCATATAAATATTTAAATTATAATAGATATTTGTGATTCTCAATGTGAGAGAAACAACCAAAAAAAAAAAATTACTCATTTCCAAATAACAAGTTAGAAAACGTTTCCAATAGAAGAAAACTAATGTATTCAATTAAAGTTGATAATGTTAAGAAGTCTAAAAAAAGTGTAATTAAATGTAGGTACGTGTGTGTAATTTGATTATGTTTCTATACTATAACCCACCCCTTAAACAAAATTCCTAATCCCGCCCTAATAATAATGAGAAAAATCAAATAACAATGGCATAATGAATCAACCCTAAACATGCAGTAATTCTTTAATGATTGGTCATTTCTAATAGTATTTTTTTTTTTCCATTCATTTTAAATAAAACAGAACAGTAACAATGTATGTGTGGGGGGTAAAATGCCCAAAAGGTGCTTTCGGTCCATGGGCTTTGTCCGAGGATCATTACCCACCCGAGGACGGATTAGTAACAATAAGGATGTCAGATTTAGAGACCCGAGAGTTAATTGTGGCAAAAGAGGCTAATGGAAGCCGTGGGGAGTAAAAAGACCCTGATGAAGATGTGGGCCTTTGGGCCATGCTAGGGAAGGCCGACCTCGCTTCTCGGGTTTAGAACTCGCGTACTCACGGCCCGCCCATACGCCGAGGATCCGAGGATCCAAGCCGAGAGCGAATTTCCCTTCGAACGACACCTGAGAACCCGGACTTCATGATAAAGGTTAGGGGAATGACACGGTCAAGACCGATGGTTAAAGGGGGGAAACCCTTGAATGCCCTTAAGACCGATGTTAAGGAAATACCAAAGATAAAGGCCGTCACCTCCACATTAAAGACCCCGCACCTACCACCCCGGCCGCATCGATGGGGAAGCTGACACCGAACAAAGGAAGGGAAACTTCCGGTTACTATTCAAAGGCACTGAGAAAAGAAATATCTAGGCTAAGGGGGAATTGGGGCAACACGTGTACAAAGTATCAAAAAGAAGAGTATTTAAGGAGCAACCTAGAACTGAAAATGGGGACGGACTACTTTGTAATCTAAAAGGAAAAGAAAAAAGAGGAAGAGATAATCTAAGAACAACTCTTGGCTTACGTCCGAGGAGGTTAATTTACAATATTCCCCGTTGTTTTCGAGTGTTTGCAATCTTTGGCTTGTCATTTAATCCTCACACACTTCTAACCTAGATTTCAAGCCCACACTCTACAAATTCATATTGTTTAAGGCTCATTGGGCCTGAGCCCGTAACTGTTCTTGGGGCCAGGTGCAATTGTGCACTTACAATTGGCGCCGTCTGTGGGAAATCTAGTCTAGAAGAGGCAGGAATACTATGGCAGGCTTAGGTGCTCACCATGCAGAGTCACAGGGATCACAGCCGGAAGATCATTTTGAATGTCTTAAACATCGAAGGGATCGTGAGGGGAGTGTCCATACAGAATACCCAGGTGCTAGCCATATTCACGCTGGGGGTAGCACCACCCACCATGAGGGTTCTAACTCCATGCAGAAGGAAATCAACCGTTTAAAGAGAAAGCTACGCCGCGCCAAGCGTAGGTTTTCACCGTCCTCATCTAATTCTTCCTCGTAGGAGGACAGGGAGCCGGCTACGCCTCAAGGTCGCGCTCTCCCACCAGCTGCAACATCTTCCGCAGAGGACGACCACCAACTCGCGTACGTAAGAAGCCTTATTCTAGGGGCTTAGGTAACGATGCTATGAGTAGGCATTGCACCAGCTCTCCAAATCTCCATTTGCACCTGAGGATTGAGAAAGGAAGGCTTCCCAAGGTTTACCCACCCCACTTTCACCATCTATAATGGCCTGACCGATCCCATGGAGTACGTGAGTCACTTTAACCGCAGGATGGCGTGCACTCTCACAACGAGACCCCGATGTGTAAAGTTTTCCCCTCTAGCCTCCGGGACCCGTTGCTACGAGGTGGTTCAACGGCCTTAAGTCGGGTCTATAAGTTCGTTCGGGAGCTCACTGTAGCATTCGCTTCACGGTTCATTACGTGTAGCAGAGTACCTCGGCCATTGGACTCGCTGTTATCCATGACCATGAGGGAAGGGGAGACGTTGAAAGCATACTCCGATCGTTACTGGGAGATGTTTAATGAAATAGATGGCGATTTTGATGAGGTGGCGCTTAATACCTTTAAGGTAGGCCTCCCTACTGATCACGACTTGAGAAAGTCTTTGACTAAAAAGCATGTTCGCAGTGTACGTCGCCTCATGGATCGTATTGACGAGTATAAGAGAGTGGAGGAAGACCAACAGCAAGGAAAGGGAAAGGAGAAGGTTATCCCGCAGGAGAGAAGGGATTTCGTGCCTGAGCGTATACCACAATAACAGGCCGAGGAGAGATTACGTTGGCCTCCGCCTCAGAAGACCTCAAGCCGTGAACACCGTATTCCGGAACCAAGACATCAGCGCCGGAGAAAGTTCGTAAGGAACCCTTCTTTAAATGGCTCGATAAGATGGCAGGAGACCCTGCGAAGAGGAATCGAACCTCTTTCGCGCACCACCGGGATGTGGGCCACACTACCGAGAACCGTCTTGACCCGTGGAACCATCCTGAGAGCTCGTCTGAGGGAAGTTAAAGCAAGACTTGTGTCAGCCCACCGGCGTGCCGCCAAGTTGGCTCAAACAACCAGAGGAACAATACATCTCGGCCAAGATTGGAACAATTAATGTTATCTTCGTCGCTCCCCGTAGACCGCCAGTCCCACTAGGGTGATGGCGGCTTCCCATCCTCAAAGCCGAGGACGCGGGTCGCAGCCGAAGAGGTCAAGGGCACTTTGCCCGTCCTTAGACTTCTCCGAGGAGGATAAGGTAGGACTATCCAGCCCCATGACGATGCTCTGTGGTCACCCTCGAATAACAGGAACTATGATGTGAGAATGGTGATGATAGATCGTGGCAATGTGCGTATATCATGTACCCCGATCTATTTAAGGGGTTAAGGTTGAAGTTGGAAGACCTTACTCCTTATGATTCACCACTTATAAGCTTTGAAGGGAGAGCTGCGTTGTGCCGAAGGGACAGATCCGTTTCGCCCGTTCAATCCGGCTCGTAAACGTGGAGGTGGACTTCATCGTGGTCGATGCGTACTCTCCATATACAGCCCATCCTTGCTGTGCCTTAGCCGCATGCGCTTGGAGCCGTCTCCTCTACTTTACATGTTAAAGTTAAATTCCCTCCTGGGAAATGTGTCGAGGAAATTCTCGGCAGCCTAATCTAATCGGGGCAAAGTGCATCTCGGCTGCAGTACTGCATCAGGCAGAAGCCGAGTCTTCTGCTTTGATCACCAAAGACTTATAGCAGTTAACGGCTCCTGATTCATCTGGAATGGTGACAGGAGATGAGACACATTGCGAGGGGTTAGAGAAGTTTCCAGTAGCCAATGACCCAGAAAGATTCTTCCAAGTCGGTGTACTTTTGCCATACCAAGAGAAGATGGAATTGTTAGAATTTCTGAAGGAAAATATTGATGTTTTTGCGTGGGATCCTTATGAAGCTCCAGGCGTCGATCCGAGCTTCATTTTTCATCATTTAAATGTTAACCCAGCTATTGTTCTGAGAAGGCAACCACCTCGGCGCTCCTCCAGAGAACATTCTGAGGCTGTGAAGGAAGAGGTGCTTAAACTCAAGAGGGCTGGGGCTATCAAAGAAGTTTTCTACCCCGAGTGGTTGGCCCATACAGTTGTCGTTAAAAAGAAAAATGGAACGTGGAAGGTATGTGTGGACTTTACTGATCTGAACAAGGTCTGTCCTAAAGATTCGTTCCCAATGTCACGTATTAATCAACTGGTGGATGCCACTATCGGACATCCTCGGATGAGTTTTTTGGACGCCTTCCAGGGTTATCACCAGATTCCCTTGGCATTAGAGGATCAGGAGAAGACTGCCTTCATTACACCGACGGGGAATTATCATTATAAGGTCATGACATTTGGCTTGAAGAATGCTGGGGCTACCTATCAAAGGATGATGACCAGAATGTTCGAACAGCAAATGGGGAGAACCATTGAAGTATATGTTGACGATATGGTGGTGAAAAGCAAAACAATACCCTCACACGTGAAAGATTTGGCCGACACTTTTCAGATATTGAGAAAGTACAAGTTGCGCCTCAACGCCTCAAAGTGTTCTTTCGGCGTAGGGTCTGGAAAGTTCTTGGGATACATGATTACTCATAGAGGCATAGAAGTTAAATCCGTGCAGTCAAGGCTATTCAGACTCGGCAGCCTCCTCGCAACCCAAAAGAAATTCAAAAGTTAACGGGAATGATTGCCGCCTTGAATAGGTTCATATCTCTAAGCCATTTAATCGTGTCGTCCTTTCTTCCAACTCGTTGAATAAGTGGAAAGGGTTTTAATGGACCGAAGACCGCAAGTTAGCTTTTCAACAAGCTCAAGCAATATCTTTCGCCACCCATTCTCGTCTCGTCCGAGGCACATGAGATTTTGTTTGCTTATCCGGCTTGGCCGTCCACGCGATCACTCGGTCCCGATAAGAGATGATACCGGGGTGCAAAGACCGGTATATTACGTTAGTAAGTCTTTGGGTGATGCCGAGGTGCGTTATCAACCCTTAGAGAAAGCGCTCCGGCCGTGGTACATGCCACGCGAAAGCTTCCCATTATTTTCAGTCCGACACGGTGGTTGTTCGACCCAATTGCCCCTTAAGTGCGTTGCCGCGTAGCGGCCGACTACTCCCAGAAGGATAGCAAAGTGGGGACCATCCTCGGGGGCTTTTGATGTTAAATACAAACCTCGCACCTCGTGAAGGGGCCAGTGTCCTCGCCGACTCGGTGGCGGAATTTGCCGTCGAGCCATTACCGGGAAGAAACTCTAAAAGAAGCACACATGGATGAAAAATCAGTTGGTGTGATTACACTCGCCATGCCTCCGATTTGGAAAGTGTATGTGGACGGGGCGGCTAATCGCAGGATCTCGGTGTCGGACTTGTTCTAACATCCCCTGAGGGAATTTTCTTCGAAAAATCTTTGAGATTGGCGTTCTCGGCTACTAACAATGAGGCCGAATACGAAGCGGTCTTGGTAGGTATGAAAATGGTGCATAGAATGGGTGGAAAGGAAATCCATATCTTCTCGGATTCTCAACTGGTGGTCGGCCAGGTCACGGGAACCATGGAGGCTAGAGATCCAAGGATGCAGGAATATTTGGCCCAGATCAAGCGCCAGCAAACTGAATTTGACTCCTTCGCCTTAACCTATATCTCTCGGAGCGGAAACACTCATGCGAACTCCTTAGCCACGCTGGCAACGTCCTCGGCTCAAGGTTTACCTAGGGTTATCCTCGTTGAGGATTTACTAGAACCCTCTCTTGTCATTACCAACGCGCCTCGCATCCATCTAATAAGGCCTGGACCTAGTTGGATCGACCCTGGCCATATCTTGTCTTAGGAATGATGTCCTTCCCGAGGACAAATCGAAGCAGATAAGGTACGCCGAAGGCGCCACATTTCGGTTGTCCGAGGACCGTAACCGTACAAATGATCCTTTTCAGACCGTACTTGTCGTGTGTACACCCCGATTTAACTAAGGGCTTCTAGAAGAATTGCATGAAGGGATTTGTGGCAGCCACACCGGGGGAAGATCCTTAGCCCACAGAGCTCGACTCAGGGTTATTGGTGGCCCAATATGCAAAGAGAGGCCCAAGACTATGCCGAAAATGATCGTGTCGAGGTTCGCTCCTAATATTCATCAACCCGGGAGGAGTTCTTAACCCCCTTTCCGGGCCCCGGCCCTTTGCACAAGGGGACTAGACATAGTTGGGCCATTTCCGAGGGCAAATGTGTAACAAAAGATGGCTTCTCGTGGGAAATGCACTATTTCACTAAACGGGTCCGAGGCCGAGCCCTTAGCAAATATTAGAGATGTTGACTCCAACAAGTTTGTCCGGAAAACATCGTTACTAGATTCGTAAGATACCACACACACTCATCTCGTACAATGGTGTTCGAGCCGACAAGAAGGCTTTTAGGAAGTATTGTGGTGACATGGGTATCATAAATAGATATTCCACCCCCAGCCTTATCCTCGAGGAAATGGGCAAGCCGAGGCCGTTAACAAGGTCATTGTCGGGCCGGGTCAAGAAAAGGTTGGATGATGCGAAAGGCAGATGGGTAGAAGAGCTCCCTCATGTTCTCGTGGACGTATCGGACCACACCGCGTTGTGTCCACCGGAGAAACGCCATTCTCTATGACTTATGGAGCCGAGGCGGTGATACCTCCTCGGGAATCCGGTTTTCCCACCCTAAAGACGAGCTCTTTCAATCCGCAGAATAACGTGGGACTCCCGGAGAAAGGCCTAGATTTGCTCGAGGAACGGCGCGAGGCGCAATGGTCCAAATGGCTTATTATCAACAGAAGCTAAAACGGATATGACGCCCACGCGAGGCTAAGGCCACTTGCACCCGGAGATCTTGTACTAAGAAAAAGTCAGGGCACCTCTAAGAACCCACTGGGGTAAGCTAGGACCCAACCGGAAAGGCCCCTATCGCATTGTTTCCGCATGTGCATAGGGTCATATCGGCTAGCCGATCTAGATGAAAGAATTGTACCACGCCCATGGAATGTAAATAATCTTAGAAGATATTATTATTAATAAAGTGTGCTTTTGCCGTTGAACATTTCAAAGTTATGAGTACCTCTCGACGGACAGTGCATCGTTCTCAAGAATCAAACAAACTTGGTTAAGTGTACCTCGTACCACAAACCTTTGTGGAAATTGATGTCTTGTCATTTGTTAAACGTAACCTTAGTTATGCCGGTCTTCTGGACCTCCTACTTTGGGAAAATTAACATTCAAGTCACCGATCTCAAGAATCAAACAAAACTTGGTTAAGTACCCCTCGACCACAAACCTTGTGGAAATTGATGTCTTGTCATTTGTTAAACAAACCTTAGTTATGCCGTTTTCTGACCTCCTACTTTGGGAAAATTAACATTTGAAGTCACCGATCTCAAGAATCAAACAAACTTGGTTAAGTGCAGTCCTCGGACCACAAACCTTGTGAAAATTGATGTCTTGTCATTTGTTAAACAGAACCTTAGTTATGCCGGGTCTTCGGACCTCCTACTTTGGGAAAATTAACATTTGAAGTCACTGATCTTAAGAATCAAACAGAAACTTGGTTAAGTGTAGTCCTCGGACCACAAACCTTGTGGAAATTGATGTCTTGTCATTTGTTAAACAGAACCTTAGTTATGCCGGGTCCTTGGACCTCCTACTTTGGACAAATTGACATTTAAACTTATTGATCCTAAGAACCAATGGGAAATTGTTTAAGTCTTGTCCTCAGACCACAAACTTAATCAAAGTTAACTCCTTATTATGTCTGGGTGTTAATGCGTTACTGTTTATTAACTCGGATCTTAAATTTTATATCTTTAAGTGTTAAGCAAATTTGTGTAAGGAATGGTCCTCGGACCTTACATCCTACTAGAAACGGTGCTATACATTACAAGGGTTTGATCGTTATATGAGGTCTTTTCTTCTTTTTAATCAAGGCATTGTTTAAATATCTCAAACATGTCACTTTCTGTTAAGTCTTTAATAACATGCGCATGATTATGTGGAAGTTATGATTGTGCAATCCTTGGACTTAGATTTGTTTACTCTGAGAAACTTTTACTATGTATTAATGGGAAACTTTTACGATAAGTATAAAAAGAATAAAGTAAAAACAGATGCAACACGAGTGAAAATCAAATAAAGTTGTTCTTCATTAATCATTTGGACATGCATTACATATAAAGGCTGAACATGGAGAAAGAGAAGCCCTAAGCTAGGTCCTAAGCTTTTGGAGGAGGATCTTGCTGAGAAGTGCTGGTTCCCTCGGTCTCTTTCAGCCTCCAACTCAAAAGGAGACAGTAACCTTTTTTCCTTTGTCTCGCTACTTTCATTGGAGGGACATTGGATTCCATGGCTCGGCTAAGGCCCTTCTCGGCAACTCCGCCTCCTTCCTTGTCTTTATTGGAACCCGAAGGTTCTCAGAGGATCCGGAATTGGCTTCGGACCATGGGAGGAAGAGCAGAAGAGTTTTCTGGGGTAGGATTAGCAAGAGGAGCCTCTTCAATCTCCCCGTATCTCCAGGGGAAACCAAACGTTCTGGACTTCCTAAGATCCGAAGATGTGAGGAACTCCCCGCTACGTTTAAAGCTTCCCCCGTACTTTCTCTGACAATACTCCCGCACAAGGCCGCAAAGTCCTCTCCGTCACCGCTCTCCTGTGGCCGCCCTTCCTCGAAACTCGCCGCTGCGCCTTGTAAAGAGAGTTGGACGAGCCGGCTTCTTCCTTCATCGCCGCAAGTTCTTTTTCCAAATCCGAGCGTTCCCGTTGGACTCGGCGAGCTCATCATCTTTTCGCGAAGGAGCTTGCGCTGCCCTTCTATCCGGGTCTTCATAGTCTTCAAGTTTGACTCGACCCCATTTTTCTCTCTCCTCACTCACCACCTCCTAGGTAAGCTTTTCATTCTCGCAAGAGTCGTGCCCAAGGACTTCTCTCGTCTTGCTCTTAATCTCCAGCTTAGTCCCGGCCTTCTTCCGAGTGTCTTCTATAAATTTCGCTACAAAGACCTCCCCGAATGGCTCGTAACAAAGTGTGATGGAATCAGAATAGTAAACAAACTTATGAATATTGTTAAAAGTGGAATCTTCCTAAAAAGGGTAAACTTACCGCTAAATCCCTTTTTAAAGAGAGGAATAGTCGTGGCTGGCTCATTTTTTCCAAGGTCTCCATGTCCTTGGGCAACAGGCAGGGCGCTCCAACACTTCGGCCAAGTGGTGGGCATGGCCTTGTTGAACCGCCCTTATACTGGATTGGCAGGAGATGGGTGCGCCGTCCAGTCTTAAGTCGGGGGACCAGGTGGTCGGTGCTCGGTGCATTTCGGCCCTGAGTTGTAAGTCTTCGTTAACGAACACCTCGGAGCGAAGTACTCGGTTTAGGTCTGCGATGTTACAGTGACTCAAACGAGGGCGCACGTGTTGCTTATCTGCAAAAAAGACGTCAAAACAAACAAGCCTGATCGATTCACACGTATATGTAATAAGTTTAAGTAATTATGAATACTCATTTTTGTGTGTGTTAGAGAAGTTGTGTTGTGGGGAGATTAATCCTATGGCATCGCACTGGGTCCCCCCACTCAACCGGGCAGCGGGAGGCCGTCGTGCCGCTCCCGCAGACGATCGTGTGGTCGTCCTTCATGCCTTTGTTGGATTTGGGGCGGCATGTGAGATTAACCTAACGACACTAGAACGGGACTTAATGTAGTAACCTACATTGGAGAGTTTATGGGACTCGTACAGAAAAATGACATCATGCCAGAGAGGTTTAGACCCATTTGCTCGTTAGAGCATCGACGCTACCCAAAACTCTAAAAACGTTCGAGGCACTGACGGGACACAACCGGTGGTTGCGAAGGTACTCCCTAGTTACAGGTTTCAATGTGGGAGGGTCATCCCACCCTCTATAAAGGCTATCATTGGGATGATAACCTCTCCCTCTTTCCTAGAATCGGCGACGGCTTCCGCCGGACAATATTCTAGACCTACGTCGCCGGGAATACTTGCACTTGGCCCTAAAGCCTTCCATCCTGGGCGTATCAACTAGACACTTGAATCTTCCCATTACAGAGGAACGAAAGATTAAACTCTAAGAGGGAGAATGCTTGTAGTGACAGCCGAGGACAAGGACCGAGGAGAAAAGGTTAAGAATAGAAAGAACAAGAACTTACAAAGTTGAAGGTGTGCAAATTCCCACGGTTTTCTCAGTAAAGTATGATGGCCGATGTTTTGATGGGATTAACCCCCGGGGAATTAAATGAAGGCGCAAAGTTCCCGCTGCCACGGCGTGCGGAAAAGCGACCTCGAAATTATATTTGTCCCGCCCAAATTTTCGTGGAGTAACGAGAGCCGTTGGATGCCCATCTCGCCGTTGAACGTGAGGGACAAAGTGGAACTTGCAGTAATAAATGCGCGCGTTTTTGAAAATAAAACCGCCAAGTGGCACCTTCTGGGACGCGAAACGATTTCCACGCGTGCCATCACTCACAAAGTGTGTGGAGTAGGTTCTCATCAGATCAAAACCCTATTTTTCTCCTCGGACGTTGAAAATTAGTGTTTTGAGGGGCTATTGTGGGGAGTAAAAAGACCCTGATGAAGATGTGGGCCTTTGGGCCATGCTAGGGAAGGCCGACCTGCTCTTGGGTTTAGAACTTGCTAGTACTACGGGTCGGCCCATACGCCGAGGATCCGAGGATCCAGCCGAGAGCGAATTTCCCTTCGAACGGACACCGGAGAACCCGGGACTTCATGATAAAGGTTAGGGAATGACACGGTCAAGACCGATGGTTAAAGGGGGGAAACCCTTGAATGCCCTAGAAGCACCGATGTTAAGGAAATACCAAAGATAAAGGCTGTCACCTCCACATTAAAGACCCTGCACCTACCACCCTGGCCGCATTGATGGGGAAGTGACACCTGAACAGTGGAAGGGAAACTTCTGGTTACTATTCAAAGGCACTGAGAAAAGAAATATCTAGGCTAAGGGGGAATTGGGGCAACACGTGTACAAAGTATCAAAAAGAAGAGTATTTAAGGAGCAACCTAGAACTGAAAATGGGGACGGACTACTTTGTAATCTAAAAGGAAAAGAAAAAAGAGGAAGAGATAATCTAAGAACAACTCTTGGCTTACGTCCGAGGAGGTTAATTTACAATATTCCCCGTTGTTTTCGAGTGTTTGCAATCTTTGGCTTGTCATTTAATCTTCACACACTTCTAACCTGGGTTTCAAGCCCACACTCTACAAATTCATATTGTTTAAGGCTCATTGGGCCTGAGCCCGTAACTGTTCTTGGGGCCAGGTGCAATTGTGCACTTACAGAAGCGATCCGAGAAGGGATACATCCTCGGCCAGTCGAGATGGGGGTCAAATGGTAAGACATGTTGACTAGAAAGATGGTATAGGAGGTTTTGAAGATGAAGATATGTTTCACAGGGACACGGAGAACAAGAACAGTTGGAAAATATCCTAAAGAAAGCTGCTACCACTGCATTAAATGCTCTGTACCTAACCCTCTGACCGCATTTTTGAGGAAGTGATATCTGAATAGTGAATTTCAGCCTTATAGCTATAACCCAAAGACTTCCGGAAGGGGTGGGAAAAGAAAAAGAGAGAGAGAAAAGCACTGTAGACTAAACTTTGTTAATCTTTAAGTAAGAAGAAATATAAGCACTTGGTTCTCGGCTTGAGTTTGAGGATAAGTTTCGTCTCATAAACTTGTTCATCTTTATTATTTTGTAATATTGGGTCATTGCTGTTACCGTTAAAGCTCATTAGAATCAAGATTTTTTACTCATACTCTATAAATTTATTGTATTGGGTTCTTTGGGCCTATACCCTCCTTCTTGCTGGGCCTAGGCACGAAAAACGTCCTTACAGTATGTTTATAGGAAAAGAAATACTATGTCCACAACATTTTCACAATCAATCATATATGGCAAGTTGTTATGGATTGTTATTGTTAGGATAGAAAAATAATTACAGTGGTAGATTCAAATTAAAACCAATAAAAACTAAACACTTATGATTTTTTGTGAAAAGGTTGTGGACGTAGTACCTCTCTTATAGGAAACCTACAACTTAAAAAGAAAAAGAAAAAACTACTTAATCAAGGCACCATAGGTGAGATCAGGATCTTAGGATAAATTTATTATGGAGTTCCTCAAATCTTATCCATTCATTTTACCACATCATCAGCATCTAAAGTAATAAAAAAAAAATTCCAATCCACTAATTTCAAATTAATGGATAAGATTATAAATTCCACAATACAATTGTGAATTGCCCCAAAAATTCAAAAAGAAATCTTATTATAAAGAAGTTACCCTAAAACTTTAAAAAAATTTAATTGCATAGTTGATATTAGAATATTAATTCATATTTGTACAATCCAACCTCATCGAACTCTAGGGTAACAAGGTAGGTAGCTTCAGGAATGGTACACTTAGACCAAGAATCTTATAACTCAATTAACACCTCTTTATATTTAGTTGAGATGTTTAGGTTCAAATCTTCTCATATATATATATATATATATATATATATATATATATATATATATATATGTATCTATATGTATGTATGTATGTATCTATATGTATGTATGTATGTATCTATACTATTATTTAAAGGGTTTCCCCGGTTTAGATTTCTCATTTTTTAGGTTAAAAATGACCCTAGACCTCTATGCTTAAGTAGAGATAAAACTATAAGATAATTTGATAAAAATGTAACTCTAACTCCCACTAAAACATTGCCTAAAAATTAGGACAATTTTCTTGTAAATTTTCAAATTATTTTATTCATTTATAAATTAGATTTTCAAAATAAAAATTATATATATATATATATAAAATAAAATAAAATAAAAACACAATTTTTTTTTACCAAATAAGACTACTAAAAAATAGTTTCATCTTCTGTTAATTTTCAAATTACTTTATCCACTGAATTACACGTGCAAAGATCGCAGATGATGAAACTAGTAAATATAAAAAAATCTGTTGGTGACTTGGAGGGTTGTAACTGTAATATGGTAGTTCCAACTTTCAACCATGTTAAAACTTTTGGTCGGAAGGTAACTTTGCCATCATCGTGACATCATGATTAGGACCAGGTAGGAGCCGCATTTGCACCGTTTTGAATTGAGTTAAATGTCTTTTGGAGAGCTGCAATAACACCAAGTCGTTGTAGTATAGTGGTAAGTATTCCCGCCTGTCACGCGGGTGACCCGGGTTCGATCCCCGGCAACGGCGAATTTTCTGTAATTTTGTTTTTTGCACACAATTTTTGGTACTCTCAGCATCAAAGATTCTTTAACCCCTTTCCATTAAGCAGCTTTGAACAAAATACAAACATGTCTACTGCTTCTATACGTTTTCCCATATGAACATATGGACCGAAAAGCTACCAGTCCCTCTCTTTGCCGGAGTTATTGACCAGACCTGAAGACAAAAATTTACTATGTAGTGCCCAAGCCCAAATTATCAAAACTAGCATTAATGGAGCCAAAATATTACGGCCGCAGACTCGAAAGTCTTTGATCAATTGTACAATAGTTATGCGTAGGTCATTCATGAATACACTTTTTTTGTGGGCAAGTACAATGCACATGTTAACATGTACAACACGTGTTATGGTCTGGATGTTTAATTGGTGAGGGAAAAGAACCAGACGAAATTACACTTCTCGCCGTCCTATCTGTTTGCTCCCCGCATATTATCATCGAGGAAGGTTTTCCATATAGTTTGATACATTGAATTAGCAGATTTGTAGCTTAGATTGAACAGTATAGTTGCATGCATGGTTGATCTGCTTGGACAATCTGGTTTGCTTAAGGGCTGGGTAGTTTGTTTACTTTAAAATGTTTAAACCCATGTCTATCAATCTGGATGCAATTATATAGAAATCCCTTTTTGGTGCCAGTCAAGTTCAAAACAATTGTTAAGTGGGATAAAATTGAATCCTTGGCAAAACAAAGAAAATTGTGAGGTCTTTTGTAGACATTATCCCACTGCCACTGTGACTGCAGCCAAAAGAAATTGAAGGGTAAAAGGATCAAAGAAATCATTGCAAGGCAAAAATTAGAATCAACTTTCAACAACTTAAGAGATGATATGTTTGAATGCAGCAGATTAATAACCAGACTCTAGCAGATAATAAGTTAAAAAAGAAGTATCTTGTGAGTAATTTTCCCATCAACGCGTGACATAATCCAACTTATCACAAAATGAGGAATTATGTCGTGTGAGAATTTGCAGGGTTCAATCAAGCTTCAAAAGGCTCAGATGTTTAATTGGTTAAAGGGGAATAGATCCCCATTATCTTTATAAAAGAATCTAAAGGGCCAAAAGCATTGAGAGAATGATGAATCCCTCAAATTCGGATTTCATGAGTAGATCTATTCATTTCTTCTGGGCATTATTACACACAGAATGATGCAGCATATTACTGTCATCTGAAACAAAAGACTATTCCAGCATACACAGATGAATCTCAAAAGAAAAAAATTTTAATATAATTGATTCATCCATGTAGAAGAATATTCCAAGATTTGATACAAGCTCTTCTGCTACAGCAAAGTCTTCTAACCTTTTCTCAAACATAACTATCCATCTCACCTGAACAACAATTGTTATACATATAATGAGACTAGTTTTGCCGATTAGCAATGTAATTAGCCAAAGCAATCAACGGCGCAGCCTTCTCTGGATCAAACCCAGATAGCTGATCTTGTGCATCCTTGTTCAATTTATCCGCAAACTCCTTGGACTTCTCAATACCCATTAGCTTTGGATAGGTAGTCTTATCAGCCACCAAGTCTTTCCCAGCTGTTTTCCCCAATTCCTGAGACGATTTTGTCACATCAAGAATATCATCCACCACTTGAAATAACAACCCAATATACCTCGCGAAATTCCTCAACTTTTCAACCTCTTCGTGAGACCCACCTCCCAGAATTGCTCCTAGCACCACAGCAGCTTCAAGCAACGCTGCCGTTTTGTGTAAATGGATAAACTCAAGGTGTTCCAAACCCACATCGGAAAGTCCCTCAGAACATATATCAACCACTTGGCCTGCAACAAGTCCCTCTGTCCCAATCGACCTCGCGAGCTCCCCGACGGCTCCGATAACCCTCGCCGGCGGCACACCCACCGTAGAAACCGCTATGTGCTCGAAAGCGAAGGCTAAAAGCGCGTCGCCGGCGAGAACCGCGACGTCCTCGCCGAACACTTTGTGGTTTGTGGGCTTTCCACGGCGGAGATCGTCGTTGTCCATGCAAGGAAGATCGTCGTGGATGAGAGACATAGTGTGGATCATTTCGACGGCGCAAGCGGCGGGCATGGCTATGGACTCGGTGCCTCCGACGAGCTCACACGCCGCGATGCAAAGCATGGGTCGGACTCGCTTGCCACCGGCGAGGAGAGAATAGCGCATAGCCTCGTGAATCTTCTTTGGGTCCTTAAGCGAAACACAGGCTTCGAGGGCTTGGTTGACGGAATTGGCTTTCTGGGCAACGTAGTTTTTGAAACTGAAAGTGGGTTCTGATGCAGACTCTTCCTCTTCTCTGAGAGTATCTTGCTTGGTGAGCACCGCAGAAACTGAAAAAGATGAGATAGTTCTTTGTCGTTTTTGGGATATGATGGAAACGGGTATGCTTTTCAGAGGATGAAGGATATGGAAACTTGGGGATCTGGATCTACCAGCTTGGTTGAACAATGAACAGGTTTGGACCCATGTACTAAGACTCACACAACTCATTTTTTCTTAAAACTTGAGATAGAAAAGTGCTTTTGTTTTTGGTTTCTTTGTAGTGGGAGAGAGAACACTAGAGCAGAGACAAGTGAAGAACAAAAAGATGAATTTGATTTCTTTTTTTAGGTCTTGATTATGGGACTATCTAGCTTTACTAATATAATACTTATAAGCTGAGGGCTAATGAGTTGCAAAAATTGGATTGTTATGCGGGCAAGCAGCGATGTTTCCTAAGACCGCATTAAATGAGTTAACAGTAACAAACACTGTCTAAGTCGTAGACTCCAATTTCTTAAAGTTTCAGAGCGATTCTGTAAGAGAGAGATAGTGTGGAAAAGGGAGATAGTGTTTAATGCACTACGGGCTCAGTACAGTGAAGAAGGGACAAAGATAACGTAGGTATTGATTGGTTGAGCTTTTGATTAGGCAATTGGCAATAGTGCAGCCTTGCACTTTTGTGAACGATAAGGGTTGTTAACGGGTGGAGTTAGATCGAGTTAAAGAACTTTTTTTTTACTCAATTCATGGTTGGTTAAACAAATTCAATTCAACCCAATTTACATGGGTCAAATTGGGTTAGGTTAAACTTATAAATTGGACAAATCTTATTATTATTATTAAATTGAGGAGAAAAAAATATAAATATAAATATGTTTAAATAAATCCAAAAATTAATATCAATGTAACTTTTTAAAGGCAAACAACACTAATAATTAAATAACAATAGTAATTTACTAAGGTTTGTGTGAACTAATTGGTTTTCATATAGAATAGGAAGAACTAGTTATTTTAAAAAATTTATTAATTATATAATATATTTTAAATATATAGGTGGGTTGGGTTGGGTTTGGGGGGTTTGGAATTTTATGACCCAAACCCAACCTGACCCACTATCAAAAAAAAAAATTGAAATCCAACCCAACCCACTAAGCCCTAAAAACCGACTCAACTTGGCGGGTTAGGTTGGATCAGGTTGGTTTTGACAAGTTGGATTGAATCGGGTTAGTTTTGACGGGTTGGCTGCACACCCTAAATATAGGCATGTAGCAATGATGTGAAAAATATGATAAACCTTGAAATAGTATGATTATACCCAACCACCAAAAGGGTGTCTTAGAACAATTACAGTAGTGGAGCTAAATAACTATATAGCTATTTTAGCTCCACTCAAACACAAAAAATCCTCCTGCAGTAGTAGAGGTAAAGCAAAAAAATTTAGCTAAAATGCTACAGTGCTCATGTATCAATACATGAGCACTGTAGCTGAGAGCTATAAAAAAAATATATATATATATATATATATATATATTCACCTTTCTAATTAAATTGTGGTTGAATATTTTTTGAGTAGTGGGATATATTATTCTATTGTAGTAGATATGTTATTTTATTGTGTTGTTTATATTATTTTATTGTGTTGAAAGCTAAAATAGATCCACTGCTGCAGCATGTTTTGTAAAATGAGTAGGTAAAATAGATAAAGTAACTTTTTGTGGAACTAAATTGCTAAAATTTTAGCTCCACTGTTGTGGATGCTCTTAGCTTTGGTAGAAGGTATCGTGGTTTTGACATTTATCCAAAAGATTTGAGATTGAGAGTTAAAAGACGTGAGAAAAGACCGTATGTAAATCGTGCGGTACATGTTTGTTTGTAACCAAAATTTAATGGTCCGTTTGGTAATATTGTTCTAGTAACATTGTTTAAGTTTTTTGGAAATATGTATAGATGAAAAAGTGTTGTAAAAATACGTGTTGTATTATTTAAACAACAAAAACTGTTGTTTAAATACTCCTACCAAACATCACCTAAGTTACTAGAGAACTCCATTTTGTTATTTACATTTTGGGATTACAGTCATTCTTATATTTTTGTAGCAATCAATTTGGTCTCTATTGTTTTTAACTTAGAGTCAATTTGGTGTCTACCCTACTGGAAAATTATTAAGTACTCATTCCTCTCATATGAATAGTGGGTTCCACTATAAATTTAATTAATGAGACCCACTATTCATGTAAGAGGAGAGAGTACACATTTATGATATTATGGGAGTTGTAAGTGCACAATTGCACCTGGACCCAAGAACAGTTATGGGCTCAGGCCCAATGAGCCTTAAACAATAATAATTTGTAGAGTGTGGGCGTGAAACCCAGGTTAGAAGTTGGTGAGGATTAAATGACAAACTAAGGATTGCAAGTAATTGAAAACAACAAGGAATATTGTAATTGGGCCTCCTCGGACGTAAGCGAAACATTCTTATATTATCTCTCTCTTTGTCTTTTTTCTTTTTAGGTTACGAAGAGTCCATCTCCTTGTACGTTCTGGTCCTCTCTAAATACCTCTTCTTTTTAATCTTTTATACACGTGTTGCCGACTCCTCCCTAGCCTAGATATTTCTTTTCTTAGTGCCTTTGAACGGTAACTAGAAGTTTCCCTTCCAGCTTTGTTCAAGTGTCCTCTCCGTTAATGCGGCGGGGTGGTAGGTGCGAGTCTTTAATGTGGAGGTAGCGGCCTTTATCTTTGACATTTCTTCCAACACCGGTGGGGGCATTCTAGGGGTTTCCCCTTTAACCATTGGCCTTCGCATGCCATCCACAACCTTTACTATGAAATCCAGAGTTCTTTGGTGCTCGTCAGGGTAAGTTCCACCCTCGAGGGTCCTCGGATCCTCGGCGCATCGTGATCATAGTATTAACAACTTCTAAACCCGGGGTCGGGTCGGCCCTCCTTAACACGGCCCGAAAGGCCCGTATGTTCCCATCGGGATCTATTTACCCAGATAGCCCCTGAAAACCCTAATTTTCAACGTCAGGAGAAAAATAGGGTTTTGATCCGACGAACACGCTTTCTACTCCTTTGCGAGTAATGCCACGTGTGGAAATCGTTTCGCGTCCCGAGTATGCCATTTGGCGGTTTTATTTTGAACACCGCGCGTATTTTATTGCTGCCGGTTACATTTTGTCCCTCGCGTTCAACGGTGAGATGGACATGCGGCCACAAATCACTCCACGAAATTTTAGGCGGGACAAATATAATTTCGAGGCCGCCTTTTCGCACGTCGTGACGCTTCGGGAACCTGCGCCTTCATTTAAATCTTCGGGGATCAATCCCATCAAAACAACAACAATTATTCTTTAACGGCGAGAAAATCGTGGAAACTTGTACCTTGACTTTGTAAGTTCTTGCTCTCTCTCTATTCTTAACCTTTTCTCCTCGGATACGGTCCTCGCATCTTCGTAAACACCCTCACTTTTAGAGTTTGGTCTATCGTTCCTCTGTAATGGGAAAATTAAAGTGTCTAGTTGATACCGCTGGTATGGAAAGGCTTTAGAGCAGTACAGTATTCCTAGCGATGTAGGACTAAAATGCGCCGGCGAAGCGTGGTTTCTAGGAAAGAGGAGAGGTTATCATTCCTATGATAGCCTTTCTAGAGGGTGGGATGACTATTCCAATGAAACTGTAACTAGGGAGTACCTTCGCAACCACCGGTTGTGTTCCAGATCAATGCCTCCCAAACGTTTTTAGAGTTCTAGGCGGTGTAGATGCTTTAAACGAGCGAGATGGGTTTAAACCTCACATGGCACGATGTTGTGTTCCTATATGAGTCCCACGAAACTTTCTAATGTAGGTTATTACATTAAATCTCGGTCCGGCACCGTTAGGCTAATCTCATGCCGCGAATCAAACAAAGGCATGAAGGACGACTACTTGATCGTAATGCAAAGGAGCGGCACGACGGCTTCCCTTTGCCCGGTTGAGTGGGGAGATCCGGAGTGCGGCCGTAGGATTAACCTCCCCACGACACCACTTCTCCTAGCACACACAAAAGCGTATTCATACTTGCTTAAATTTGTTAAACATTTACGTAAATGCGACCAAGTTTGTTTGTATTGATGTCTTTTTTGCGAGATAAGCAACACGTGCGTCCTCGTCGAGTCAGCGTCGCGGTCTAAGCCAGGGAGTACTTCGCTCCGAGGTGTTCGTTAGTGAAGACCTACAACTCCGGGCTGCTCACCTTATTCTCGGGTACACCCATCTTTCCAAAGACTTCCAAGAGATAGATAGCGCCATAATTGCGGGCGGCGAAGAAGAAAGAGGATAAACGTAGCTCGGCCCCATTTTGGACGATCGTGACCTCCCGGACGCTCACAACACCATTTTGTACGGCCCAGAACGGCGGTCCCACTCGCTGGGTGCATTCCTGACGGCGCTCGTTCCGGAAGAACGGTGTCTTCTTCGCACACGCTTGACGACGAGATAGACCAATTCCATCTAGAAGACAGAAAGACCTCGCGGAAACCGGTTTGTGGTACTTTCACGAGGAGGAGAAGCACCAGAGGCCTCTGGAATTCGGGGTTTGTAGTTGCCACTTCCAGGGACGAATCTATAGAAAACATGGGACGAATGGAGGGTCTTCTCACTAACGGGGCTGCAAGTTGCGAGAGAAGAAGAAAACGGGGACGTCCCCGAGTTCCCCCGGCCTTACCTCCTCATGCTCTCTGGCCCCGAGCCCAGCGCCGAGGATCCCGAAGAAGGAAGGGGGATAATGACGGGGCGATCACTAAAGACCCCGAGAAACCCGCCGACAACTCCCGCGGCCGGCGGCTGAAGCGGGACAAGTGCGAAGGGTAGAGCACGTTCAGGCTGAACTGGGAAATCGGGATGAGGGCGCCAGTGCCGCGAGCACCGGCCACACAGTCCCCGTCTAAGGCGGGCCGGCGCTCTCATCTCTGCCGATCCGGTATAAGAGCGATTCGAAGGCCACGCCCGCCACTTTGGCCGAGGTCTAGAGCATACTCCTGTCCAGGACATGGAGACCTTGGAAAAGATGGGCCAACCAGACTTATTCCTCTCTCTAAAAAGAACTACTTAGTAAGTGTTTCTCCCTTCAACAATATTTATAAGTAAATTAGTTTTTGTTATTCCTAACTCCATCATGCTTTTTTACGAGGCTTATTCGGGAGGTCTTTGTAGCTAAAAAGTTTATTGAAGACGCTCGGAAAAGTAGCCGGGGCTGAGCTCGAAGTTAGGGTGAGAAGACCTTAGGTACGGCCACTGCAAGAACGGCGGCAGACTTGCGGGCGAGAGAAGAAGAATGGGGTCGAGTCAAACTTAAAGACCATGAAGACCCGAGATAGAAGGACGGCGCAAACTCCTTAAGGAAAGAAATGAAGAGCTCAAGCTCGAAGGTGCTCGGATACGAAAAACAGCGGCTCGATGAAGGAAGAAGCCGGCTCATCCAACTCTCTCTTAAGCTACGGCCGGCAAGTTTGACGAAGGGGTAGCGACCACCGAGGAGACGCTTGGGGGTCGCGGCTTTATGCCGAATCTTATCAAAAGTATGGGGGGAAGCTTTAAACGTAGCGGAGTTTGATCTTCGGATTTGAGGAAGTAAACGTTTGGCTTCTAGAAATACGGGGAGATTGAAGAGGCTCCTAGCCTACTCTACCCCGAGACAACTCTTCTCCTACCTCGATGGTCCCACGACTGACGGATTCTGATCCTACGAGAACCTTTTGGTTCCAATAAAGAAAAGGAAGGAGGAGTAGATGCGAGAAGGACTTGAACCGGATAGTGGAACCCAACGTCCTTCCAACAAAGACAACGGATAAAGGAAGCGAGTTATGACTCCTTTGAGGGAGTTGAGAAGGGAGGGCACTTCCTACCTCGGCAAGATCTTCCTCCAACGGCTTAGGACTTAGCTTAGGGCTTCTCTTTTTCCATTCCTTTTGTTTTTTGAATTATATATTGTAATGTATATTCAACTTGATTAATGAAGAACAATTTCGTTTGCTTTTCACTGGATTGTGTACCTTTTTCTTTATTCTTTATGTACTTATTACAAAAGTTTTCCCATTAAGTCGTATCGAAGTTTCTCGAGCATCAAAATATAACTCCAAGGATTGCATAGTCATAACTTTCACATAATCATGCGTATATATTATTAGAGATTTAATACAAGGTGACATGGTTAATTCATTTGAATAATACCTCGATTAAAAAAGGAAAGAGGACTTCATATAATGATTAAGCCTTCTGATCATAACAGCACGTTTGTAGGATGTAAGATTGAGGACCATTCCTTACACAAAATTGCTTAACACTTGGAGATATGAAACTTAAGATCCGAGTTTAATAAACGGTAACGTATTAACGTCCAGACACAAGTAAAAGTTAAGTTTAAACAAAGTCATAGTCAGAAAGATAAATCTTAAGCAATCTTTAGTTTGATTCTTCAAAATTGTACTGTAAATGGTAAGGCACCAATTTCCACAAGGTTTGTGGTCCAGAGCTACACTTAACCAAGTTTAGTTTGATTCTCAAAAATTGTAACTTCAAATGTTAATTTTCCCAAAGTAGGAGGTCAGAAGACGAGCATGTTAAGGTTATTTTAACAAATGACAAGACATCAATTTCCACAAAATTTGGTGGTAGTCATATTGCCTAAACCAAGTTTGTTTGATTCTTAAAAATTGTAACTTCAAATGTTAATTTTCCCAAAGTAGGAGTCAGAAGACCGGCATAACTAAGGTTCATTTTAACAAATGACAAGACATCAATTTCCTGAGTTTGTGGTCAAAGGAATTGCATTTAACCAAGTTTGTTTGATTCTTAAAAATTGTAACTTCAAATGTTAATTTTCCCAAAGTAGGAGGTTACGAAGACTAGGCATAACTAAGGTTGTTTAACAAATGACAAGACATCAATTTACACAAATTTGGTGGTCGAGAATGCACTTAACCAAGTTTGTTTGATTCTTAAAAATTGTAGCTTCAAATGTTAATTTTCCCAAAGTAGGAGGTCAAGTGGCGTAACTAAGGTTGTTTAACAAATGACAAGACATCAATTTCCACAAGGTTTGTGGTAAGGGGCCTGCAACTTAGCAAGTTTTGTTTGATTCTTAACAATTGTAACTTCAAATGTTAATTTTCCCAAAGTAGGAGGTAGAAACCGGCATAACTAAGGTTACATTTAACAAATGACAAGACATCAATTTCCACAAGGTTTGTGGTCGAGAATTTCAGTTTAACCAAGTTTGTTTGATTCTTAAAAATTGTAACTTCAAATACGAGCTAGCCATAACTTTGAAATATTAATTGACAAAAGCTTATTTGATTAATAATAATACCTACAAGATTATTTACATTCCATGGACGTGGTACAGGCTCGTTCATCCGGAGTCGGCTAGCCTATACGACCTATCTGCTATTGAAACAATGCGATAGGGGCCTTCCCGATTAGTCCTAGCTTACCCCAATGCAGGTTCTTAGAAGTGCCTACAACTTTCCTTAATACAAGATCACCGGGTGCAAGTGGCCTTAGCTTCACGTGGGCATCATACCCTCGTTTTAGCTCTGTGATAATAAGCCAATTGGACCATGGCGCGCCGTTCCTCGAAGTAGATCAAGAATCTTTCTCTACGAAGTCCCTCGTTTTCTGGACTAAAAGAACTTGTCTTTAGAGTAGGAAAACCGGATTCCGGTGGTATCACCGCCTCGGCTCCATAAGTCATAGAGAATGGAGTTTCTCCGGTGGACCTACGCGGTGTGGTCCGATACGTCCGTAGGACATGAGGCTCTTCTACCCATCTGCCTTTCGCATCGTCGAACCTCTTCTGAGCCCGTTGACTATGACCTTGTTAACGGCCTCGGCACCTGCCCATTTCCTCGAGGATAATTTGGAGTAGAGTATCTATTTATAATACCCATCTCGCACATATTGCCTAAAGGCTTTCTATCGAATTGAACGCCATTGTCGAGACGAGTGTATGTGGTATACGAATCTAGTAACAATATTTTCCAGGATGAATTTCTTGGAATCAACATCTCGGATATTGGCCAAAGGCTCGGCCTCGACCCGGCTTAGTAAAGTAGTATGTTCCCACGACAACCATCTTTTGTTTCCGGCGGCTCTCGGAAAGGGCCTACCTGATGTCACAAGCCCCGTTGCGCGAAAGGCCGAAGGGCTGGAGAGAGGGTTAAGAACCCTCGAGGTTGGTGGATATTAGGGGCGAACCTCGACGCGATCACATTTTACGGCATAGTCTGAGCCTCCTCTGCATATTGGGCCACCAATAACCACGAGTCGAGGGCTCTATGGGCTAAGGACCTTCCTCCGGTGTGTGGCTTCCACAAATTCCCTCATGCAATTCCTCCGGTAATGATTCGTTGATTCGGGGTGTACACACGACAAATACGGTCCCGAAAAGGATCGTTTGTATAACTCGGTCCTCGGACAACCGAGAAACGCGGCGCCTTTCGACGTACCTTTTAAACGCTTCAACTTTGTCTTCGGGAAGGATGTCATTTTTGAGGAAAGATATGATCGAATCCATCCAACTAGGACCGGGCCTTATTAGATGGATGCGAGGTGCATTAGCAGGCTATAAGAGAAGGTTCTACCGAGATCCTCGACGAGAATCACCACTTGGTAAACCTTGAGCGGGGATGTGGCCAATGTAGCCAAAGAATGCTGCATGAGTGTTTCCACTCCTAGAGACATGAGCTAAGGCAAATGAGTCGAATTCGGCTAGTGACGTTTAACTGGGCCAAATATTCTTGCATTAAAGGGGTCTCCCCGCCTCATGGTCTCCGCTGACTTGGCCGACCACTAATTGAGAGTCGAGAACACATGGATTTCCTTGCCACCCATCTTATGTACCATTTGCATGCCTACCAAGACGCTTCATACTCGGCCTCGTTATTAGTAGGCTGAGAAAGCCAATCTCAAAGATTTTTCAAAGACAATTCCTTCGGGGACATTAGAACAAGTCCGACGCGGACCACTTTATGATTAGCAGCCCCGTCCACATACTTTCCAAGCGAGGGGCGATCTTGCGATCACACCAGCGATTTTTCACCCATGTGTGCTCCCTTTGAAGTTTCTTCTAACAATGGTTCGGCAAACTCGCCACCAATCGGCGAGGACACGACCTTTCACGAGTGCGAGGCTTGTACTTAACATCGAAAGGCTCCAAAATGGTTCCCCATTTTGCCACTTCTGCGAATAATCGACCTACGCAATATCTGACCTTGACATAGTCAAGTCAAAACAACCACGGTATGAGATTGGAAATAATGAGGAAGTTTGCGCGTGGCGTGGACTACGGCCGAAGTGCCTTTTCCGGGCAAATAGCGCACCTCGGCTTCATTCAAGGACTTACTAACATAGTAGATCGGCCTACTGCACTCCATTTTCATTCCTTATAAGGACTAGACTCACGCATGAATAGCCACGGCCGGATAAGCGAATAACACCTCGTCCACCTCGGGCGAGATAAAATGGAGTGGCGAGATAGATATTGCTTAGGCTGTTGGAAAGGCGACTCTGATCCTCGGTCCATTGAAACCACTTTCCACTTGTTCAGCAGGCGAAAGAAAGGACGGCACGGTCGGTGGCCAGAAATAAATACGTTCAACGCGCAAATCATTCGGTCGGTTTCTGAATTTCCTTTGGAGTTCGAGGCGGTAAGGTCGAATAGCCTTAACCTGCACTGGGTTCACCTCTATGCCCCTATGAGTGATCATATATCCTAAGAACTTTCCATCTTCTCTTGGTATGGCAAAAGTATGCCAACTTGGAAGAACCTCTCTGGATCATCTGCTATCACAAACTTCTCTAACTCCTCGCAAACAACCTCATCCTCTGTCATCGCTCCAGGTGCCTCCGGAGGGCGGTAATTACTATGACTCCTGGATGGGCAAGGTTGAAATAACTCGACTTATTGTGACGAAATCTGCAGCCGATATGCATTGCACAACCCTTGCAACACTGAGGATTTCCTCAACATGTTCCCCGAGGGGAATTTAACCTTAACGTGCAAGGTAAGGAGACGGCTCCGAGAGCGTGCGGCCATGGCACGGCGAGGATGGGCGTATATGGAAGTACGCGTCGGCCACGATGAAATCTACTTCAGTGGTTCTGTGCGGATTGTACGGGTAAACGGATACATCCTTTTAGCCAGGACGCTCTCCCGCTTCAAAGCTAATAAGAGGTGAGTCATAAGGAGTTAAATCTTCCAACTCCAACCTTAACCCCTTAAATAGATCGGGGTACATGATATACGTGCCACGATCTATCATCACCTCTTCACGTCGCCAATTCCTATTCGAGGGTAACCACGAGAGCATCGTCGTAGGTGGATAGTCCCATATTTTATCCTCCTCGGAGAAACCCAGACGGGTAAAGTGCTCTTTAATTTCTTCGGCCTACCACCCACATCATCGGCTTTGCGGATGGGAAACCGCCGTGACCTAGTGGGACTGACGGTCTGCCCAGTGCGGCGAAGATAACGTTAATTGTTCCCAATCTGGCCGAGATGAGCTGTTGTTCCTGCTGGTTGTTTGAACCAACGACACGCCGGTGGGGTGACACAAATGCTTGCTTCAACTTTCCCTCACTCACGACGAGTACTCACAGATGGTTCCACGGGGTCAGAGCGGTTCTCGGTAGTGTGGCCCGCATCTTGATGGTGCGCGACGAGAAAAGGTTTTGATTTCTTCTTGCGGGGTCCCACTGCCATCTTGCCGGGCCATCGAAGAAAGGCTCCTTGCCGAACTTTTTCTAATAGCGATGCAACGGTTCTCGGAACACGGTATTTACGGCCGGGGTCTGCCAAGCCGGATTGTCGATGTAATCCCTCCTCGGCTTGTTGTTGTGATATCTGTCCGACCTGAAATCCCTTCTCTCCTGCGGGATAACCTTCTCCTTCCCTTTTCCCTGCTGCTGGTCTTCCTCTACCCTTTTATATTCATCAATACGATCCATAAGACGGCGTACGCTGCGGACGGGCTTTTTCGTCAAAGATTTTCGTAGGTCGTGATCAATAGGGAGGCCCACCTTAAAGGTATTAAGCGCCACCTCATCAAAGTCGCCGTCTATTTCATTAAACATCTCCCAGTATCTGTCGGAGTATGCTTTCAGTGTCTCCCCTTCCTTCATGACCATGGATAGCAACGAGTCCAATGGCAGGGGACTCGCTACACGTGATGACGCGAGGCAAAGGCTCTAGTTAGTTCCCCAAACGAGCCTACGGACCCCGATTTGAGACCGTTGAACCATCTCGCCCACGGGTCCCAATTTTGGAGGGAAGACTTTACCGTCAAAGTCTCGTTGTGTGAGTGTCTGCCATCCTTTGGTTGAAGTGACTCACGTGCTCCACGGATCGATCGGCCATTATAGATGGTAAACGTGGGGCAGGTGAACCTCTGGGAAGCCTCCCCTCTCGATCCTACGTGAAAACGGAGATTTAGAGAGTTGGTGCAACGCCACACTCATAGTATCGTTGCCTAAGCCCACTAGGACGAAGCTTACGTACGCGGATTGTTTGGTCGTTCTCCTCGCGGGAAGGATGTTGCCTTTGGTGGGGGAATGTGACCATGACGCCAGCCATGTCCCCGATCCTTCTCGAGGAAGAACTAGATGAGGACGGGGAAACCTTACGTTTAGCACGGCGTAACTTCCTCTTGAACGAGTGATTTCCTTCTGCATGGATTTAGAACCCTCGTCTTGGGTAGTGCTACCCCTCCATGAGTATGGCTAGCGCACAGGTGTGCAATATGGACGCTTCCCTCACGATCTCTACGATGTTCAAGACGTTCGAAATGATCTTCCGGTTGTGATCCTGTGACTGCGTGGTGAGAGCCTAAGCTGCCATAATATCCCTACTACTTCTAGACTAGATTTCCCACAGACGGCGCAATTGTAAGTGCGCAATTGCACCACAGGCCGAAACGATTATGGGGGCTCGGGCCGTGAGACCTTAAACGATAATAATTTGTAGAGTGTGGGCGTGAAACCCAGGGTTAGAAGTTGGTGAGGATTAAATGACAAAGCTAAGGATTGCGAAGTAATTGAAAACAATGAGGAATATTGTAATTGGCGCTCTCGGACGTAAAGGCTGTTCTTATATTATCTCTACCTTTGTCTTTTTTCTTTTAGGTTACAAGAAAGTCCATCTCCTTGTATGCATTCTCGATCCCTCTCTTAAATACTCTTCTTTTTAATCTTTATACGCGTGTTGCTTTTATTCCTCATAGCCTAGATATTTCTTTTCTTAGTGCCTTTGAACGATGTAGAAGTTTTAAGCCACTTGTTCGAAGTGTAGCCTCCCGTTAATGCGGCCGGGGTGGTAGGTGCGGGGTCTTTAATGTGGAGGTAGCGGCCTTTATCTTTGACATTTCTTGACACCGGTGGTCTTACAGGGCATTAGGGTTTCCCCTTTAACCATTGGCCTTAATTGTGCCATCTAACCTTTCTTATGAAATCCAGAGTTCTTTGGTGCTGTCAGGGTAAGTTCACCTTTCGGTAGATCGAATCCTTTCAATTGGTGATGTAAGTAACTTAACTTAGCAGCAAATTAGTCAGCCTCCTTCTGGCATGTTAAATCGGGATCTATTTACCCCCCACAGGAGTATACAATAATTTTTCCCACCCTTGAATCACTCACCCAAAATGTCTATGGGGGCACACTTAGAGTTGACATGACTTATAAAATAACATTAAAAATTGTAATAAAAAAAAATGACACCTCGCCTAAAAATATATTAAAAATTAGAAAAAAAAAAAACAAAATTAATTCCTCAATTAAAATAAATAAATAAAAACTCAGGATCAAATTTTTTTTCTTCCACTTTCTTGCCAACCAATCACACAATACATCCAAAACAAATCATCTCTAATTCTTTTTTTTTTCTTTTTTTTCTCTTCCACTTACTAGTAACTAAACACTGAAACCCATTTGGAGATCAAATTCCCCAAGAACAACCATCGGCCACCACTAATCATCCACATCCACCAAAACCCAGTCACGCCGCACGGCCGCAGCAACAAAACCCAAATGAACCCATGCTATAAACCCCAAACCAATCCAACTCATCTGCGGCAACAAAACCCAACTCAACTTAAAGAAAAATTTTGAGACCCAAAGCAACCAACCATGCAACAGTAAGAGGGATAGTGTTTCAAGCTCATCAGGTCTCAATTTATATTTATTGCGCAAAACTGGGAAATTTGCTGGAAAACGAAGGAATTTTTAGCACAGTTTTTTTATCCATGATTTCGCTTCAATTATTGATTCAGTTGTTGGGTTTAGAGAGAAAAAAAAGATACCCAGTTGTATTGGGTTTTAATCGTTGGGTAAGACCATGTGAGGGATTTTTTTGGGGTGTGACTCACTGATTTGTTTTGGATGTATTGAGTGATTGGTTGCTAATAAAGTTTAAGAAAATATTTTCAGTCTAATTAATTTTGTTTTTGTATTTTTCTAATTTTTTTAAATATTTTTTAGGTGATGTGGCATTTTTTATGTTAATTTAAAAAAATTAATATTATTTTATAAGCGAAGTCAGCTTCAAATGTGCCATCACTGCACACGGTTTGCCACATTGACATTTTCTGTTAATAAGTTAATAGTATGAACTAAATTGATTTCAAGATGAAAATAACGAAGACCAAATTAATTGTGACACGGTTTTTTTAACTGTTGTCATTTCAGTCCTCTAAGTTTCAGTTTAATCATTTCAGTTCTCTAAATTTCAGAATTTGTCAATTTAGTCCTCAGTTAGGATTATGTTAATTGTTGCCATTTACTAACCTTAAAACAACGTCTTTTTTTATTAAAAAAAATTGTAATTAAAAAAAATCAAAAACAGGTATACCCAAAAAAAAAAAACCCCACACTAAATCATTCCCTTGCATCGTCGTTGTTCCCCTACCCCTGTAAACAAAACAAAAATTATCCCCATACCCTATATTGTAAATCTGTTCAAGGCATCACTCGTGTAAGGTCATCCAAGCATTTGGGATAAATATTTGTTGTGTTAAGTTGAGTTGCAATTGCAAAAACAATTATTTCAACAGATTTACAATATAGTTGTATTAGCATGTGAAGAACTTAACTCCAAGTCCCATCTTCTCTTGGCTAGAGCCGAAGTCGAAGCTGCCGAAGAAGACCCCAGCCTACCGTGAAATCCATCTTCTCTCTCTCCCCCCCCCTCCCGAAATCTCTTTCTCTATCGGTGTCAATCTCTCTTTCTCTCACGGTCTCGATCTCGCACCCTCTCTCACCCCCAACGATCTCTAACTCTATCTCTTTCATCCTCTTTCTTTCTCCCCCAATTTTTTCAATTAGGGTATGGGGATAATTTTTATTTTGTTTACAGGGGCAGGGGAACAAAGACGCAAAGGAACGATTTAGTTTTTTTTTTTTTTTTAATACTAGTTTTTGATATTTTTTGTAAATTATGAAATTAAAATAAAAAAAATATCAAAATGGCATCGTTTTAAGGTTGGTAAACGGCAACAATTAACAAATGCCTAACAAATGACTGAATGACAAATTCTGAAACTTAAAAGACTCAAATGATAAAATTGAAACTTAAAGAACTAAAATGACAAACTTTAAAACTTAGAAGGTTAGTTTTGGACATTAGCATGTAATAATCAAAATGGTGTGTCACGGTGTTTGTGATTACCTACTGGAACTCCCCTTAATCACTGTATAAAAAAAGACTTTTGTTCTTGTACGCGTGAATGCTAGTAATGTTAAGCGCAATCATCAATGCACTGCACCCGTGAGTTTCCCACCATTGGCCAACTAGGACGTCCATCTCCTGGGTAAGGGTGCATCAGTGCATGCATACGAATACCATCAGCAATATTTAAAAGCTTTTTATTAACGAATGAATGGAGGGTAGTACTTAATATGTATTTAATATTTTATTAAATAATATTAGGGTATTCATCATTTTTTTTCCTTTATATATTTGTCAAAAAAATAGTTAAATTATGTATAAACATTAAGAAAAAACACACAACAACAACAACAACAACAAAAATAATGAATTTATGCATGTAAATTAATAAATTATTTTCAAATATATTTTCTTCTTAAAAAATTTATATTACAACTCCTAATAAAAAAAAATTGTCAATTATTAACATGTGCTTTTCGAGACCTCAATAACAGTACCCATGTATAAATATGTAAGGTAAAAAAAACTTTTTTCATTTTTTAGAAAATAAGAAAACTTTTTTATTCCTTTTCTTTTTTTTTTGCTAAACTTCAATGTCATTCAACCGAAAATGAGGAAACTACAGCATGGGAGTCTACCACACAAGCAGAGAGGATAACCTCAGGTAGATTCTCCTTGTTAAAACACAAAAGTAATGCAAAATTTAAAGCTAACTTTGTAGCATTATGTGCTGCAATATTACAGGACCTATGAACCCAAACAAAAGAGCAACTAAGGAAAACTGAAATAGAGTTTAGGATATTAACAATATCATTGCTGATGGCCCAGTAAGGCACAACAGGATTGTCAGACAATGAATCCATACACATCTTGGAATCGCTCTCGATGATTACTTGTTTCCACCCTTCACTAGAGGCTAGGTTGATTGCCCATTGGATTGCACTTGCTTCCGCTTGGATGGGGGTGCAGCTATGGTGAGGTTTAGCCCATACTTTGATCACCTCACCAAGGGAGTTCCTTGCTACTACTGCTAGTGCAGTTCTTAATGATCCAGTTGCAGCATCCACATTTAGCTTGATGAACCCAGTCAAGGGGGTCTTCCAAACTTGGGACGTAGGTGCACAATGATCTTGGTTTGCAGCCAGGATTACATTATGGAACTCTATGATTCTGCTCTGAATCCGCAAGTAGGATTCACGGATGTTAACTTTTTCGCCTTGGAATACAACTCTATTTCTTAGATTCCATATTCCATCTACCACAAATGTCATTGCTGAAGAAACATACCAGTTTTCTACTTCTGATGTGGTGGTGGAAAGAGGGGGTGCAAGGATGAGCTCGATTATGTCACCGCTGCTTTGTACATTTTGAGAATCCGTTCTGAACCCCCAACAAGATTCGAACCAAACAGCTCTGGCAATTGGGCAAGTGAAAAACAAGTGGTAGATGGACTCAAGCTCATTTCCACACAAGGCACAGGAGGAGTTAAAGGTTTCAAACCTTTGGTTCAAGATGTCTTTGGTTGGTAGAGAGTTTGTCGCTATCCTCCACAGTAAAATTCTGATTCTTTCCGTGGTTTTGATTTTCCATAAGCCCATAAACTTTTTTATTCCTACATTTAGTTCCGTGGGCTCAAATCAATTAAGAAGATAACTCTGATTCAATTGGAGCAGTATTTTTTTTTTAATAATAATTGGAGCAGTACTATTCACCACAGAGAACCAAGAGTACTTTAATTCTAATAAATTCGTTAGCTTTTGAAAACCACTCAAGCAGTGGCTAAGTATATATACTTTGATGACGTTTATATACCAAAAAAATTTATAGGCTAATTCTTTATATTTTGATAATTCAATATACGGTGATTTGGATCTTGGAAATCTCTGTTGAAATATCTACAATGTTTTTGTTGAGTTACAAGGCTATTAGCAATTTATAATTGATTCTAAACTATATTTTTAAGCAATCTACTATTTATCTGTAGTAAAATAAAACCAAATATCTAAGGCTTAAATTTGTGGTTACCTTAATGTTTCGGTTAAATAATTATGCATGCTACTTGATCAACTACAATTATATAGAATATCAAAAAACTACAATTATAACATAATAAAAAAACATATAAAACAACTAAATATAATAATTACTCAAATCACATGCATCCAAAAAAAAACATTAAACAAACAATAACAAGCCAATAAGCCAATATTATTAAATTTGTATATAAAATAATAAATCATAGAAAATATGCTAATTGCTAACCACTCTTTCAAATAAAACTTACAATTAACATAATATAATTATTAAACAAGCCAAATTAAAACCTAATAATGTATTTGTGAGTGTATGATTCAATATAAGTATCAAAATATAATTACATTTATTTGATATTAGATTGTTAAGCTTGTAAGCAAGTTCATAAGATATCATACTAACATATATAATTTATTGATAATATAAATAGTCATGAATTTTATAATTGTAAAAATATAAGTTTATAAACAAAAAAAAAAATCTATCTAAATAATTCAAATAATTTAATTTAAAAAATAACTTATTTGCTAATTTTTTTATAAGTATAATTTATTCATTAATTATTAATGTAGATACGTGAAGGGGTATAAAAAATTAATCTTGGTATTTACTATATATGGGAAAATAAAGAATTAATAAAGTTATTTGTGCACAATATCGAGCTTTTTAGTCAACAATTTTTTTAAAATAAACAAAGTTTAAACATATAATTTAATTTGTCGATCAACTAAACTCAATTAGTGCTTGAAACAATATTAAATACAAACAATTAACATCCTTTGTAAATATATATATATATATATATATATATATATATATATATATATATATATAGTGTTGTGTACTAAAAAAATAATCATAATAATGAATGATTCTAAGCTTTTACACTTTTGTTGGGAGGAGGCAAATATATGGAAAATAATAGAAGAAGAAAAATGATGTTGGAATATTCTTTCAATTCTCTTATTTGAGAGTTTAAATGGAGGGATAAGGAAAAACTATTTTCTTGTTTGAGAGTTTAAGTGAGAGGAAATTCAATGGGTAGAGGAGAACAATCATTCCTCCCATTTCTCTCAAATTAAATTTTAATGCTCTCAAAAATTGGGAGGAGTCAGAAGGAATGGAATAAGATATAACGAAATTTTGACAAAAACTCCAAAAATACCCCCATACATTTAGTCATTTATTTAAAAATATGGGTGTGTGGGCCAAGATCAGTTGAATAGGCCTAGGTTGAAATCGGAAAGGGCCCAATGAAATATTCCTATAGAAGAATTGGACTCAAGTGGTCCAAGGAAGGCTTGAATCCGAGGAAGCAACCGATGAAGGAAAGAAGTTAGCAATCATATGAAAAGGACTGGGAATTGTCAAGCCATGCTAGGGATGACGACTGATAAAAGTAACAGTATCTAGTCCAAGCAAAGGTTGGAAGAAGCTTCCTGACTAAGCTACCATCTCCTCCAAATTGAATGCACTATACCAACAAAGCATGCCACATTAATGATTGAATCCCTTCTACAGTGTCCCAACAACATGTTACTAACTCAGCACAATCTCAAGAGGAAGGGATAAGAAGGATGGAACAAGTATCTTGCCTGAAGTATCATATATTCACTCTACAGGTGGATGGCAGAGATAAAGGCACTAGGACTATAGTAGGAAAAGATCCACCGTGTATAGGGATGAGATTTTAGAAAGAGGTAGAAAGATAGAAAGAGAGAGCTAAAACTTTGTTAATATTCAAGAGAGACTTACCATGTATTCCTTTCCTAACAAAAACACTCTTCAGGTGTTATAAGGAAAGTGTAATAAACATATATAAACAAACTTATAATTTTGTTTGAAGCCTTTATTTTTAATACTCTTAGTCAAGATCTTATTTTCACTTAACTATTAGTCTAAATACCCACCTCTTACAAATTAATTGTCTCGGATGAAGGCCTAGCCCAAACAAGGGACTTCAATTTGTTAGCCCATACAATGGGTATAATAGTAATGTTGTTATAAAATTATTATATTCAATTTATTTTATATTGCTCCCAAACAAGATTACTTACATTCTATTTTTTTTCCTATTAATTCACCTTCCATTTTCTATTGTGTAAAATACATTCCATTCTATTGTTTTAGAACTCCCAAATGAAGTGTTAGTACTATAGTCTATAATCATTATGCTCGGTATAGAACATTCGCATCAAACAATGTGAAATAGCATAAGGGTCAATTTTACACATTTTACCCCAACATACACCTACATTAGTTAAACTCAAATTGTATAAATATACATTGCTATTTACATGGTTACTGTAGCTATGTATATAAATTTTTAAATAATTGATTCCTCTCTCTCTCTCTCTCTCTCTCTCTCTCTGTTTTTTTCCTCCTCAACCCATAAATCTCATCTCTCTCTCTCTCCCCAAACCCATAAATTAATATATCTCTCTTACTCTTGGATTAGTCCTGAACCCAAAAACAGATCTAACTATCCCACCACTACATCCTGTAAACTAGGTTCAAAACAATTAACTAGGTTTTGAAATGGGTTTGAAACATTGAATTGGTTCAAAATCAGTGAAGTAGGAATCTAGATTTGGATTTGATTCGATGGGTTTGAAGCTTGATTTGGTTTCACCATTCAAGTAGAACTAGTACTTTAATTTTACCTTAAAAAAAACCAACACAAAAGCCAAACGAAATCATCGAAACACCCCCCCTAAAAAAAAACACCACCACAACAAAATCGCAACACTATATCACACCCAAATTAGAGGAAGTCAAAGCCTGGGCTGAGGTTGGCCATGATGGCATGGGCAAAGGTTTTGACTGAGGAGAATACAGTGTTGGGTTTGGAAATGGGTAGTGGATGGGTTTAGAGAGAAGAGAGAGGGACGAGAGAGAAAAAAGAAGAGAGAAGAGAGATGTGAGATTTGAGAGAGTGAGAGAGGTAGAGAGAGGAGAGAAAGAGAGATCTGAGACTTGAGCAAAAGAAGAGAGAAGAGGAGAGAGAGGTAGATGGAGAACAAATTAATTAAAAAAGAAGTAAGATATGTTATAGTAACTTCTGCTAGTTGTAGATTACTATAGCTAAGTGTTAAATTTTGTTAGATATAGCATCTCAAAGGGAGTAAGATTTTAGGTGTTTGAAGTGCTATTTTAGAAGCTCCAATGTTTTATTTATGGATAGGAGGAGCTCCAATATGAATGAAACTCATTTTAGTCCATTCATTCTATGTTACTCAAAGTGCAAAACTTAGGTATATAAGTGATATTTTTTAGATTCAATTCTTAAAATTCAACCATATAATTATTTAAATAAAAATACAATTCTATCCACGGGAAAAAAAGAAGAAGTCAAATAACTGAATATTAAGAAAAAAAAACCTAAGCACAACTCGAAAAATTTTAAAATTTGTTAAAATACATTCAATTCTGTTGCATTGACATAAAACTCCCACAAGAATTGTTTGTATTATAGACTGTATGGTCTATAGTCTAGACTACATGCTCAACTTAGGTTGGCTGACATGTACACAACCCTACATGCCTAAACGATCAGCACGAATCTTTGATTAAGCACCGCGCAGGCCAAAAAGGCCCCCACTCCTCTCCACTATTATACAATCCCTATCCATTGTATTTTTTAGTTTCCATTGACACTTCTTCGACTCGACTCCCTCCCCAGCGTACAAAAAAAGCAAATATTTTTAGGCACAATTTATTCTTCTATTCTAATTCCAGCAACAAATCAGGCAGAGCCGCAGGAACAAAAATCTCTCACACACGCAGAAATCCAACAAGTCCACCTATTATTTACCAAATCCGTGCAACTGTTGTTTCCTTTTTATACCTAACCCATCCATTCCAACCCTTCCTCGCTCGCTATCTCGCGCGGGCCTCAATCAAATAATTTCCTCTCTCTCTCTCTCTCTCTCTCTCTCTCTCTCTCTCTGCGACTTTTCATCGAACAGGTTTGCTTCGTGTGAACCCTGTCCTTGATATCATCGATTATTGTATCATTTGTCAATATTTCTTTCCTTATCCGTATTGAATTTTTCAATAGATTTCCCACTGAACCCAATTCAGGTTTTCAGATTGTTTACTTGAAAAAACGGAAAAAAAGTAGTTTTCATTACTTATATAGCACCTGGGTTTTGGCTTCTGATATGGTATTTATATTTTGAAATTTGGGTTTAAGTAAATTTATATTTTTTATGACCAGTTCTAGGGTTTCTTGCTAAATTCTTGTTCTTGTTATATATATATTTTTAAAAGTAGTAACCGATGGTTAAGTTGCGTGCTAAATTCTTTTTGAATTCATAATTCTTAGAAGATCTTTGAGTTAATGACATTACGTGATGTGTTAGTATTGGTTGGTCGTTTGCAATCAGGGAATCATATTGGTTTAGCATTGGATTAATTTATACAGTCTTTGTCAAGTGCTTTGCAGCTCAACTAGCACCTCCTGGTGTTTCCCATTGAGACATCCGGGGTACCAATCCCCCTCTCCCCTGTTGTACTTATCGAATTTATAGAAATTAATAAAATTTTATATTGTGCATCAACTGGTGAAATGCTGTCATATAAACCCGATCTCAAACCCTGTGTTAGAAAATTCTAAAGCCTAGTAAGAGAGAGTTGATTTCTACTAAACAAAGACAACTTTGGAGAACATATCATATGATGCTTTTCTGTTTCATCTTATTACATGACCAAAAAAATGGGTATGTAGGATGCTAATGAATGTGTGTAAGTTGTTGAATTTTTTTGAAGTATCCTGTTACTTGTAGGGCTTACAAGACTGTTAATCTGAGAATATCTTAACCAAAAACAATAGGATAGTTACTGCCATAAGTTTATGCAAAAAAGGTCAAGAATTCAATTTGATAATGAGGGACTTTAGTGAGTGAAAGTTCTGAACTGGAAAGGAAGAATTTTTTTTTTTTTTTTTACAATTTTTTTTAAATTAATTTTTTTTTTAAATATATATATTTTTTACAGTTGAAAGTATGGAAAATAGGCTTTACTGTACTTGAGCTAGATGCTAATTGCTTCTTGTTGCACACTTAAAATCAACTCTATTTGATTATTGACACGCAGTCTTATATTTTTGTTTCACAGTGGTTTTGTATGTTATATACCATAGTGTTATAGTGTTGTAAACTTCATCATTCAAATTGGTGGATGGAAGTCTACTTCTTGGTTCGACTGGTGACAACACGCTGCGTCAGAGAAAAATTAGGGTTTTTATACTTTTATTTACTAGTTGGTTGATGGATTGAATTTTATATACAGTGGTATTTGCATTTTGAGATTTAACTCGCTGTTGTTTTGCCTTGTGACCCATGCAGTTGTTCATCTGTGATATTTCTCAGTGATGTTGATGGATTTGATTTTTTGTGAAGCACAATGATATGTTGCAGGCTAATTGTAATACTTTTTCTTTTTTTTGGTAGGAAATATGATTAGGCTATTCAAAGTAAAGGAAAAGCAGAGAGAACTTGCTGAAAGTGCCAATGGTGGGGCACCTATTAAGAAGCAAAGTGCTGGAGAATTGCGTCTTCATAAAGGTTCTCTTATCCATTTAGTGATGACACCATTTTGTTTTTAATTTTAGTTTTCTTATGGCAATATATTTTCTTTATCTATTGTTATTCTACTGTTTTATGTTGGCTTGCTTAGTTTCTGAATGGTTTTCACGAAGCAATATGTCATTTTGGTAATAAGAGTCATGATAACTCTTAAGGGTTAGGGACTTGAGGAAGAAATGGAGCAACATGGATTACTACTTAGATGATATCTTCAGTAATTTCAGCTGTTCTTTTGGGTGAAGGAAGTTTGAGATGGATTAGGGTTCAATGGGGAGTTTGTAGCCATTGATAATATGAATTGGTTATAAAAATTCATATACAAGCTCATCCGTTTCTACAAGTTAAAGTCTATTTTGTGAAGCGAAGTCTGGTTGTTGTTGGTTTTTTTTTTTTTGTTTTTTTTTTTAATTTATAAATTTTTTAACTGGTACAATTTTTACTGAAGGTGATGTTGCTTTCAATACACTTCTATAGAGAATGCAGGGTCATGGTACATTTTGCTTTGTGTTCTATCATCTTAATGGTTTCTGATTTTTGATTCATTTATTCTTGTTTAGCCCCAAGTTGCAGTCATATGATAGGGTCAAGACTATGTTAGAATAAGCATCTGTTCATGTAATGTCATCTGAAAATATTGAGTAGGGAGTACCATCTAGATTGAAAAGGGATTGTGAATGGTTAGGATCATGTCATTGTTGGATGTACATAGTGGGATGAAATATTCAAATAAGATACCTCATAATTTATTGCCCCCACCCTTGGTACCTCAGCGGTAAAGGAGAGTTCTTGGACTAACTGTAAACCCAGAAGTCTCTAGTTCGACTCCTAGCTGAGACATTGTGATTGCACGATTTGCCCAATGCCTGCTCAGTGGGGGAGTGTAGGCATCCAGGGTTTACCCCTCAGGGGTGGTCCCACTTGCCCTTAACTTGAGGGGGTTCCTCGTCATCAAAAAAAGAAGATACCTCATAATTTATGCCCATTGAGGGTGGTGTTTAAATCAACAATCAATTTGTGAGCAATACTGAAGTTTAAGGCCGACATCCTGATTAGATCCATTCCAAAATATTTTAATGGATCATTTTTCAAGTTGGCTCCAGATTGAATAGAGGGCAGATCAAGTTAGGGTAATTTGAGAGGTGGTTAGGAGGTTACACCAGTGGTTCCGGCACCTCTTGTGGTGCCTGGGCACTGGGGTTCGAACCTTACCAGCACCCCGTTCCCCTTTCTACCTTGCAAAAAAAAAAAAGTTCGGGTAGTTTGAGAGATGAACTGAGTCATTGGAGATAATGATAATTGCACTTCTCAACCTTCTTGGTTGCAAAGATAGCTGGTTGGTGCCATTATAATTTATTTAGGTGGGGTTATAGGGGCATAGGACCTATGTAGCACGAGTACAAACATGATACGTAGCACAGCAACATGACATTTCTTGAAAAGCTTGGATACGACACATCGAGAATATGGAAATTAATTAATTAATATTTATTTATTCTTAGGTATCCTAACAAAATAATAATAATAATAATAATATTCAAAAAGTCCAACTTAGAGAGAGAAATTAAAAATAATTAGCAAACTAAGTCACTAACCAGACTAGCCAAAAATCAATTAGAAGACATGTTTAGTGCCTCACAGAGTCACTAAAAAACTAAACATAATAAAAAAAACATTAGTACAAAACGAAGAGAGAGAGAGAGGACAGAGTGTGAGAAGACTTACTGGTCGGCAGTCGATGATCTGTGGCTATAATTGGCTGTGAGTGTACCAGAGTGAGAGAAACAGAACAGTACGAGAGAACAAGCGAGAGTGAGAGAAATAGGTGTGAAATTTAGGGCTAGAATTGAAGAGGATTTTCACTAAAGAAAAGATTGAATGGGGTGGAGTTGCCAGGTGTAATTATGTTTCTTTTTTTCCCCTTGTTTTGGTCTTTCTGTTCTGCAGGTATGTCCTGACTGTGGCTGAGCCGTGTCCGAAATAAAAAATTGATATTTTTTTCCTGCTGGGTACGTACTTGACACATTCGGACCAGTGTTGCCCTACCGTGTCAGACACCAGTACATTGGCAAAATTACAGTGTTCGTGCTTCTCAGCATAGGACAAGTTTAATCATGTTTGAAGCATGGACCCTGGCTGATCAATTGACCAGCAGAAATGTTTACTCTATTGTTGGTAGTAACATGGTTCTTTGTGTTTGATGTAGTAACATGGTTCTTTGTGTTTGATGTGGACTATACGGGGGTGGAATGTAATTGGCGTATATTCAGAGATGCGGAAAGTATGGGGAATTAGTTGTTAAAAAACTTTTTCTTTCTCCTTATTTGATTGATCTCATGCATGAGGTTTTACAAATGGTGATTTCATTGCGACCTTTTTTTAGAGACATTTTCTTTTTGTATATAATTATTTCTGTTTTTTTTTTTTTTATGCTTTTCCATGTTCATTGTCAGTCTTTCTTCAATAAAATTATTCTTATCTATAAAAAGGAAAAAAAAAAAATTCTTATTTTGCTGTGAATTACCACTAATGTGTTGCTCGCTAAGAGTGTGTTTGGTTGAGAGGATTTTGGGGGTGACAGAAGAAGGAAGAGGGAGTGAGGTTTTCATCTCTGCAATAGAGAAGAAAATAGGGAGGAAGGATAGAGGCATGGGACGGTATTTTCACCCGGTCCCACACATTTTGATCCACCCAAAATGTGGAGATATTGGAGAGGAAAACAAAGTGTAAGCTGTAGTTACCATTTGGCCATCCATGTCTTCCAATGATCCAATCCTTTTGGCACTTTCTTAACTCACAATCACAGACCTGCCTCGTGTTTCGTCATCTTCATCATCATCCCATTTGCATCCTATTTCTGTCACTGTAGCTCAGGGTTTTACCAGTTGCTAAGCTAAATGCTTGAAATTCCAATTACTATGGAACAAATTCGCTTTAACACTGCTCCCAAGATCCAGAAGTCATAGTTGTAGATTCCTAGTCTGTCATGCCTTTGATTGGGAAACAGTTGAACCCTTGAATTATGAACATAAAGATTCTTCCATGGATGACAAAGACGATGTCTTTGGTGGCTTTGAATTGATATCTTGACTTTTTGCGGTCAGCCATACGCATCCCTTTTCGACGACCCCTCTCTATGTTAGGCCACTAGAAAATTCATGGGTCATGTATATTGGGGTTTCTTGTTACATTTGTAGCAAATGGTGTAGTTTGGAGAGAAATGGAGTAATGACATTATCATGGTTTGACTTTTGGTTAATTTTGGTCGGACTTCAATACCTTAAGTTTCTCTTTTCTTCAACTTTTTATATAGTCTAGTTTTTAAAGCATTGATTCTTTTCCCCCTTGGTTGAGAATCACAAATTGTAAACCATTGGTAGCTACTAGAAATTGAGGCACCATGGCAAGTGCTGGATGTGTAAAGAAATAGTAAGGTTGTAAATGAACATAGATGTTTAGGCTTAAGTGCTTGACTGTTAAACAAGCCAAGATCAAATATAAGAGCTTGTTTGTGAACAAGCCCATGAATATGAGAAACAGTTTAAGTGTATATAATGTCATATTTTATATGTATATACAAATATATTTATATAGACTTGAGATTGCATTGTATAAGTTTGTAAATAAGTTCGTTAGATATAAAATTATTATTTGTAATTTCTTGATAATATTAACAGTCTAATTTCTTAGATCATTTATTTCCTTCTACTTTTCTATTCTCCCAATCAAACAGAGCTTAAAGTTCAATGACTTACTCTCTTTTGGAATGACTGGCTTTCATATAGAATCTTAGGTTTCAGAAACTAGAAAGTATGATGCAATACATATTAGTTTTATTGGTTCCCTTCCTTATTGAAGCTTAGGATTCTACCAAGTATTTCTCATAGGGAACTAGGGATTGACTTCCTAATTTCTACCATCTAATACAATGTAGAATTTCTTCTGACAGATTTGCGTTGTCACCTCTTGCAGATATCTCTGAGCTGAATCTACCAAAATCGTGCATCATATCATTTCCCAATGGCAAGGATGACCTGATGAACTTTGAGGTTTCCATTCGACCTGATGAAGGATATTATTTGTATGGAATCTTTCTAACTTTAGTGTCTGGAATTTGCTCAAACAAGTGCATTTGCTTTGAAACAATAACAATGCATTTTAAGTGCATTTGCTTTAGAGTAGAATTTTACATGTGACTAGTCCTTAATACTGAAAGCAATAACAATTGAGCTGTCTTTTCTTCCATTTGTGGTTACAGAGGTGGCAATTTTTCGTTCTCCTTCCAGGTTTCTCCCATCTATCCACATGAGGCACCAAAGGTTAAGTGCAAAACCAAGGTAGACCTGCTCATTCTATCTATTTTGTTTCTTTTGTTTTCGTTTTGATTTCTCTTAATGGCATTTCATTAGTTTATATAGTAAGCTAGCTTCTTATATAGAATGGTCCTGCTTGCAGCTCTACCATCCAAATATTGACTTGGAAGGCAATGTTTGCCTCAACATCTTACGTGAAGATTGGAAACCAGTCCTTAATATAAACACTATCATCTATGGATTGTATCATCTTTTCACAGTATGACTTGATGCTCTGGTGTTTAGATAATTAGATCCATGTGATTTTGTTGCCATCTAAATCTGAGTGCTGTTGTTCTTTTTCTTCCAATTATGTGTGCAGGAGCCAAATTATGAAGATCCCCTTAACCATGATGCAGCAGCAGTGTTGAGAGACAATCCCAAGATGTTTGAAGCTAATGTGAGAAGGGCTATGGCCGGTGGGTATGTAGGGCAAACCTTTTTCACACGGTGTATGTAGGCTTTGTAGCACTGACTGCTGGTTTACACATTTCATCTATGAGTGGATGCTCACCGATTGGGTTGTGAATTTATTTGAAAATTACAATTTCTGTCGTCCCTTTGTGATTTCTGGGTGGAGCTAGGGCATTATTCCTGAAAGAACAAGCAATTAAAACCCAAATGAAGGTGGTGTGTTATTGTAACTTCTGTAATGCTGTTTGTATATTGATATGCAATATGTTAATGTGGGACAAGGATAGACTGGATATCCTTAATTGGCATAAAAGGACACATTCTCTCTCTCTCTCTCTCTCTCATATTTGTGGTACTTTACAATGCGTTGAACTTACTAAACACCTACTGTGTTTATACTTGAGCGTCGGACTGGAATGGGTTCAAGTTTTTATTGGAGATCCCAGATGATTGGGAATCCCGTGGTGATGAAATGATACTGAAAAGGGTCTGAGGTGCTTTAGATGACTGCTATTTGGTAAGTAAGAACTGTGACATTAGAGTTTAGATGATCAGGAAGAAAACTGTATTTGGTTTTTTTCCTGATAAGTAAAAACCACCCCTTTTTCGTTCCTTCTGACTGGCTTCATTCTGAGGTTGAAGATTTTATGCCTTACAAGTTCGAAGTTCTAACTGCTGTAGATAATAAGATCCATCTTTCTGTTTTAGTGACATATCCCCATCTTTCTATATTAATGATATATCCAGAGTCTCCGACATGCCCAAGGCCACATTCATCCTTTTTAGTCAATCAAAGTAAAGCTGCCCATGACCCTGCACACTCGGCAAAAAGCATACATGATTGTGATTGCGATATTGGGATGGAGGATATAGTCTGTATGCAGAGCAACTCATTGCTCTTGATGTATAAACTTACTTGTCGTCTTCTAACTTAAAAAACTCTAGAGTTAGGTTGAATTATGAAAAAGTCATTAATAGAAACTTTAAGATTATAGGTTAACTCATTTGAAAGTGGAATTATTAAAAGTAGACGTCATAGATTAAAACTTTATAGATAAAAAAAAAGAGTGCAGCTTACGTCTAGTGCTTCAGTGCACTGAACGAGTTGCGATTGTGACACGTGTCTACAAATGGACACATGTCACAATCGGTGCGACTCCGATGCACTGGAGAACTGAACGAGTTGCGATTGTGACACGTGTTTACAAATGGACACATGTCACAATCGGTGCGACTTCGATGCACTAGAGAACTAGACATAAGCTGCACTCTAGAAAAAATAATATTTGATATTTTTATTTTATTTTTAATAGAATGATAAAATAATTATTTTATCCTTACTTTTTGCACTCACTTCGAAATCACTTTTGGCCTAAAGCTTTCTCACTATTACCGTAGCATCAAATTCACAAAAATAGTCCCACATATGGCAATGCAAAATGCAAAAATTTTTGCATTTTGCTACAATAGCATCTAAAAATTGGGAAAAATCTTTTATGTATCAGGTGCATAAGATACCAGCTCCTAAAAATAGTAGATATTCACTATAGTAACATATGTATCTTAAACACTATTATTTTATTCCATACCCAATTATTTTAATTTTGTAAAAAATAGAGTATTAAATGTAGAGTGTGTTGTTAAAGTGGTAATGTAAAACAGAATAAAAAAAGAATATTTAAATATGGTAGTAAAATAATAGAGTATAGGATGTAAGATGTATTGTTAAAGTGATAATGTATTACTTATAAAGTAGTTTTTTAAAAAGTTTTTTTTATAATGTTCTTTAGCATTTCCGTTTGAGACACCCGTCAAATTACAAATTGTCATTTCTTAAAGGAATTGTACCCAACCAACCAATCAATATATCTTTTACCGTATATATAATATCTGAAGTCTAATCCTCAATTCTCTCTAATAAGACGTGACATATGAAATTCCTGAACCATCGCAATTGGCAATTCTCAAAGATGCCGTGTAAAACATATTGCTAAGACACTATTTAACTTAATACATTTCATGATGTCTATTAAAAAATATATCTATTTGAGAAACAATTGATTTAAAATATGATAATTCTTGCTAAAAAATTTAGTTTCTTTTGCAACAATTGAAACAATGCCCAACAAAAGAAAAAAATAATAATAACACACAATCAAGAGTGTATAAAAATAATTGAAGGATATTTGCATTATTGAGTAGGCATGAATCGTGCCTATCTATATCAGTCATTATATCATGCAACTTTCAAATTTTTAAACACACAATATTATCAAATCACAACATCACTCTTATTGTCTTTCTATTTTATCTATAAAGTATAATTTTTTTATAAGGAATATTATTGAAATATCGGAGAAAACTAATAAAAATTCTATTGTAGGATGAGAATGTCACGTACTTATCAATATAATAATATTACTAAAAACATTATCACGCTCCAAAGCGCCATTCATAATATAACTTTTTATCATGAGTTGGGTCTGTCTCACTGAACACCATAATCATATTGTTAGTGCTACCTTTACTTTAATTCACTTGTGGCATATGGGGTCATAAATATTTCCTAAATATTGTTGTGGGGTAGGGTCTAAATAAGGGATATTACCCAAATAAGTTCGGGCCGAGGAGGCAGTTAGGCCTAACTACTCATGCTCTCAAGACTAGCACAATAAGGCCAATCCAGATAGAGAAACCGAGGAAGTTGATTTGCTCAAGGAATGACATTCCTCGGAAGACTATAGGCGAACTACTAGGGTTATGTGATTGAAGATCGATGAAGGAAGTAGAGACGTGCAAGCAACACAAGGAGGAAGCTTCCAGGTAAAGCACCCATCACCTCTACATTTAATGCACTACACCAACTCAGCCAGCTGCATTAATGGCAGAATGATCTCTGAATAATGTCACCACACCTTGTATATATCCAACTCTACCACCACCAGCTAAGCAATGATGGGACAAGTATCCCTGAAATGATCAACAACCCTCCAAGTGTAAGACAAATATGCGATCCAAGCAGCTATATATAGTAGGAAAGATCCTCCTAAAAAGGAGGGGAGGGAGAAAAAAGAGAAGAAAGCAAAAGAGAAAGGAGAGAGAAAAGGACAGGGAATTGTGTAACCTAAAAGCCTGACTATCATAAGAAATACTTGTTCCTCGGACAGGCCCGAGGAAAGAGTTTGAGTAATATGACTTGTTCTTTCCATGATTAACTTCTTCACTTTTGTTTTATGTATTGTTTTTTCCCCAAATTCACCAATTAAGGCTATTAAGGCTTGAAAGTTTGACCTTAACAATCCACCTCTACAAATAAATTGCATCGGGTTGGAGCTTTAGCCCACATCTATTCCTATTTGGCCTGGGTTCCCATCTTAGCCCTAACAATTATTGATGATTATACTAGTGTCATGAGTGTATCTAATGAAATAAAAATTTATCACAAATTATTTGCTTTAATCCTTTTACCAAGTCATCCAACATGATCATTGGAAAAAGTCCACAGCTACTGAGATCAAGAATAATCAAACATGGAACTCAATTGATCTTTCGAAAGGAAAATCATCATTGGATGCAAATGGATATATAAAGTAAAATACAAATCTCGATTAGTTGCAAAAATTAATTTCAAAGGGCAGGTTTAAATTATTATGAGACATTTTCTTACTTACCAATGTAAGGTGTTTCCTTCGCAATTGGTTTTTGACTCATCTAGATGTAAACAATGCTTTCTTGCACGGTGATTTTAGCATTTGGATAGAGCCTTTACATAAAACGGACGATTTAGGAGGTGTTTGTTACTGTTGCTTAAACAACAGTTTTTAGTATTTAAACAACATTACACGTATTTCCACACAATTTTTCACCCACACGTATTTCTATAACCATAAAACATTACTAAAAATCTCTTACCAAACGGGCCCTTGCTTGCATAAGCCACAAGCAGCTTTCCTTTCCTTCATGACTTATTGGAGCTATTAAACACTCATATATAATTGGGATTTTTTTTTTCAAAATAACACCAATTTGCAAAAAATTTTGTTAGTTAGCACATTTAAAAAACTATTTAGCAAACTAACATCTTGAGTGTAACCAAGTCGATTTTGAAGTGCTAAATTGAGTCCACAGAACTCTATTTCCTATACAAATCGAGTTTGTAGAACTCGATTTCTCAGCAAACCCAGCATATCCAGAGAATCCAGATGCAACAACACTTCGTCAATAACAACAAACCCAACGAAATCCAAAGAATCAGAGAGAAACATCAATAATCAAGAAACCCAAAGACCCAGAGAGAAACATCAACAAACCAGTCGCCGATGCCTCCTAGAGCCTTCGCCGTCGCCGTCGCCGTTGCCGCCACCTAGGACCTTCGCTGCTACCTCTACCTCCTAGAGCCTTCACCATTGCCGCTTGGGTTTGATCTCTGGTTTGTTTTTTCGGCCTTTGTAGTTTGGGTTTATTCTTCGTGGGAAGAAGAACGCCGAAAATCGAGCCTTACAAACTTGAGTTGTATAGTCCAAAATCGAGTTCCTTGCACTCGAGATGTTAGTTTGCTAAATAGTTTTGAAACCGTGCTAACTAATGAAAATGTTTTCAAATTTGTGTTATTTTGAAAAAAAAAAAAAAAAACCCTTTATAATTGGGCCGTAGTTTGAAGTTGGATTTATGACAAACTTGCTTAATCTAAGCCTCTTGTTTTTAAAGAGCCCAAATAAAGCTTGGTTTGGTCAAGCTTAGCATAGCTTAAATAGTGGGGTAAACTAGGTCTCTTTTCATTCATCGCCGCAAACACAAACCTAACCTTAAGGCACAGCACAGCAGAGAATTCAGAAACTTTATCATTATCCAATAGCAATGGAGACAATTGTGTCGGATTCCTTGTTTTCAGAATGAGAGGCAAGTCCAAGAGCATCGTTAATAATCATAGGTTCACTGTTGGACTTGCGTTTCATTCCCAAAACAATGGCTTCAAGACTCTGAGACTACTTGATCTGTTAGCCACATATGGCTACACTTTTTTTTAGTCCAAGACTCGGCCACATATGGGTGATGAAAGAATATGGTGTGGCCGAGTCTTGAACTAAAAAGAAGTGTATACCAATGGTAGGAGTTGCGTGCAACTTTGGCTGCTTCATCAATGGGAAACTTTGGATCCACAAGTGTAGCTATCGTCAGGTAAAATGATCTGTTTTCAGAGCCTTTCATTTGACCTTGTGGACAATGTGGAGTGCGTAGTTTTACTGGATTAGGGGTCATCTAAATACGAAATATAGCGAGTTAGAGTTTCTAGCAAGACACATCTTTTTGAAATTTATATCAACAAGTATGAATCTGTTATTATCTTCTATTTTCTTTCCAAACTTTCTAGCCATGAAAGTATTGCTTTTGATATGGAATTTTTCCAGCGCGTTGTTTTCGATGTAAAATGTTTTGTGTTTGAAAAAAGTGTTCGATGTGATATCGCAACTTACTACGACCATAAGATTAGCACAATCCAACCCAACCACCCAGTAGATCGACGCAATTTGAGCAAATCGGTATATGCCAAGCTTGCCACCATCATATCGGCCTAAAACCTGACTAGATCTATGGCCCCAACCACTAGATCAGCGCGACCCTGTGGGATCCACAGCCCCTGCCTCAGCTGCGGTTGCCAAAAGCCAACCACCACGAACTAGGCTCCGACGACTACCTTTGTGATTATGAGGGTGGGGGTGTATGTCGAGTGTTCAATTGAATCTGTACTTGGGCTCTGGATTAACAATAGCTCTATAAAGCAAATCAATGAAATTTACATGCTAAAAGTTTGATTGGTTTTTGTTTTTTTTTGCATTGACACTGATTTTTTGGTAGCTCAATGCTCATCATTCATCTGGGTACCATTCTTTGGCATCACTGGTAATTAGTTCATACATATTTATTTCATAGTTTAATGTTTTTCGGAATAGCATGTTAGAGCATCCACAGCAGTGGAGCTAAAATTTTAGCAATTTAACTCCACAAAAAGTTACTTTATCTATTTTATCTACTCACTTTACAAAACATGCTGCAGCAGTGTATCTATTTTAGCTTTCAACACAATAAAATAATATAAACATCACAATAAAATAATATTTCTATTACAATAAAATAATACATCCCACAAAACAAAAAAACACCACAAACCGATCCACCACCACTACCAACCAACCAAGATCAACCACCCACAACCATCCAACAACAACTAGCAAGCCAACAACCACCCACAACCACTGCCAAAAATCCAAATTAGCCAAAAACCACCACACAAATCACAGAGAAACCCACACTAACAAACCCACACAAATCACAGAGAAAAACCATTACAAACCACCACACCAACACAGCCACAGAGAAACCCACAAAATCCAGCCACAGCCATGTCACGAAATCCGCAACGCTCTTGAGTTCGATGAAGGCGGTGCCGATGGAGCTTGGATCGGCGGTGAGATGGAGGACTGGGCGAGATGGGTCGGCGGCATGGGACGGTGACGTAGGCGATGAAGATGAGGATCGACGTTGAAATGGAGGACTGGGCGAGATGGGTCGGCGATGAAGATCGACGATCTAGAACAGGTCGGCGATGAAAGATCGATGATCCAGAACAGGTCGACGATGAAGATCGACAATCCAGAACAGATCGGCGATGAAGATCGACGATCTAGAACAGATCGGTGATGAAGATCGACGATCCAAAACAGATCGGCGGCGAAGTAGAGAGTAGATGAGGGAGAGAAAAAAAAATGAGAAGGAAAAACGAAGAAAGAAGAGAAGTCGGAGAGAGCGAAAAAGAAAGGAAGAGAAAATATTTTTTAAACGATAGAAGAGAGAAATTTAATAAAGTAATATATTTTCTTTTACCTTTGAGCTATAGTGCACATCTATCTTTAGATATATACTGTAGCTGGAAGCAAATTTTTTTTTGCTATAGCTCCACTGTTGGAGCATACTTTTTGGTGGTTGAGAAGCTAAAATATACCAATATAGCACCACTGCTGTGAGTGCTCTTAGTCAACTTTTATAAAGACCAGAAAACTGTCTACAGGTGGAAGTTTAAAGCGTGGGCCGGTAACATATATATGACAGTTCTTTAATTTTTGCTAAAATCAGATTAGTCTTTGATGTTATAATGAATCAAAGTTTTAATGACAATCAACTCTGGTGTTCAAAAACATGCTCTAAAGACTGGAGTAGTGCTAGTACGAGACAACAGAGACTCGGTCAGTCATTGTGGTTTTGAGTGAGAAGCTGTGGCGCCAAGGAGACCAGCATGTAGCAAAAGCTTTGGTAATTCTTACAATTTTAGGTGATTCTATACAACAAACGTTGGTTCTCTCTGATCTTCTTCGCAGTATCTCTCGCACGTAGGGCATATTTTGGATGAAGCCAGCGCTGGATTCTCTAAGAGTAATTTTTTTTTCCTGTTACTAAATATAGTAATGAAGATGGTCAGAGTTTTTTTTTTTTTTTTTTTTTCCTGTTACTAAACGCAGTAATAAAGCTGCTCATGAGCTTTTGCAAAAGGCATACATGATTGTGTCATTTGGATTGAGGATATTCATGTGTAGATTGTAGAAAAAGTCATCGATGAATAACACCGTAAATACCCTCATTAATAAATGGTAACTTTATTTAGAAATAGAATCATAAATGTCAAATGATAAATTTCATTTTGAATTCAAAAAGAGAATTCCTAGAATTTAGGATTTTTTCTTTTGAAGTTCAAAATAGAATTTATCTCCAAATTTTATCATTTTTATTTGTTTGAAAAATTAAAAAAAATATTGTGGGGGGTAAAAATGTTCGAACAAACATTTGGGCTTTGAGCCTGATTGGTTAATACAAGTCTGTTTGGTCAGGGTACATAGGCCCACAGGTCAGTCCGCAATATAATGGTCCGAGGAGGAGTATATCCTCGGACAGGCCCATCAATGGCCTTGGGACTTGCTAGACGGATTGGAGGCAGAATTCTGGAAGAACTGGTGGGTAAAAGTGTGATCCAAGCACCCTTTAGAAGCAAGAATGTGTGAGAAATATCTGAGGAAAAAGCTGCTACCACCACATTAAAGGCCCTGCATCTACCTCCCTGGCCGCATTAATGGGGAAATGACCTCTAAACAGTAGAATTCAGCCTTCCTGCTATTATTTAAAGACTTCAAGAAGATGGTGGATGGGACAAGTATCTAAGGGGAAGGTTTGTATGACACGTGGATGAAAAATGGAAGAAGAAGAAGTATATAAGAAGACGAGAGAGGAAAGAAGGGGGGACCTGCTTCTGAGCTGAAAAAAGAACTAAGAATTGTAATTTTTGGCATAGAAAGATAAGTACTATACAATTTGTCCTCGGCTTACGTCCGAGGGGGTTTCTTTGTCATATTTACTTATCATTTGCATAGATTGTGGCACTTTAGCCTGTTAATCAACTTCCAACGTCCCAATCCTAGGTTTCAAACTCATACTCTACAAATTTCATTGTATAAGGCTTATTGGGCTTGAGCCCATCACTTGTTTTTGGGTCCGGGTACAAATGTGCACTTACAAATATATATTTAAATTATAATAGATACAAATTATTAATTTTATCTAAAAAAATATAAGAACTTTTGAGCACGAGCGCGTGCTTAGAGGCTAGGATTTTATAATAAAAAAATTTCTCAAAGAAAAGAAAATATTTGACAAACTTGCAAAAAGACTCATTTATAATGGGTCATAGCTTGAATTTGGATTTATGACAGCTAGCTCAATCTAAGCCCTGTTATTAAAGATACCAAATTAAGCTTGGTTTGGTCCAGCATAGCATATAGCATGAATTCAGAAATCTAACCTTATAGCACATCATAATTCAGAAACACAATCAATCTGCCTCAGATCAGTCCCTTTGTGATGGTCTTCCATTCAACCCACCAATGATGTTTGGACCTTTGAAACATCAAATTTTATTATGGATCCACTTAAACCATCCATTTTTTAAAACATTTTATGAGAAATTGAAAAATTATAAAACTTTTTCAATTTTCAATATCATTTTTTCCAAAAATGATATATTATTAGTAAAATCCTTTTATTATTGTCTCAATGTCTTACAGGACGACATTGTCTATGACATCCTAACTCTGCTGATAGTAAAATCATTTATCCGATTGAGCTGTTCCTCACAAAAGAAGAAGAAGAAGAAGATTGAGCCGTGTTTCCAAATCTCGGTACTCCACCATCACCAACCCGGATTTCAAAAAGGCACACCTTGACCAAGCTAAATCATTATCCAACAACAATGACTATTTTGTTTTTTGGGTCCAAATCCTAAAGCCTTTCATTTTTAGAAACATTTTCTCCAGAATTGAAAAAACTGTCAATATTTTTTCAATTTTCGAGAAAATATTTTCAAAAGTGAATTATTATTGTGTGCTCTAAGGGCACACATTAACAAAATCCTTGTTTTTTATAGCAGAAAGAGAGCATCTTTCATTTTTTTAAGAATTGTGTACATTTGCTTAATGACACCCCAGATTTCTAGGTTTGAAATTTCCTTTTCAGATGCCCACCCCACATGCTTGGCTTTTGTAACGGCATGTTCTGCTTTGATAGGCATGACGACCATGGAAATCATATACTCCCTCCGTCCCATTTATTTTGTCCTATATTTTATTTTGGAATATCCCAAAATATTGTTCTGTTTCTAAGAATAAAAGTCATTAATTTACTAATGTTCCTATTATACCCCTATTTAATTTTCAAAACTACTCCAATTGAAAAGAAAATCAACTTTATTTAAAGGTAGTTTTGGAAACTAATACATTTTTAATAGTTAGACAAGACAATAAATGATGTTCCTATAAAAATTTTAACTTTTCAAACAGGACAAATTAAATGGGACGGAGGGAGTAATATATTTGTGAAACCCAAACATTAGAAAGCTTTAAGATGCTCTCTACTCCCAACTTCATTGACCCTAATCACACTCTTGGACCTGCGTATCATTCTCAAACAATGACTTCCAAGATTCTGAAACTTACGTGGAAAGGGTTTTGTGGGCAAAACCAAAAGGTAAAGGCTAAGGTTTACACATTGAGTACGGATTCATGGAGAAGGATTGTGGTATCATTATCAGTGGTTCTTGACACATTATGTTTATTTTAAAATGGAGCTCTGCACTTTATAGCATATTCTGAGTACCTCAAATTCATTTTATCCTTTGACGTCAATGATGAGAGATTCTATGAGACATTGCTTACTCAAAATTACTTGGATGGTTTTGATGGAGTTTATCGACAGTGTCTTACAGTGTTCAAGGGGTCGTTGGCATTGATTGTTTTCAGTTGTACTCTACCTCTAGATTAGGAGAGTGACACTTGTGACATATGCCCTGAGTCTTGGATTAAAAAAAGTGTACAGATGAAAGGAGTTGCAGGCATCTTTGGCTGCACCATAATGGGGAACTTCTGATTGAGAATGTTAGCTCCTTTGGTCACCCTTTTCAGAGCCTTCCATTTGACCTTGAGAGTTTAAATGAGGAAAATCTTAGAATTCCACACTCTAGATGTATGCTTTACACAACTAATTTCGTGGAGAGTTTGGTTTTACTTGATAAGGGAGAGCATCTCATCTGAATACAAAAATTAGCAAGTTAGAGTTTCTAGCAAGGCAGCTGAAAGGAAGTTTTCAGTTTTGTTAATTATGTATTTTTCAATAAAATGAATTTATCTTGTGTTTTCTTTCTGTTTGTTCTTGGCATGAAAGTATTGCTTTCATATATAAACTAAATTTTATTAAACTGCCTTAATGAACCGGTTTTGGAATCGAGTTGACAATTAGAATTTGTTTTGCCTATAGACTATTGATACTTGGTGGCTGGTACCCTAAATTTTGATTTTTCTCAATACACCTTATTTGGATATCACGATTTGATCCAAGGCAACAAAGTAAAATAATGGACTAAAATTTAGGGACACATTATTTTTCACAATTGCTTGTGGAATGTTGTAATGAAGTCATGATAAAAGTGATTTTAATTAGTGGTCTATGTGAAAGTGATGTTACTCCAATCATAACTCACCACCTTAATAAAATGTGAAAAAAGTTGCAAAAAAAAAAAACTTAAGTCTGTAGCATTGCTATTTCCCGGGTCAAAACCATAATCACTTTTTTTTCCACAACAAATATATGTCAGATAAGATAATAGCAACACCTGATAGAGCATACGTGCACAGCATCAGCAGAATATGCTAAAAAAGCAGATATCATCAGAACATGGAGTCCTCTAGGCATATGCAATTCAGTTTTATTGTTCCTTAACGAGCCATCATCTTTGCCGTGCTAGCCAACCCCAGAACTGTAAAAGAGAGTTCAAGTTGGACATACACCAGGACGAGGAGTGTTACCATTAAAGATTCATGAAATTGTATGAAAAAGAAACTGAATTATGCACAATTTTCACATTAAAGTAAAAAAGGATCATCTTTTGAAGTTGAAAGTCCATTTTTGTGTAGTTTATTTTAAAAGACAATTTGAACTCCAACTCTTGAGAAAATTTCCTAATCTTGAAAATCATGAGTCCTAAATTTAAACTTACAGTAGCATTCACATTTGGTACATCTGCAACTAAATTGACACTTCTCGTGTCACATCTTCCTCTTTTAAAGTGGCCAGTCTAGCATTTTCACGGTCCCGCCTAAAAGTATAATACAAAGGTGTGTAAAACAAGCAACACAAACCAAATGGAACAGCCATCATCGAGAGAAGTCCCTTAGACAATGCCAAAGCCTCTGGTGCAGACCCTCCTACTGGATCCACGGATTTTGAATCATAACCATATATCTTTTCTGATATAATTCCAACCAAGGGAGCAGCAACAGAAGAGAATGATCCTTCAAAAGCACGATCAAATGCATAAATCATAGTCCTGTGTTTAGCAGGAACCACCTCAGCAAACACGGGGGCATTTACAGCAGAGCCATTCCAGCTAATGGTTAGACCCATTAGAAAGAGGGTGGTAGCAAAGGTGTAATAGCTGCTCACTGACTGTGGGATCACTCTAAGTAGGTACAATGAGAATGGGATGCCCATGAAGGCGCTGAACTGTGCGCACATGATACGACCTGAGTGGGGGTAGATTTGAGATAATTTATCTGCAATTAGACCACCAAGGAGGGATCCCAGAGCACATCCAATAGCAAAAAGGCTAAGGAGGGTTGCTGTACCATTATGATCAAAACCTGCAAAAAGATCTAGATGGCATCATACCTCATTCATTTAAACAGATAAATGGAATAGCTATACGCTGCTCATCGAATGCCCATAAAAGTAGGCATTTTATACATGCCTTACCAACTTTAAATTTTTAATAAATATAAGTGAAAGGCTACCAAGATAAGCAAATAATTTTCCCTTCTTTGTACTGAGTAATCTTTACTTTGGCACTCTATCATGATGGCAGGTTACAGATGCAAATCGTATAATATCATCTTCAATTTCAACATCTTTTGCCCCAAATAAACTTACAAAATCATAGAAATTTGCTTTTGTGCTCACCTACTAGTTCAAACCACATAGTGAAGAACACCATGGCAGTCCATGGTAGCGACCCAACAATGCCCTGTAAGACAATGACCTGAAATGTTTGCACTTTCATAACAGTTTTCATCGCCATCCAAGACTCTCGCCAAAATGATGCCGTGCTAATAGCATTGCCCTTTTCCATCAAAACCTTCCTGAAACAGAATGCATCCATTCAGCTAGGTCACCGAAAAACTGACATAAGAGGAGAAAGTGCATTTGCTTGAAAATTACTTGAGTTCATTACAGCCAAGTCTATCGTTCATTTATGATGACATGATTAAATAATATATGCACATGGAGGCAGCATTGAAACAGATAACAACTTGGGGTAAAAGGGAAAAGCAACTTTACTTTTCTTCAGCCTCTCCAGTATCATGATTGATGCTAACTGTTTTTCTAGGGTCTACCACAAACAAGAAAACAAGGAACCCAATTAGTGAACTCAATGCTGCCATCAGAATAAAGGCAAAACGCCATCCAGGCACACCCCAGTATTGGTGACCAGCCATAATTGTTGCTAGAACACCACCTCCTATGCCACCCAAGGAACCCACAAGGCTTAGCAGTCCAAATCCTGTTCCCCTCACACCATCCATATAGCTATCAGCAATGAAGGACTGGAGTGCTGGTATCACAATCGCCAAACCAAAGCCATTTATTGCTCTCCAGAATGCAACTTGAAGAAAATGCTGGCTAGCACCCACTGCAGCAGTTGATAGGGCCCAGCAGAAAGTGCCCATTGCAAGAACTGTAGGGCGATCATGGTTTATAACTAGTACACCTGCCAAGGGTGATGCAAGTCCCTGCACAAAGTTCCTTATGAATGTAAGATACCCCAGGTCAGATGGCCCAGCATTGAAAGCTTCACTGACTTCTTTGTAAACAGATGGGAGGAGATTCTCATCAGCACGCTCCATTATGGCAGCCAAATTGATGAGAATGAGAGAGAGAGAAACCCCAAAAATCTTTCTTGTCCTGTGAAAAGTGAGCAATTGTAAGGATACATCAGAAGTCAATGCATTGAGTGAAACTCCTTTAAACAGGAACAAAATCTAAGGCATGAATTACACATCTTCAGGCATAATGTTGATTGTTTAAAATGGGATATGGACAGTGTCTCCTTACTAGAAAGAATTCTCAAAATATTAACTGATTTCTTATCAATGCTCCCCCTAATCACACATTTTAAACCGTTAAATTTGCCAATCTTTTGATCCTTTTTGAGAACTAAGAAGCTATCTACAGAATAGTTGCTGTGTTGTTTGGTTCCTCACACTGATTCAAGTTCCATCCCCCGAGCCTCATTGTGATACTCTGCTTCCTGTTTCTCCTTGCCTAGCTCTATCCAGAAATAGGACCCCCAAGCTACTTATGGGCTATCTAATATCACAATTTAGTTAAAGGAAATCCCATTCACTCAAAGCACAAAAATCTAGCCAATGCATACGTTTTATGTAACAATAAGACTCTTCTTATACCAGCCAAACAATGAAAGGGTAACTACAGCATCTACAAAAGCATTACAGTGGAATTGTTCCCCCATGGCTACTCACTGATTTCTCTCCACATTTCCTTTTTTAAGAATTGGCAAAATTTTAGAAACTTGAGTAGCAGCAATGGAAATAATTCATTGAAACATGTTGAATTTGGCTGAAGCTACAGAAGAGCTTAATTGTTCGAATTACTAAGAATGGACATTGTAAAAAAAGTTATTACTATATACTTGTGAATTATGAAATATGAACAATGTTGATGAAGACGGGTATACAACTATATATCACTTTGTTATCATAAGACTATATGATAAGTAGGAGTATAAGACTATCACTTCTTAATCAAGGTCTAGGGTGTTTTCAGAGTCCAATAACAAGCCAAAGAAATACTATCTAAAATAAATCCTAATCAATTCCATTTCAATCCTAGAGGCAAATCATCAACAAAACAACAACTACTTCTATAAAACAATAATAGCAATATGTCAGTGCTAGAGATGTATGATTGCTCCAAGAGCATTTTGGATTTTCTTTTTTTTTAATTAGAAGTTGGGAGTGGAGGGATTTGAACCCCCAGACATCTCCGTTACAAACACAAGAATGTACTAGTTGAGCTACAAAACTCTTTGCCAACAGCATTTTAGATGAAATGTGCAATCCGCAGCTCTGAATAGATATTGAAGCAACAATGTCATTCTGGCACTGTCTTTATCATTTTTTGCTCAGAAAGTGTCAAACAAAAAATTGTAAGGGTTATGTAGAAGTATCTTTAGTATTTTAGTGTCTGTTTCACATAGACAACCTAAATTAGAATGAATCTAATATGGTATCATATCAAAAGAATTGATAAAAATGCAAAATTTATACGTCATACAATGTTATGAATATAAAGTCTCAACTACACCTCCTATCTAAATCTAATACCACACAATGGTTTTGAATACAGATCTAAAATTTACAAGTTACATATTGAAGCCACATCCTCAACAAAATTCAAATAAGCAGTGATAAATAAGGACTTAATTAGTTTGACAAAACAAACAAACAAGGTATTTAATCCAACATTAAAAAAAAAACGACACGTAAAGAAGAGAAACCAGAAGGTCCAGAAACATGGGAGAGAAATCATGAAAACTGACCTCATGTTCATGGCTTCCAAATGTCTGGGAAAAAGAGGCCTGGATCGAAGAGGAGCACCAAGTCTTTGAACCATGAATGAAAGAAAAGAATCCTCGGAAGCTACGAAAGCGAAAGGACAAGACAAGGTCCCTCAGCATCTATAGCGGATCTGGTGCGGGTCACTTGCACTGTCCGAACTCCAAACTCAAAAACTCAGACCCCACAACGGGGGACTGATCAGGCATTTCCATAAATAGAATATCCAAGCTTTGATTTTGTTTGTATATAAAACTCCGCCTATATCTATATCACATGGGATAATGAATCAATGATGCCCATAAAAAGATATGAATAAAAGTCTGTCTCTGTGAATAAAATAGTCAGAGAAGGTTGTTGGTGGTTAATCGTTTATGTTATCGCTTTGTCCTTCTGTTTTCGAAGTCGCTTTCAAAACGTGAACGCCACGGAAGTTTTTGGTCACTAGCTTTTGAAAAACTCTGGCCGTCAGCCTAGGCGTGGAAATGGTCCAATGGAACACACGGAAATTCTAGGATGCCTGATCTATTTTTTGAGGTATAGATTGTTTATTATATTTATGCACACAAGTCACGATTTCTTTTTTGGATGAACAACAGGTCACGATTTCTTTCTTTTTTTTGTTAATAGGAAAATATTGCAGTATAGCATTAAATTAAAAACAATCCGGTACATTAGAGGTTATAGCAGTTTCTAAGGAACTGGGGGTTTCCTCAACCCAAGTCTCAAAATCAACAACTAATTTAGCATGACGAGCTAAGATATGGGCGGGCTTATTGCACTCCCTCTGAAAAAATAACAGAGAGAAAAAACCGAAGATTAGAGTGTCATCTAAGACATTAGCAACAGCAAGTGGGGAAATAGTAAGTCCCTGTAGAGCATTGCAATTAAGTCATGATTTCTAAGCACTTGTACTTACCCTTTTCTATTACCATAATTAATTTTCAACTTTTCTACTTCTTTGTCCTTTTTCTTTTTGTTTGTTTGTTTTTTTTTTTTTTTTAATGAAGTTTGAAATAGGTAGGAGCTTGAGCAGGCTGGGTTCTCTTGAAGGAGCTGGTATATATGCCGGGTCACTCACACATTGAAGGGTCCCACACACTGTGGAGCCCGCCTCTGTGTGAGAGACCCAGCATATATGCCGTAACAACATATAGTTTTCGCTCTTGAAGGGTTTCTTAATCTGGTCCACCATGGTTGGGTTAAAAAAAAAAAATCCAACCCACCTCGATCAAGCTAGACTTATAGGTTGTACTGTGTTTTTTAATTTAATATTTGCACCAACTCAACACAATCTCAATCGTTTTCTCAACAAAAAAAAAAAAAAAAAAACTCAACGCAAACTATTTTATTAGTACTTCAAAGTTTAAATTAATACAAATAACAACACATTTATATTAGTACTCCATCAAACCAACACAAATAATCAAACTAACTAACATTTCATTTAGTTAATAAAATATTAAATGGTTTTATCTCAACTCAGTTAAAAAACAAAAGAAACATGAACTAATTTTATTATCCTATAATTATTAGGATATTATATAGTTCTATCCCAACTCAAATTTTTTTTTTTGAGAATATTTCAACTTTTTTTTTTTGGAATATCTTAACTCAATTGATAAATAGAAGAGTAAATAATAAAATCATATAATGTCTATACTATTTATAAGATAATTCACTTTCTTTGGACTGAACTATTAACAAAATTACCCTCATCTATTATCCAATAACTTCTCTTGCAAGTGTTTAAAAAATAGGTTCAATAATGTCACACCAATTTCCCCCTTTTTTTTTTTTACACGTCCAGACTTGCTTCTTCTTTTTTTTTTTTCTTTCAAAAACAAAAATCCTTAAGTTTAGGTTTTTTTTCACATTCTTTTTCATCCCATACGGATGAGGTTTATTTTTTTTTTTGCTATATTTTTTTGACGTTCTTTTTCATTCTGTAAGGATGATTTATATATATATATAGAATTATTGATGTATGTTACCATGGGATGAGGATATAGGGTTTTTCAATCTTTTCATCTTTTTTTGGATAAAGGTCTTTTTCATCTTTGATGTAGGTTACCTTGCCTACAAAATAGGCCATGTTTAACTCCCACGTTTAATCTCATCTCACATTTGGTTTTTTTTTTTTTTTCCCTCAAATCTCTTTTCTTTTTTTTCTTTTTTTTTTGAAGAAGAAAAAAATATATTAAAAAGTAGAGATAAATTTGAACCTAACACTAAGATTACTTTTTTACCTTAACAATAACAACCTGCTACTTATGATTTATTGTGAAAATATTGTAAAAATGTTGTGGACATATCATTTCTCTAAAACTTAAGGATAACATGCTAAAAATAATCTCTAACTTCCATGTAAAACACTACCTACAAAAAAGGACAACGGTCACATTAGTTACTCAACTTCTTCAATTTATTTCTTCCTCAATTCCTCCCAATTCTATGTTCCTTTTCTCTACACTATTATCATCATCTTTTCTAAATTCAAAATCCAATAAAGAGAAAACTTTACTTACAAAAACAAAAGTGCAATTCTAATTGTTCCAGTTCAACGGGTATGTCAATGTACATTGCTCTTTTTTATTTTGTTTTTATAAAGAAATCAACAGCCTTCTAATTATTTGGACTTTAAGTCTTCTTCATTTCTTTATTTTCTTATGACTATCCTATTTTTTTAATATGCATTTGACGGTTAAAGGTTACTCATTGCTTTTCTTTTATTACAATAGTACGATACTTTTCTTTGATCACTCTTACAGTAGAACATAAACTGAATTTAGAACACAAACTGTGAAATTTGAATAAGTATCAAATTGCATAAAAGAAACACAAAAAAATAAACCTTTACCCAAAAATGTAGTAATTTCAAAATATAATTGTTGCAAATTATTAAACATTTACCCAAAAATATAGAAGATTATGCGCATGCTTAGAGGCTAGTCCTTTTTATTTGTTTAAAAAAAAAAATTCATGTGCTTCTTTCAGATATAGTTATTGAAGTCACATTTAAAAAAAATATTTCACATTCATCTCATTTTTTTAAAATTATCTTTCTTGGATTGGATTTTTATGTGGTTCCAAAATACCCTTAAAAAATAAATAGTAACTCCTCTTAGAATTAGGGTCAACAATGTCAAACATCACTCAACCTCCCCCTAAAAATATAAACTCAGTGAACTCACTCAATGCATAATCATTCACCTCCCATCTCACACTGTTTTTTCAGAACCATTTTGTGAATCAATACTACTGAAAAGGTATGTAAACCTTTATGTTGGTAGCACATCCTATTTGTACACAATATATATTCACTGAATTTGTATAATGTTCATGCAGCTTTTTGCTAGAGCCATTTTATGATAGAATTGCACAATCAACACGATTGGAAAGGAACGTATGCAACAGTAAACCTTAAATTTTGGTAGTAATTAAATTTATTCTTACGATTCATTAAATTTTGTTTGACAAAGTGTTTTTTGTTCATGCGGATTTTTTGCTAGAGCCATTTTGTGATAAAGCTACACATTCAACACTACTTGAAAGGAAGGTATGTAACAAAGTGTGATAAACCTTAAATTTTGGTTAACAAAGTGTTCAATAAATTTGTTTTTTGGTTTTAGAGGAAAAAAAATACAAAATTCATGCATATTTTTTTGTTAGATCCATTTTGTGATAGAGCTGCACAATCAACATTGCTGGAAAAAAAAAAGGGTATGTAACAGTAAACTTTAAACTTTGGTAGTCATTGAATTGATTATTACTGTTCATTTGAGTTACATCATTTGAGTTGTATAGTAATGGATTGGATGATCTTTTGTCCAAATTATTGTCATATGATCTTTCTTCATCTTGATTTGGGAAAATTCCGTCCTTAAAATGGAAATAAAAAGAGAGAGGGCTTTCATTAAAAAAAGAAAAAAAAAAAAAAAAGGGCTTTCTTATAAGCAGGTAGCCAACTACCAAGTGACGCAGTGAGAGTCCACCAGTAGGCTTCATACCTATCCTGCAAAATCATAACTTCAATCGCATTCCCAACTTCAACCTCGCCAAAATTAACCCAACCACAGAATTAACTGGCAATGATTGATCAGATCTCATGGCCACACCACAAAACTTATTCAAAACAAAACCAACACGTCTACAATGCCAGAACACTACACACTACGCACCGACCCCACCACCCCATTTCTCCTCGTGTAAATCTCCAAGTTTCCGTAGAGACCCTTAAAGTAGAACGTGGATGCATGCAGTGGCTATTCTATCTTTTTTGAGTAAATATTAATAATTTATATATGGAAAATATTGGACTTTTGCCTTTATCTTATAAAAATAAAAACAATATGTTTATGTTTTAAAACTATTTTAGTTTGTGTTCCTGTTTTTTAAACTCAATTTTAACAAAATCAAGTTTGGTATAAAACTCAATATCCTCATATTTGAGTTATATGTAAATTTTTAATTGAAACTCGACTTTAGCAAAGTCGAGTTTCACTTTTTATAAAAAAAAAATTAAGTGGCAAAATTACTAATGTTGAGTTTCATTTGCAAATCGATTTTTTTAAAATTAAGTATTAGAATAGAGACATAGACTTAAATTGTTTCAAAATATGGACATTATGCTAGATTTTTTACAAAATAAGGAAAAAAGCCCAATATCCCCTATAATTTGAGAAGACTACATTTTCCAATTATAAAAAAAAATCTAATAGTGTAATGACTATTATGCGTTTATGGAGAATTATGCGTTTGTGAATAAAATAAATTTTTCGTGCTACATCTCATCACACTCCTAGGAATTATGGTGATCAGATAATGCACCAACCCCAAATTATTATATAAGAAAGTTTTGTTCTTTAGAAAAAAAAATAAAAATAGAAGAGGCTCACAATTGTGATTTTTAAAAAAAAATATAAATGAGAGTTATCAAGGGTTTTTTTTATTTATTTAAATCCTAAAAGGTAGCCGCTTAATCCTAAAATGTAGCCTCTTAGTACACATCCATAAAAAAAAAGTTTAAAATGCCAAAAAAAAATTAAAAAGTATTTTTTTTATGGGAAAGCCTCTCACCTTGTCAAGTGTTTTTTTGGTCCTAAAATGTAGCCCCTTGGTACATATCCATAACAAAAGTTTCAAATGACAAAAACATCCAAAAAAAAATTATTTCTAACAAAAGTTTCAAATGATAAAAACATCAAAAAAAAAAAAAAAGTTTTAGTGTTTTTCTTATGGGAAAGGCTTTCACGTGAGCAATAATATCATTTAATTTTAAATAATGAAAAGAAGTTGTAGTGAAAGCCTGAAAGTTACAACAATTGTTAGGGATAAATATAAAGCTAAACTGTAGGAGTTTCAACATAGAGTTACACAATTTGATAAATATAAACATAGGCGGGATTTTTTTTTTACCAAAAAAGTCTTAAAACAGCTTCTTCTTCTTTTTTTCTTTTTTTTTGAGGAGAAAGATTGATAGATTTCATTAAACAGAAATTAGCCATAATTGGCTATGAGTATATTGTTAAACAACCACTTGATAGATGACTACCACTTTATTATATAATCCTTGAATCATACAATAATATAGTCTCTTACCCAAACTCAATGTGCCTACTATGCAATTTAACAAAATTGTTGATATGTGACCCTAAAAAAAAGAGATAAAAAAACTAGGATTAAATATAATAAAAACAGAAAACATTAAATAAATAGGACAGGAGGCAATAGTTCGTATGAAAATAAACGCAGTCCTACAAATACTCCCAAAAAAAAAAACCAGATAGCCCTGCAGAGGATAAATATCAAAACTTGATAACGTTTAAAATAACACCATCCTTAGACTCCTAATAGAGAGTAAGTAGCAAAAGTAACGTACCAATATTCAGGAGTAGCAATTTGACAAAGGATGAAAAAAAAAATTTTGCCGCAAATCTCAGTTTAGTTTGTAAAATCCTTCAACAGACCAAAGCTTGAATGAAAAATCATCTTTACATCACCCCAAAGCACCAGACCAACTACACCTTCAGACCAAAAGTCTCCGTATCGTTTTGTGATGGGTTTTCTCGTAATTGGGGGAAAGAGAGAAAAAGAACATAAGACTGAGAGGATCTAAGGATGAAACAAATCAAATAAGAGATACTACGTCTACAACATTTTCATAGGTGGTTAGTTATTACTAGTTCAAATTTGAACCTATCACTAATATTACTTTTTTGTCTTAATAATAACAACCAGTAATAACTTGCCACTTAGGATTTGTTGTGAAAATATTATAGACATCATTTCTCCAAATACAAATTATGATGAAGGAGAATTTGAAAACTAACGTGAACATGGTCCTATCTTGTAGACAATGTTTTACGAGAAAGTTAAAGAAACATTTTTATTAAATTTTGCTCCTACTTAAATATAGGCTATAGGAGCATTTTGGAACAAGAAAAAATGTACAGTCCAAACTGGAGAAACTCCTTAAATAGTAGTATAGATATAAAATAAATAAATGTTAAATAGTATAAATTGTTTTCTAAATATCACATAACCAATATTTTGTCTTACTTTTTTATTTGTCATTTAAAAAAAATGAATATGTAATTATCCTCACCAATGTGAAAATAGGTTAATGGCAAATGCAGCTGGAAAGCAATTAAAATGGTGAACAAAAGATATTGCTCCACCAACTTCTTCACCATAGCTTGTGTAGTTTGGATATGATTTTTTACGATTTTTCTAATGTAGTGAATTTATTTCAATGTAAATATTTCAAATTGCTTAAATTGATCTATTAACTTCTTAATAATAGATTCCATAAACAATTCCACACACTATTTTAAACCGCTTATAATTACAAAATCATATGATACATTTTCACTTGATGTAAATTTTTTATTATTTACTTTTGATGATGTCGAAAAAATCACCAGCAAACTGCGCGTACTCCCAAATCGAGGCAACACCTGCAAAACGAAAAAAGAAGACCTAACAGAGAGCACCGGTGTGGTGTCGTCCCAAAAACCCTCCGAATGTCAAGTTAGAGTTTTTTCACAACCCTAAAGTGGCAAAGTCGAGTTAATAATGCGTACCTTGATTTATGAGGGTTTTGGAGTATTTATAGTGGTGTAGGGTTAGCATCCATGCCTTGACCATGAAGTCATTTCCTTCTAGAACTGGAACTCTTTCCTTTTGGATACCTTCTAAAGTTCTTTTCCTCAAAGGAGTCCTTTGATCAAGATTAAACATGTGATGCAAGAATTCTTCTTATACATGTTTACGTGGAGATCAAGTAAGGCCACATCAGCCCTAATTATATAGCGTGAATCATATTTAAGGTTTCTTGGAAACAATCCTAGAAGGATGACCACTGCATCATACTCGTCCGTCTACTGTGGATCCGTCCTCCTCGGCCATGTTAAGTATGAACCGTCACCCTTATGTCATCATATCAACCAGGTAGATCCGTCATGTTCATTTTTATTCCCCTTCAATTTTGATAGTCTAAAAATTAACACTAATACGCATTCTTTGTTATTGGAAAAACTAGCCTCTAAGCACACGCGTTGTGTGTGCACAGATGCTCTTATATTTTTTTGAGTAAAGATTAATAATTTGTATCTATTATAATTTTTTATTACTACATTTTCTAATCGCATAAAAATCTAGGTGTGTGATGAGTATTATACGTTTGAGGATGAATTTTTTTTTTATCACACCTTTAGGTTTTTTTTTTTTTTTGTGATTGGAAAATGTAGTAATCTTAAATTATAATAAATGCAAATTATCAACTTTTATCCAAAAATATAGAAAAGTCTTTGAGCACGCACAACGCGCCTGCTTAGAGGCTAGTATATTTTAAACATATATTAAATATAGGTGAGTCAGGTTGAGTTAGACGGATTTATTTATCTGCTAACCTGCACCCAACTTGACCCACCTTAAAAATATTTTGACAATCCAACCCAATTCACCAACCTTAAAAACCAATCCAACCCGATGGATTGGGTTGGATCAGGTCAATTTTGGCAGATCGGCAAGTTGGCTACACACCTAGCAAGTGTTTTACTCTTTTTTTTAATGCCCTGCGCCTTAATGAGGACATTTCTTTTATTGTTTTTACAAAAAAAAAAAAGCTAGAAAAAACCTTTGGAGCCTTTGAGGTTTGAAAAAAAAAGTCAATAGTTCTAAAAATTATTAAGTTGTTTCTAAAACATGGTTACTTGGTGTTTTTTTTTTTTTTTCTTGCATTCATAATAAATCCCATCATGAATTTTTGAAAAGAAAATTTTAGGTTCACAATATTTTCACAACAAATTCCAAATGATAAGTTGTTACTAGCTATAATTGGTGGGTAAAAAATGAAAATGGATGGTTCAAATTAGAACAATAAAACAGTTTTAACTTACCACCTAAAATTTGTTATAAAAATCCTATGGATGTAACACTTCACTTTTTGAAAAGAAAAAGTCCTAAGGACACAACAATATCACAATATTTTTATGACACCATTATTTTCACTTGTGGTAGGTCCTATTCTAAAATTTTATTTTGACTTACGAGGGATAGTTTAAAACTCATGAATTTATGAGGTCTAAAGAAATTGAAACATTAGCTATTTGGGAAAAAAAAATAAAAAGAAGAAGAAGAAGCAAAAAAAGAGGTGTTCTTAGAATACGGTGAATATGTGATATGGTGAATCCCACCATGTTTGGAGTCAACCTTTGTTCTTTGATTCTAACCATTTAACTAGTTCTCCTTTCTACTTCAAAGTTCAAACCCTTATAATATAAAACTGAAACCCCTGAAACTCTCATAATTTTTCACGTTAGCACAATGTTTAAATAAAATTATCATTTTATTTAAATAAAATTATTATTTTTAGTTTAAATTTAACCAGGAGTGAAGCTCTATCTCTCTAATAAGTTCAACTTAAACTCAAACTCATCATTATCATTTTTTTTTAAATAAAATTATTTTTGTTTAATCAAAACTTAGAAACTCTATCTCTCTAACAAGTCCAACTTAAACTCAAACTCAAACATTGATAATCTATATATATATATATATATATATATATATATATATATATATATATATAAAAATGATAGGACTCAAAAAAAAAAAGAAAAAAAGACTAACTTTGAAAAAAAAAAAGATTCATATTGATAATGGTGGATTTGGTTTTTGGATTGAAATTTCTACTAATTATTTATTTATATTGTACATGGCAAATAAAACATCTATATTTTTTTGGAGAAAAATCAAAGATGTGATCTATGTCTTCTAGCCTAAGGAATGATAAATTTTTATTTGATATGTTATATATAAATTTGTTGAATTTGGTTTGGTTCTGAAGTAGAATTTGAAAATTTTATAAATTTTAAAGTTTTTAAGTCTTGGGGTTTTTGGTATTTGCGTATCAGTAGGTTGATCTTAATTCTTCACCTTAAATGCTTTAGTTTTATGGGATTTTTTGTTTTCTTATTAAAAACCATATTTTTGGTTGATTAATTATTTAATTAGATTAATTTTTTTTTTTCAGAATGTTTATTTACTCGTTGTTGGATTTATTTTTCAAAATCAATAGATTTTTCGTGTATCGCACGAGTTAACGACTAATTTAGGGTGCGTTTGTTTCGGCAGTAAAGTAATTCTGGAAAATGTTTTCAGGAAAAGAGAATATTTTCGGGAAAGGAAAATATTTTTAGATGTTTGGTGGCATTTTAAAAAAAACTTTGGAAAATATTTTCAAGTGTTTGGTAACATTCTGAAAATGCAAATTTTTTACTGATTTTTCACATTTTCTCAACCATTTTCTCACATTCCAAACAAATTTTATAATAAAACGTTAAAATCTATCAACTTCTACACAAACAAAAGAAGAAATCACCGGCCAAATCAAATTAAACTGAGAGAGGGAGGTGAGACAGGGAGGAGGAAGAGTGAGATCGGTGGGGAGGGTGTCTCGCCGGCGCGATCACGCTCGTCGATCTCGCCCGGCGCGAGCTCGCGCCGTCGATCTCGCGCATCGCGCCTCGATCTCGCCCGGCGCGAGCTCGACGGCGCGAGATCGCTACGTCGATCTCGCCCGGCGCGAGCTCGACGGCGCGAGATCGCGCCTCGATCTCGCCCGGCGCGAGCTCGACCGCGCGAGATCGCGCCTCGATCTCGCCCGGCGCGAGCTCGACGGCGCGAGATCGCACGTCGATCTCGCCCGGCGCGAGCTCGACCGCGCGAGATCGCGCCTCGATCTCGCCGGGACTGGGTTCGACGTGCTATGAAGTCGCGACTCGCTCTCTCTACTCTCTCTTCGTGCTCTGTCTCTCTCTCTTCGTGCTCTGTCTCTCTCTCTTCGTGCTCTGTCTCTCTCTCTTCGTGCTCTGTCTCTCAATTTTCTGGAAAATTCCAATTTGAAGGTAAAATAGACATGGAATTCATTTTACGGGTGGGGAGGGTTGATTTTACGGTCAACTGATTTCATTTTCCGTTTGACCAAATTTTCAGGTGTTGCCAAACACCCACAAATGCTGAAAATATTTTCCGGAAGTGATTTACTGTCGAAACAAACGGACCCTTAGTACAAAAGAAAGAACAATTTTCAATCTTTCTTTTCTGGGTTATCAATTATCAGTCTTAGGCCCAGAAGGGTGTTGCATGACCATTAGACGGCCCATCTGCGTTAACTTTCCCATTATTCCCCTGGCGGCCTTCTTTAGGTTTAGTTGTCACTCTCTATAATTTAGGACTATATATCTTGCAAAGCCCATATGCACTCATGATTTGGACCATTTGCAAAGCTCATAAGTATTTGTCTTACCAGGCTATTTGTGCACATTCTGATCGGACATTGTCAGCGAAAATAGTCAAAATACCTCCTATGATTTAAGATTTACTGTAATCGTGTTGATTTATAATCCAATAAAATTTCTATCTTCAACTCAAACCTAGAGACAAAGTTTAATATGTATTCTTTTTGGATTCAGATCCTCTAGAGTTTCTAAGAACTCTACCAAGTAGAGTTCATTAAATCCTAACCACTCTTTAATGATTTAATGGTTTAGATTCTATCATGTCAGCATTTCATTAATAATATTCTTAAAGTAATAAAATAATATTGTAAACAAAACAATTAAGATGATTGTTAATGAAATGCTGACATGGCAAAATCTAGACCATTAAATCATTAAAGAGTGGTTAGAATTTAATGAACTCTACTTGGTAGAGTACCCTAAGAACTCTAGAGGATCTGAATCCATTCTTTTTTATTATAAGAAAATAATATATTACAATAAATTATGAAATATTTTAAAATAAATAATGAAACTTATTTTAAAATAATATTATAACTTTTGATAATTAAGTTTAAATTGAAGTACTTTTTAAATATTTTTTAAACTATATTAATAATTTAAATAATAATACTTATAATAAGCCATATAACCGAATTATGTATGATTATTCTACTCTTCAATAAAAGATAATTAGTGTAGACGTTCATTCTTTGCAAGCCCAGAAGAGAGGAAGGCCTAAAGTCATGGGCAAAAGAAAGTAATGTGGAAGTGCCATTAAGCGAGTGGCAGGAACAACGAATAGTGGGTCTAACAAGCAAATAAATGAATCCTGAGGAAGTAAGTGGGCTTATATAGGCCCGGAAGAAAGTGATCACGAACCCATGGGCTATATGGATGTGGAAAAATGAGAATGGGTCATAGCTACTACAGCAGGCCCAAAGTAGTGCAAGTAAAGAAAGTAAGGGATTGTGGAAAACCCATGAGCCCCAAGGGAAAAGTGAGAAATACTTGGGCCGAGGAAGCCCAAGAAGTTAGTAAAAGCTCATGGGAGACGTAGAATTAAAAAATGGCCGAGGACACCCGAGAGGGTAAGTGGGCCAAGACGCCCGAATGGAAATAGGTGGGACAATAGGAGCCTGCAAGTAGTAAAAGGGTCCAGTGAGATTATTGGGCCTTCAGAGAAAGAAAGAACAGAAAATGTCCAAAGTGGCCCAGCAGGCTTGAGGTCAAGTAGGCCTTATGGCAAGCATGACAAAATTGTGTGGCAGAAAGCAAGTGACAATAGCTGGGAATAAAGGCTTGGAACGGCCCACGAACAAGCATGGCCCAGTCCTCAGAAGATGCAAGCCACAAATGAAAGGTCGGGCGAAATAGCCCACACCAAAAGAAGCCAAAAATGAGCAGCAGGCTGGGCAGTTTGACATTCAGAACGCGGCAGACAGATGAATAGCAGACAGGATTTGAACAAGCATGGAGGTAAGGCATGCGCAAATCCTAGGCACCACCAGCTTGTACCCAGCTAATATAGGAAATGGTGAGGTCATGGGTCAGAGGTAAGGGAGTATGGTCTGGTGGTGGGGAGGGGGAAAAACCCATTTTTGTGTTTCCTGCTCAAGCCCTTTTGGAAGCAATGTCTTGCTGGGAAGGCATGTGAACCAAAAGAGGCAAGGTTGAGTGGGAACTACCAGGTGCATGCCGTGAGGGGTAAAGGGAAAGGGAGTATTCACTTCGTGGCAGGTAGGAATACCGCAAGGAGTGAGCAAAACAAAAAAGCCATCTCTAACTGAAACAAGGTGGCACTGGCTGGGTGACTGACCAGTCAATGACGGTCGGCAAAGGAGCCCATGCCAGACAAAAATGGTTAAGAGCTAAAATAGTAAAAAGCCAAGCACAACTGGCCCTATATAAGAAGCCCTACAGTGCACGGCTGGGGGGAGGACGAAACGTGGGGGGAACCTCTGTAAAATAGTGGCAAGAATCATAGAAAACAGGGGAATAAGAAAACGCAGAGGAGAAAGGAGAGAAAGGACAAAAAGAAAGAGAGTAAAAAAGAAAACGAAAGAAAAGGAAATGATTAAAAGAAACAGAGGCAAGAAAGAAACAGAGTGAATGAAGTGATTGGCATGCATCGAATTGATTAATCCCCCTCTCCCCTTCCAACTCATGCTCTCTGTTAACCAAACAAAATAAAAGAAGAAATCTCATTCAACCCAAGTCACTTAGACCCGTTCCTTCAAAGCAGCTAATTTCCCCTCAGAGAAATTAGTCGTGTTGAGGGAGTGGTTTCCTTTCCTAACGCAAGCTTTGTAAAATGGCTCATCGCGACAACATTTGTTTCTTTAATACGCTCCTGACTCTCCATCTAACATTCATTATTATGATACTATAGTGTAAAACGGTCACCCTTCATTAAGGCCCACTGACTATATTGCTTAAATCTCTATTATTTTTCTTTTCTTCTTTATCATATCTGTTTGCTGTAGCTAACGTGATAGTTTTGTCTGCTGTAAAGATCTGATCACCAAAGGGCATTGTTTGTGCACAAGCCGGACCAGGAAGGTTTGTTTTCGGACCGGTCCCAACTTCTCAACCCAGCAAAAAATCTTGGGCCTAGTGTAGTAACGAGCGGCCTAGCTCGACACTTGCAAAAAAGGCCCACACAATTAGTTGTTGTAAAAAGACAGTACCAAGTGAGAATATGATCATTTACATTTATAATAAAAATTATTTTTAAAATTTAACAGTGTACCAAGGTTTCTAAGAAAAAAAAAATTACATCTTTATAGTTATATGTTATTTTAAATTTTAGATAACTTAACATTAAATAAATCTTTAAGTTTTATAAGATTAGATATTTTCAAAAACAAAAACATAAAAAAGTACTATATAAGTATATATAATTATACTATTTATTAGGTAATACTACTTATTACTCCTTAAGTACTCTCAAAGTATGAAGAATTATGCTTTCCTCTCACATTCATGATAAGATTCATTCATTAAATTTATAGTAGGATCTGCCATAAATATGAGAAAATTGAGTATTATTTCTCCATACTATTCAAGAATTTTCCCTTACCGAGAAGCCATGAGTTCTTATACAGTTATACGAATAATGCTAAGATCATAACTTTTTCTACAAATTTTGTCACAAGTTGCTCACGTGGCAAGTCATGGGTGATGAAATTATGGACCCATCACTTTTATTCTATCATTCACAACTTACTACACAAGTAAGTTATAATAAAAAAAATGTAGTCTTAACATTTTCAATCCATTCTGAAAAGAGAACGAGAATTAATTAATATTATTACTCTCTCCCAAAAAGAAGAAAAAAAAAGGCGTAAATGCACTTTTAGTCCCTACATTTAGGCCTTATTTCTATTTTGGTCCATACATTTTCATTTTACCACTTTTAGTCCTAAACTAATTAACGCGTGTTATTTTAGTCCTTACTGTCACCCAACTAACAGAAAATGCTGACGTGGCTAACAGAGGGATTAAAATATTATAAAAAATGCCACATCACCCATGACACATCAGCACGTCAGCATTTTAATTAATAAAAAAAAAAAGCCCAAAAAATAAAAAGCTAGGTCAGAAAATAAATAAAATTTTAAAATAAACATTAATTTAATTTAATTTTTTTTACTTTTCATTTTTTTTTTCCATAAGAACCTACATGCTCAAGCCCAGAAATTTTCAAAACCAGAAAAATTCACATCTCGGTGGACTTTTGAATCCTTTGATCTTAATTAATTATTTCTTAATCTAAATGAAGAACACACAAGTAAGAAAAGAAAACAAAATCAAAAGCACCCACATCACAATAACCAAAAACCTAGCTCTAACATTCCAATTTTCAAAAACTTAACATCAACCATTACCCAGCTCTAACATCAACCTCACAAAAACTTAACCTTTTCCATTACCCATATTACAAATAACCAAGAATCCAGAAAACCCAAAAGATTTAAAATACCCACAAGAAAAACAAACTAAAAAACTCATCAATCATTAGATCTCAAAGGCCAAAAGAACCAAGAATCCAAGCTCCAAATCCCCATCACTGAAAAAAATTTGCTCCGCCGTGGGCGAGATTCCAAAGCACGTCGAGGATCACCACGGGCTTCGAGTAGACCCATATGTAAACACACACAAACCCAAATGCAAAATCAACAGATCGGCGAAGGATGATGGATGAATGGAGCTGGGCTTTGAAGATGGGTGAGGAGGATGATGAATCGGGTTAGCAATGGTGTGTGGGTTGGCGATGATGCGTAAGCTCTGGTGTGATGGTGCGTGAGCTTCAGTGATGGTGTGTGAGCTTTGGTGGCGGCGGTGAGGAGGACGATGAATTAGTGAGGATGATGGATGAGGAACGGCGCGGCCTGGCGGAGGCTCTGGCGCTACACGAATCGGCGTTGATGATTGGGTTTTCTCTGGGATTTGTTGAGGATGTGTGGTCTGGAATTTATGGATTTTGGTTTGATGATTGGGTTTTGTTTTGTTGGATGATTTAGATGTTTTGTTGTTGATTTGGTTGGGTTTTGATTTACTCGTTTTGGAGATATGTTTGGGATGAAATTCTATGTATTTAGTTGAATTTGTATTATGAGAAATGTTGGAAAAGAAAATCTTTGAGCACTATATTCTTCGTTCTTATGATCTGGGGTTGTGTTTTTGTAATTTGGGTTTAAGATTTGTTTCTAAATGTTCTTCAACATGATTTGAATTTATGTGTTTTTACATTTTTAATTTTGTTTTTCTGTTTTTTAATTTTGCTAAAATTGATAAATTAACATAAGTGATGTGTCAAGTGATGTGACAATTTTTTAATATCAAAATAGGTTTTTTAATTATTATTTTATTGTGCCGTCGTCAATATTTTCTGTTAGTTGGGTGACGGTAAGGACTAAAATAACATGTGTTAATTGGTTTAGGGACTAAAAGTGATAAAATAAAAATGTAAGGACCAAAATAGAAATAAAGCCAAAATATAAGGACTAAAAGTACATTTACGTAAAAAAAAAAAATTGTTATGGGAGAGAGTAATGGCAACAACCCCCACGTGCTCTCTTCAACCAATGACGATGAATAAGAGCAACGAGCCTTCTTGGACGGGCGGTGGTCCCCGCACGACACAAGACTCTTCAAGTCTTTAGTCTTTAGTCTTCCCTCTTCCCCCACACGCGTCTTCGCACGTGGGATAAGTCTTTGTTGCCTTCATTCATTGCTTTGCCTCGCCAGCTAGCTGTTCCCGTTCCCCGTCAACCTTTGCTGGATCCGCACGTGCCCAATGCAATTGCAATTTGCAAGCTTACAACTTTCAATGTCTCTTTTGGATTTAGACATTTTCTTGCTATTGTTATTATTAGTATTATTATTATTTTATTTTGTGTGCAACCAGACATTTTTGTACTAGTTTGTTGGTATTTGATTGAAAATTGGTCGGATCCCTCTTGACGAGCCAAGTTTGATTATCCACCCAGTCAAGCTGGTTCTTATTTTCTGGCTTGCTTTTGTTTAAAATTTCTATTTATTTTTAGAAAAGTGCTACTCTCAACAATTTTGTAATAAATTTTAAATAATAGGTTATTATTGGTTATAACTTGAATTCATTATTGAAAATATTTTGTTGTTCATCAGTAACAGTAAGTATTAATTTATTATTTAAAATTTGTTGTAAAAATATTGTGAATATATCATTTCCTTTATTTTAATATTTAATTTATGTATAATTTTTAGTTTAGTTTTTATTTATATGTATATATTTTATTTTTAAACAAAATAAATTAATAAAAATATTTATATTGAAACACATTCTTGTCACAGGAATAAAATATGGGGTAGGAAATTAAAAAAGACAAGAAAAAGGAAGGCCTGCAAACATAGAAGCTATAACTGAGGGTAGGTTGAAACTTTTTTTTTTAAATTGCTACACGGCAATGGGCAATATGACTAAATATCCTTTATTTTTAAAATATGTTGCAAAACACCAATTTTTTCAAAATATTTTGCAAAATGTTTCTGAATTTGAAAAGTGAAATTTGACATTAAAAATGTCAAGTTCTATACATATATTGACATTTATATTTAAAAAATAAAATTAAGTAAAATTTGACATTGCTAATATATATATATATATATATATATATATATATTTTGAGGATATTGAATTTTATGTAGAACTTGATTTTGTTAAAATCGAGTTTCAAAATAGAATATTTTGCTAGAAACGTTAGAAAATAATTTTGGTTTTTTTTTAGTAAGGGTAATTAGCCTTCTAATAAAGTCGTTTGAGTTTGAATCTGGCTCTTCACTTATTAAATGTTTATAAAATAATATTGCTATAATATAAACATTTGGGGTTGGCAACCGAATTTATTTATTGAGATTCATGCACATGTTACGACTTACGAGTTATCCCTCCAGTTAAAATATCAAGTTTATATTCTCTTTAGTCATTGGTGCACGTACTATGTGAATGGCTACATCCTTCCCTCTCAAAAAACAAAAAATAAAAAGCCTAGATCCATATAAAAAACAATGATTCTCTGTGATCACAAAAAAGTCACAATTGTCAAGATTGTAAGATTATTTACTACTTTTTATCGCATAATTGATAAATTCTTATTAATAAATGATAAAATAGTATCAATAAAAGAGGTTCATATGAGAATGATAAAATTATGTTGACTCGTGGGAAAAATGTTTATAAAGTATTGCTTTTGTTAAAAAAGAAAGAGTTGTTCTAGTGGATGAACAGTTGAGTATACGTCCATTGAAAATAACTAATTGATGATTCTTTTTTTTTAAATTATTTACTTAGTTTTATTGGTGTAACACCTTTCACACCTGTGTGCTCCATGTTACAATCAATGGTTCTTAAAATAAAACCAAAGAAGCCTACGTAATTTTAACACCTATCAGACTATCACCCATGGCTACTTACATCATGTCCTCGTTCTTTCAACCACTTTTTAATGATTTATATTTATCCTTGTGTTGTTTAGCTAATAGAATATTAGCTAACTTTTTTTTTTTAATGTTAAATTGTTAATACCATATATATATTTTTAAATAAAACTGCATCATCAGTACATAATCATCTAGGAAATTATTACCTAGCAAAAAATACGATAATATCACAAAATGTCATTAGGTGATTTGCATAAAGTGTGTTAATCATAAAGAAAACTAGTATATATAATATAAAAGAGTTTGCATTTAGGATGTTTGGATGTGTTTCTGGCTAAAAAATTTTAAACAACAACAAAGTCTTAGTTCCATTAAGATCTTTATAGATACAACAACAACAAAGTCTTAGCTCCAAATTTTGGGGTCGACTATAGATTCGCTATAGATTAGATTAGGTCAGTCATATGAAGATATGTACAAATAAATAATAGTTATAATAAAAAACAAATATTTTATTAGAAAAGTACTAGTATGAGATTTGTATGGATGTATTTGTTAAATTTATATAAACCTCAAGAGTGAGTCTCATTTATACAATTTTTTTGGGGTCGGGGGGTTAATAACTGAATTATTGTTGGAACGGAAATATTTGAGTTCATTGGATAGAATAATTTTCATCTATGAACTTATAAAAATTAGATCCACCAATTTAGTATAGTCTAAAATTATATATAATTTTTAAGCTCAATTACATATTGCACCACTTTAGTTTTAATTTGTTTTCAATTCAATCATTTAACTTCAATTTGTCATCCAATTTACACCTATAAGTTCACCAAAATACTATTGTTTTGAAAAGTGGAAAATACTAAAACTAACTACAATAAAAATGGCTAAATTGAAAACATAACAAAATTAAATGATTGCAATGGGAAAACAAATGAAGCTTAAAGAATTGAATTAATAACATGTCAAAGTTAGAGGGTGTAGTTTACAATTTAGCATAATCTTTACTATGAAATTAAAATTTTATATTATTACTAAATTACAAAATATAATTTGATATCTTTTTAAATTTTTTACTCTATATATTACTTAATCCAATTTCAAGTTATTACACATACCTATATTATTAAAATTTTTATACTCAAACTCTATTTACAAATACATTATTATGCTTGTTTAATAGTTGAACCTAAACCTAAGTTTGAGTGTGATTTATTGATATTTTTGCATAGTTTGACTCTTTTTTTGTTTTTGTTTTTTTGGTAAATAAGTGACAAGCTATATCAATAGTTGGTAACAAAGAGATATGAGTAATGGAGCCAAATGTATATTTAAAAAAAAAATAAAGGGAAATTATATACAAATATCAAGAAAACCATCTTAAATCATACTAAAATTGTGTTCGCAAACTAATAATTATATATAAATTTACTTTTCTTATTTACAACGTAGTGATTTCATTTCATCCAAGTTGCATCTTTATTTATTTACTTATTTATCTTTTGCATAAGTACCTTTAAACTATGCATGAATAGTCCATCTAATGCTACCTTGACTAGCCCATTTACCTAGTTAAGACCTTGTAGTTAGGGTGGTAAATGAACAAAGTTATTTATGAACATTTCAAGTTTAAGTTGAGAAAAAACTTGTTTATATTTGTTTGTTTAGAAAACAAATCAAGTTTAAGTTTTAAGTTTAGACTCAATTATTAAATGAGCAAAGTTCAAACATAATAATGTGTTTATGACATTATATTTTTATGTGTATACTTGCCTAAAAATATATTTATATAGACTTGAAATTGAATTGAATAAGTTTGTTGATTAGTTCGTATGATATTAAATTATTATTTTTAGTTTATTGATATATAAATAGTCTATTCATAATACAAATAAATTCATAGAATTGTGAGAAGATAAAACATTTTAATAATTGTTTCACAAATATATTAAAAAAAAAATCAAGTAATTCGTAAACAAATTTGACAAGAAAATTGAGAAAGAGCTCAAACTCGACTGGTATTAAAAAAAAAAATCAATTGAACAAACTTAAACTTTACGGCCCTACTTGCAGTCAATTTAGGCAAATGGCAAAGGAAAATCACCTAGTGGTGCTTGCTAATTGCTATGGTCAAATCTCTCATCATCCTTGGCGTGTAGCCTTCGTTGTGTAGTTAACGAAGGAATATCGATAGGGCTGAGCCGATCGAGCCGTGCGATTCTTCTCGCCTTGAAAGGACCACATTCACGTTTTGTGCTCTCTGCTCGACACGTCAAACCTCGCAGTGGTCCACACGGACCCCAGCAAAGCGTTGTCTTTCCTTTTATTTTATTTTATAGGTTTCTGCGTCGCACGTGTGAACCCGACTGACCCCCCCTGCAAAAGTACCGTGATGCGTAACATTAACATGATTTGGACTCGCGGTGTGTGGCTTTTGTGGGCCCCCCTCTACTCCTTTTCTGACCTCCTTGTTTGTCCATATCTCTACCGTTCAAACTGAACATCACGTCAGTGCAAACCCCAAATTCCGGAGAAGGGCATCTTTCTATATCATCACCCATACAAATTTTCCATGTGTGACCGATCACGCTTTCCAAACACAAAGTCCCCCTTATCTCAAAAACCCATATCTTAAGATTTGGAAATTGTGATCCGGTCCAATGAACAGTTTCAAAAGGTTGGTAAATGGGAATTCTTTTTAGACTGAGAGTGAACTGTTAAAAATGAAAAATTTTAGGACCAAATAAAATGTTACAATTTATGTTATAACTGTTCATACAAGAGACTGTGAGCGACGAAAAAAAAGTAATAAATTCATATGAAAGTGATAAATAACTAGTTATAGTTTAACACACAAGATAGTTAGTTATGACAAAAATGATGACAGTTTATGTAGATTATTAGTAGCAAAAATTAATGAGAAGGGCAATATGGGTATTTATTATTTTTAGTATCCATTCAATTAATATATTTAGGATTCGGACAATACTATTGCCTAACTATAGGGCACTGTTTGTTTTAGACTTTTCCAATCACATACAAGCCAATTGCCAATAATGGAGTCTACTACTATTTCACTAGCTGAGTTTTTTTTTGACAACAACATTTACATAATATTTGCTCCAGTGTATCTCTCAGGTACAAAATTAAATATGGCAGTGAGAAACTTTGACTGATCTGATGCCTAAAGTGGCCTATGATCTTCTGATGATCGTATAGGTTCCCTGCACAAGGCCACATGATCCCCAAAGTTCACTCTCTCTAGAAGCCAAATTAGAAAATCAGTGCCTTTTAATGTAATTTCACATTTTTGTGTGGAGGAGAAATTTCACATGAGTTATATTTTGTTGGGGATATTTTTTGGGGTACTGCTTGGGGGGCTTTTTCTTATGGTTTCTTTTTCCTATACGGAACAAAACTCCATGTGGCACACTCATTGCCGCAGACATGGACTGCACCGGCCCCGTAAGGCTACGTTGTGTTTACAAACTAACCAACCAATCCATGTGCCTTTGATTAATGGGGACTGATCAATGGCTTCTTTTGGACCCACTTCACTATTCCCTAAACACTCCCCAAAATAAAAACTTAAATTATATAAACAATTCTCTACACGACTACAATAATTCCTCTAAAATTGCTATTCATATCATATGACACGACTTTTGTCATGATAAATTGATGTCAAATTGTGTGTGATTTCTTCAAATCAAATTGTGTGTGATAAATTGTGGAAAAAAATGTTTATCTATTTCAAACACATAACAAATTGTGGAAAAAAAAATTGAGTTTATCTATTTTTCTTTACATTAAAAATAATGTTATTCATTTTAATATGGCCGGACCATATAATAGCTTTGTGATTTAGAATTTGTTGTAAAATTAAAATCATTCCCCAAATAAGAGATACCCATAATTGAAATTAGGCAAAAATGCACTTTTGGTCCCTACATTTTGGGTCAATTCTCATTTTGGTCCCTAAATTGATTTCGTTCCTATTGTCGTCCCTATTTTTTAAAAATCGTTTCTATTTTTGTCCCTGCCGTCATCTAAGTAACGGAACCCTATTACGTGGCAGACGGATTGAGCTGGTTGCTGATGTGGTGCTGACGTGGCACTGATGTGGCAATAACATATTATTAAAAAAAATTATGTAGCATTTACGTTAGTGTGATAAAAAAAATTTCAATTTAAATTGAAAAAAAAAAACAAAAGCAAAAACAAAAAACTTTACAGTTTTAAAGATTGAGAAAAAAATGTTAGAGCAATTATTTCAATTTTTCTTGAACATTTTTAGAAACAAACACTAAATTAACACTATTCACGCTCTATGTTGGCGTTTTTGTGTTTGTGTTTGTATCTATTTCATTTTCTTCTTTCTTTTAAGATAAACCAAAAAAGTAAAATCAAAACAAAAATAAATTAATAAATATCCCAAACTACATCCTCCAGAGATGCGGATTTATAGTGCTAAAAAACCCAAATTAGTTTGTGTGTTTGTGTGGCATTTGTCTCTCTTAGTCTCTATCTCTCTCGATCTGAGACAACTTGCTCTCAGATTGGGTTGGTTGAAAAAATCCCAAACCAGGCCGCGAAGTTGGTCTCGTGGCTGGTGCCGTAGTTGATTCGGCTTGAGTTCCCGAAGCTACCGGCGAAGTAAGGGACGATCTCAATCGTGGCGGATTGAAGATTGGTCGGGAGGAACTGGAACATCAGCGAGTCGCTGGTTTCGGTGAGCGGTTGCCAGGTCCGTACGAGAGGCGAGAGGAGATCGGCTGGGTTTTTTGCTTGTTTGTGTTTGTATCATTCTTTTGCTTCTTTCTTTGTCAATCTCCGACTTCTTTTCTCTCTCTAAACCCGAATCCCTCTTCCTCTCTCTTTTTGATCAACGATGGTGGTAGTGGGTTTGGTTTGGTGACTTTGTGGGCGTGGGTTTGTTGACTAATCGGTGGGCGTGGGTTTGTTGATGATATTTTTGGGCTCATGGGTTTGATTTTTCTGGGTTTGCATTTGTTCTAGGTTTGTTCTTGTTCTGGGTTTTGTTTGGGTTTTGATTTTCGTTTGGGATCTTGATTTTTGTTTGGGATGTGATCTGGGTTTTGTTTGAGTTGTGATCTGGGTTTTGTTTGGGTTTTGATTTTCGTTTGGGATCTTGATTTTTGTTTGGGATGTGATCTGGTTTTGTTTGAGTTGTGATCTGGGTTTCGTTGTGTTTGATCTCTATTTGTGATTTTCGTTTGTTGTTGTGATCTGGGTTTGAGTTAGTGGTTGCTGGGTTTGTGTTCATGTAATCTGGGTTTGAGTTAGTGGTTGCTGGGTTTGTGTTCAGGTAATCTGGGTTTGAGTTCTTTGTATCTGGGTTTGATTGGGAAGAACACAAAGAACAAAGAACAAGCTGTAATGTTTGAAAATTAATAATGATAAGTTATAATTTTTTTAATTAAATTAGATTTAAGGTTTTTTAAAATTTAATTTCTTTTTTATATAAATTGTCTGACGTGGCATTGTTTAAAATATTAAAATGCTGACGTGTTATTTTTAAAATTGCCAAATAATTAGTTTTAATAATATTTTAATCGCCACGTCAGCAAACAAGTCATTCCGTCTGCCACGTAGGAAGTTTCCGTTAGTGAGTTGACGGCAGGGACTATTTTAAAAACGAATTTTCTTTTTTAGGGACGATATTTGTAACGAAATCAATTTTGGGACCAAAATGAGAATTGACCCAAAATGTAGGGACCAAAAGTACATTTTTGCCTTGAAATTATCTCTTGACATAATATTTCTCATTTTAAAAAATAAAAAATATAATTTCATCGAATCCAAATTACCAAATAACCCATTTGGTGGACCAGACAGGACTACAGACGGTCTCTCTCACTCCTCAATTTTCAGTGTGAAAAGGAAGCAGCATTTCTTTCTTTTATCTTCAACTACAAAATACAAAATACATGATTAAAGAAAGCGCAAATCCTCGTGAGGCAGAGTAGTCTGCTCCTCTCTCTGCCCAAACCAATCCAACACACCCTCCCCCTCTCTTTCCCTCCTTCTTCCCCAAAAGCAATAAACAAATCTAAGAAGAAGAAGTCTAGAGAGAGACAAACCAAGAAGCTAGAGAGAGAGAGAGAGAGAAATGGCTGGCGGGGGCTCATCGGGGAGGTTGCCGACGTGGAAGGAAAGAGAGAACAACAAGAGAAGGGAGCGAAGAAGAAGAGCAATCGCAGCTAAGATATACTCTGGTCTTAGAGCTCAGGGGAACTATAAGCTACCTAAACACTGTGACAACAACGAGGTCTTGAAGGCTCTCTGTATCGAAGCTGGTTGGGTCGTCGAAGAAGATGGCACCACCTATCGCAAGGTTTCGCTCGCTTTCACACTCTCTCTTTTCTGCTCCTTCTAGATTTATATCTGTTGTTTTCTGTGTTTGTTGTTCATTTCTTTAAAATGACTCTTTTTTCATTTTACAAATCTGGGTTTCTTCGTTTGTATTCATAGATCTACATGCATGGGTTGGTTGCATTGTAATCTAGATCTCCATCGAGGAAATGGGTCTTAAGAGTTCTGCAATTTATAAACTAAAATCGATCAGAGTTGTGTTTTTTATTTGATATCCTTTGTGGGTTTGTAGTCAATTGCAAAACAAGAAGAGGTAAAGGGGGGTTTGTGCTTCATGAGGTTGTTGTTGTTGTTGTTTTTTTCTTTAATCTTAAATTTGTAGAAGAGGTTGGTACCAAAGCTATAGGGATTAGGGAGTTCTTTAAGTAAATCACTTGGTTTCTTTCCTTTAATAGATAAACTTCTCTCTTTAATTATACATATTTTATATGGAAGGGTGTGTTGGGTTCATTATATAGCTTGTTTTGGTTTGTATATCAGAATTTAGATAGGATCTGAGGTTGCTTAATTTGCCTGGTTTAAGAGCAGATTTAGATTCCTTGCATTGAATTTGCAACTTACAGCGAGGACATTGAAATTGAATCACTCTCTTTTATTACTATGCATTATTGTGTTGCAATTAATCCCTTTTCAATTCCTGCTCATAGACTGACTAGCAGATATTGATTTGCTTGCATTTATTGAGCTCAAACTGGTATTTGGGGGGAGAGACCAAAAAACCATGAGAATTGAGCAATGTTTTTGCTGCTTCAGCATTCAATTACTAACAATGTTTTTTTTTTTCCCGTTGGAATCTCATCGTGTGTCTAACTTTTTTTTTATGTTAATACCTATCACACAGGGATGCAAGCCACCCCCAGCTGAGATGGCAGGGACTTCAACAAACATCAGTACATGTTCCTCTGTTCAATTAAGCCCACAATCCTCAAATTTTCCAAGTCCTGTACCATCCTATCATGCCAGCCCATCATCGTCCTCATTCCCAAGCCCTACTCGATTTGATGCAAATCCCTCCTCTTACCTCCTCCCATTCCTACGCAATATTGCTTCCATACCTACAAATCTTCCTCCTCTTAGAATATCCAACAGTGCCCCTGTAACGCCACCCCTTTCTTCGCCAACCTCGAGAGGTTCAAAACGAAAACCAGACTGGGAGTCCCTTTCCAATGGTTCCCTAAACTCCTTTCGCCACCCCCTATTTGCAGCCTCTGCCCCGTCAAGCCCTACACGACGCCACCATGCTACACCTGCCACAATACCAGAATGTGATGAATCTGATGCTTCCACAGTGGACTCTGGTCGTTGGGTCAGTTTCCAGACGGTTCCACCCCAAGCGGCTCCTCCTTCACCTACATTTAATCTAATGAAACCAGTGGCCCAACAGAGCTGTCTCCAAGATGGGGTTGATGTGCATGAAGGCTTAGACTGGGGAACTGCAGCAGAGAGAGGGAGAGGCACTGAGTTTGAGTTCGAGAGTGGCAGAGTAAAGGCATGGGAGGGTGAGAGAATTCATGAGGTAGGGATGGAGGATCTGGAGCTTACACTGGGGAGTGGGAAGACCCGTGGTGAAGCATCAGGTTGATGATCATATCTTGCTTGAGAATGTATAAACTGGAGGCAAGAAGAGCTGTGCATTCTCAATGGTACTCCGTTTCCTTAGCCGGCTGAGCGGCATTCCTTGGGGCCTCATTATGACTTCTGTCACTTTAATTTGACATCGGTGCGTCCAATCTTTTCTTCATCTGTACAGTTCTCTTTAGCTAGGAGCCATCACACGACTATAAACCAATAGGATTTAATTATAATATGATCGAATTTTTAATGAGCTTCATGGAAGCACTGCTTTCCTAATTAGTTAATGTGGTGAGAAAAGCAGGTTCATTGGAAGGTCATATTTCTGTTACCATTGCTTATGTTTGGGGTCTCTTCAATTCTTGATTTATTATAGGACCCTATTTGAATTGTCAGCGGTTTTAATCGTGTTATCTTTATTTTTTTTGGGTGGGGGATACTTACTATCTTATTGGCAAACAAATCCATTCTATTTCATCTATGAATGTAGATCATCTACTAGCAACTCCTGTGAAGAATTTTGGTCCATGTTCTATTTCTTAGCCCCTTTTCTATGTGTCTCAATTTCCTTGTGGGGAGCTCAAACACATTCAATGGATAATTTATAATTTTGTTTTGTTCACCATAAAGTAATTTTTAGCAGTCTTATGTACCTAAGTTGATCTGTTGGATGGCGTAAGAGTTTGATTGTGTTGGTTCTTAAGACTTTTTTATGGTCATCAGCAGGTTTTTTTTGGTACCATAGCTTTTTCTTTCTGCAGGCAGTGAAGTGCATAATATGCGAAGCTGTGAAAAATAAAGGGGCTGTTTGGTATGTGATTTTGAGCAACAATTTTCAGTTTTTAAATAACATTACATATATTTTCACACTTTTTCACCTACACGTATTTCCAAAAAATACAAACAATGTTACTAAAATAACATTACCAGAAATAATTTTGGAAGCGATTTATTTCACCAGTATGGGTCATTTTGAATTCTGATGCGTGTTTATTATCCACGTGCATGTCACGCCCAGCTCTCCACAGTTTGTTGTCTTTGTTTGTGGGTCAAACAATGCGTCTAGAAAGTAGAAAGTAGAAACGAAACCAGAGGGCCCTTTCCCATGTGATATGCCTTATGATGGAAACAAGGTGACCTTTGTCATGCCTGATGTTGTAGCTCACCAACCATTCTAGTAACTCTCTTTCATTTCCCAGCTGAATAATCCAACAGGAAAAAGGGTCACTCCATATGTGATTAAGATTATATTTCTTTTATATGTAAAAGTGTCACGTCATTTAGGGCTCGTTTGATTCTATTTTTGGAGGTCTCGAAAAGTGCTTTAAGAGAAGGAGATGAGAATCGTGGTGGGAAAGTAGAGCCTGTATGAAATGTGTAAGAAAAGTAGATATAGCTTGGTGGCAAAGTTATTCACGAAAAAAAAAAAAAGTTTCAATCGTGGGGCTATGATTGAAACCCTATAATATTGTTGTGGAAACCAAAAGGAATTAGGTGGAGCAAAGGTTTTACTCATGCTTTATTTTGTTCATATACTAGGGGGATATGGCAATTTGTGGGGGTCCAAATCAATGATTGCCTAGACGTTTATAGGACATGGTAGAAAGACTCAGAAAAATCCATGCAACGTGGGGATGGACCTAAAGTCACTGTAATTGCTTGGTCCCTATGGAAAAATAGAAACAATGTGTAAGGATTTAGTGATACTAGTGCAATAGGAAAGCCTACATATAACTAGAAGAGATTTTAAAAGTTTGAGAATGAATAGGTGCACCAAGGAGAAACCACACACAGGCAACCCAAAAGTGGGCGTGCTCATCGGGCACTCGAAAGGAATGTGCATAGTAGCTTTGATAAGAGTACAGCTCGTGAACTCCAAATGATGAGGCAGAAGCAGATGCATTGGAGTTGCAAAGAGCTATAAATACGGTTGAGTAATGAAATCACAGTGGGAGTAAATGTGGCTGTGCTTAGAGAGATGGTTTCAATGGAGAGCTCACTTACTCGTTAGTTACGACCATAAGTATAGTATCTAAAATTATAACGACATTCAATTAGTAGGATATTATTATTTTCTCATTACTATCATAATCAAATAATGAAAACAGAAAATAAAAGAAAAGAAAAATCTAAGAGAGCTTTATAAAATATAAATTGACCCACTTAGCATAAACATGGCGTGCTCAGAGGGTTTTTTTTTTTGGTTTAATATTAAAATTTTCTATTCAACCCTGCAAATAGACCTAACACCAAAAATTGACACTTTTGTTGACACCCTAAAAATGGATAAATAGTAAATTACTCTTACTTTTTTGAGAGAATTTTAACTTATGGCGTCCACTCCTGATGATAGCTCTTTATCACCCGACCAAGACACCAATCAGTTTTTGGTGTAGGTGGGAATTGAATCCCAAATCTCTTATATAACCATCAGAGATTTTACCAGTTGAGCTAACTGGAACCCACAATTACTCTTTTACTATGTATGTTCAATTTTCATTTTAAGTTGTTTAAATAAAAGTCATGGTAATTTTAAAGATTTCAAGAGGGTATTTTGTTACAATTGAAAAGTTAAGCCCAAACAGGAAAATATTATTATTAGTAGCATAGAGTCTATATATTACTTGGACATATTCCAAATAAGAAAAGTTTACGTGGGTCAATTCGAAATTTAAAAATTCTAAATTATAGATCCTGCAAAGGCTCTTTTCTATGGTTGTGAAATTCATAATAGTTTTAGATCTTGAAATTGATGTATTTAATGATCTAACAACATAAAAGAAATTTACAAAACTCGGCTCAAATCTTGTTCATGTGACATCTAATGGTATGTTGATATTATCAAATTGCAAGAGACTATTTAATTTAACAATGTTTTTGCTAATGATATTCAGTAGTAGTTGTGAATTTCTTTGTCTTAGCTATAATTAGTATGGAAGTTTGTGTGTTGTAATGGAAAAAATATTTAACCATAAAAATAAACATATATAATAACCTTAAAATTCAAATTGTGGAGTCAAATAAGAAAAATAAAATATTTCAAATACCTAAAATCTAGGTCACATTTGAAATTTAAAACACAATAGAAACTAAATTATTAAAAACTTTCCACATTGTCACATTTTTACACTAAAAAACGGTTTTTATTTTATTTTTATTATAATTGTTTATACTATTTAATATATATATATATATATATATATATATATATATATATAATTAACTAATGTAATTCCACATGCGATATGTACAAAAAGTACTTCCTTGGCACCATATAATAAAAAAAAAAAGTGTTTACTAAGATATCATTTATTCTTTCAATGGGATTTAAATAATGTAGATTTAAAAGAAAAAAATCAAGCCCATTTTCTTTTTCAACACACCAAAGGATAAGATTCAACGTAACTTAAAGGTTGTATTGGAAGAACAGAGTTCAACATGCACCGTCATGTTGAAATAGTGGGTTTTGTTATCAACATGGATAATGACACTTTAATTGAACTCTCAATCTCATATATTAGATGGTAAAGAATAGCCAATATGGTAAAAGTGAAGGCAACTAAATGGTGAAGTGAGAGAGATTTGGTTGGAAATAAAACTCACCCAAAATCTTGTTCATTTTGCATATAATTATATATCAAAATTCTAAAATTCTAAGCAATTATTTATCTGATTTAAACTTTTACTCTTATTAATAATACATGTATATGAAATTATATATGTTATGAATATGTATTTCTTATATTATTTATATTCATTTCAAAACTTTAAAAATAAACTACAAAATATTTTCAAACAATAAAAAGAAGCAATTGGTTCGACATACCTAAAGTATATGTTTATAAATAATTTTATGAGATTTTCATTTTTATTATGCTTTAATAAAATTTTTCATTCATCTTAATTTAAGGTTTATATGTTTGTTCACCGAAATTTATGGAGTAGAAGAGGATTTAAGTTATTTAAAACATGATCTTCCCCTCCTTAAGCCTTGAACTTGAATTTAAACTTTTTAATTGTTTGTTGAAACTTTAAATTAAATATCCTATAACTTACTTTGATTGAATAAAACCCATGCCAGCTTAATAAAAATCAAATTTTGTTCTACTCAAAAAAATTATATATTAACCCATTTTTCAATTCAATATGTAATTAAAATAATTTTAAAGAAAAGACTCATGACATAAAATTTTTGTTCTTTTAATTTTAATTTTAATATTAGTTAAATATTTTAGTCAAGTTCTAGGTATATATTTTCCAAAATAAGCTTATTCATAATTCTGGAATATCTTGTTAAATTATTTATAAACATACTCTAGATGTGTTGAACTATATGTTTGTTGTTATAATTAAAATTATAATTTTTAGTTTAGTACATAAAGTTCTGTAATGATATTAAATAATATAAAATATAAATATTCATAACACATAATTTTATGTGCATGTATTATTAATAAGAGTAAAAGTAAAACAATTAGATACATTATTGATTAAAATGTTAGAATTTTGATATATAATTCTTTGCAAAATGAAATCGATTTTGGGTGAGTTTTATTCCCAACTAAATCTCTATCCCTACTCATTATTGTTGTTGCCTACAATTTTATCATTGTCATTGTTGAAAATGGTCACCCGCTATATGAGAGATAAATCGAAATGTCATTGTGATATGTTAGTAACAAAAACATTGTTCTAAGCAGTTGATGTTAGTATGAGGCCATAAGTAGGTCCTAAAAAAAGGAAATGTTGGCTTGGGTTTTCTATAGTTTATTCAAGATTATGTCTTCTTTCGGCTGTTGTTGGGTTTATTTGTTTAGGATATCTACCGGGTCATCAGCTTCAAGGTGCCAACTGCCAAGGTTTGAACTTTGAAGTGTCTCTCCCTAGTTATGTCGGCTTCTTTTTGTGGAGTGGGCTGGGTACTTTCTTTGAACTTGGTGGAGTGGACTTTTTTGGGGGGAATGGGTTCTCTTAGTGAGTTGGCTTTCTTTTCTTCCTTCCAAATGTTGTATCTTCTGATATATGAGAGATTAATTGAAGTGTCATTGCGATAGGATAGTAACAAAACATTATTCAAAACAGTCTTTAAGTTGCGTTGAATCAAATCTTTTGATGTGGGAGGAAAGAGAGAACAAATTTTTAAACTTGTTTAAATTATGAAAGTCCAAGTAAAAGCATAATTGGTACCTTAGTAAACACAATTTTTTTTTAATTATGTGGTACCAAGTAATTAAGTATTTTTTTATACATCTAATGCGCAATTAAATTAGTTAATTTTGTTTAAATTAATTTTTAATCAAAATATGTAGTTATAATCAAATATATTTTTAAAAAATAAAAATAAATAAAAGTACACAAAATTATATGTAGTCTTTTTAGAACAAAGCGAAGAATGTGAGAAGTTATTATAATAAATAGGATCAAAATTCTATAGAGTTTTTAGGCTACTGAGTTCTTTAAATTTATACATTCAATTTATAATAAAAGACTAGAATTATACCATGTACATTATCAATCCACTAGCACAATCATAAAATAATGCTTAAAAAAACTAAAACTTAATGAATTCAAGTCTCCAAGAGGGAGCTTCACACACATATACATTTAGATTAGACTAGAGTAGAAATTCTATTTTGTATAAAAAAAAAAATCCATCAACTTAAATAAATGACTGAAGAAAAAAACTAGGAAAAAAAAGACAAAAGAAATCAAATGATACAGAGTAGAAAAATAAAAGTTAAACCAGACCTATATTAATCTATCAGATGAATAATAATGCAAAACTAAAAGGAAAAGTATGATTAACAGACAAATCCAAAAGAAAGCAAAAAAGCACAACATCACTGAAAGGCCTCACCGACAAAAGCACTGAGGTGGCACTACAAAAAACGCGCGCTATAGCCGCGTTTATAAAAAAAGCGGCTATACCTGACCTATAGCCGCGTTTAAAAGAAACGCGGCTATAGACCAAACCTATAGCCCCGTTTCCTAGAAACGTGGCTCTAGACCCAATCTATAGCTGCGTTTTGTTAAACGCGGCCATAGGTTCGGTCTGAAGCCGCGTTTCTAGTGCCTTGAGCTGCGTTTTACGCCCGGACTATAGCCGCGTTTATCAAAACGCGGCTATAGGTCCAGACAAAAATATTTTTTTAATAGGGTGCTATGTACAGTAGAACAAATTTTTTTTATAAGGGAGGGTTATAGCCGCGTTTCACAAAAACGCGGCTATAGATCCAGTCAAATAATATATATATTTTAAAAACATGACTTGTATATCCAAATAAATTTTTTTTTTATATATAAGGGAGGGGCTATAGCCGCGTTTCTGAAAACGCGGCTATAGGTCCAGTCAAATAATATATATATTTTAAAAAGATTACCTGTGCATCCGAATAAATTTTTTTTTATAAGGGAGGGGCTATAGCCGCGTTTCGGAAAACGCGGCTATAGGTCCAGTCAAATAATATATATATTTTTTAAAAGGATGACCTGTGCATCCGAATAAATTTTTTTAGTATAAGGGAGGGGCTATAGCCGCGTTTTCAAAAACGCGGCTATAGGTAACACCAATTAAAAAGCCCAAAACCCACTTTCCCACCTACCCCCACTCTTATCTTTTCTTTCTTTCGTCAATCTCTGCTTTCCTGGGTTCTTTCTTTCTTTCTTCTCTGCAAGTCACGCCGAACTCCTTTCTTTCTCTTTTTTTTTTTTTTTTTTTTTCTCCTTCTTCACTCCAACACAGCTTTTTTTTTTCTTTGTTCCTTTGCTGCTGGTTCTTTTCTTTTTTTTCTCTCTTTCCTTCTTTTTTTCTCTCGTTCCTTCTTTTTTTCTTTCAACACAACGCACACTCCTCTCACCGGTACACTCCACACCACCATATACTTCATTTTTCAAGCAAGGGTCACTGGAAAACTTCATAAGAAAAGCTAAAGGCTTACTCATCTCTACTATTTGAGGTAAAAATTCTCTAATTTTTTAATGGATATTATACTTTTTCTAGAAGTTATTTTTGCTATTGTGTTGCTGATATTGTGCTTATGTTTAAATAGGTTTGTGTTCTTGAGCTTTTGTGTTCTTTGAATGGATTTAGTGTTAAATTTGGGTTGGTTTTGTTTAAATTTGGAGCACGTTGCATTTGTACTGTCAGTATATGGTGTTTGATTTTGAATTTTTTGGGTGTGTTTGATTTTAAACTTTTTGGGTTTGTGTTTGATTTTGAATTTTTTGGGTTTGTGTTTAATTTAAAAATTCTTTTTGTTTGAATTTTGAATTTTTCGGGGAAAAAAAACCCAGAAAATTATTTTTGTTAAAAAAAAAAAAGCTGAATTTTTGAATTTTTTGGGGAAAAAAAACCCCCAGTAATTTTTTTTTGTTTTTGTTTTTAGGGAGGGGCTATAGCCGCGGTGTAAACGCAGCTCAAGTCTGATCTGTAGCCGCGTTTTTAAAAAACGCGGCTATAGACCTGAAGCCTATAGCCATGGTTCAAAAATGCGGCTTCAGGTCAAGTCTGTAGCCGCGTTTTTAAAAACGCGGCTATAGACCCGCAGAGTCTGTTGCTGCGCCGCTTAGGCCAGGGTTGTAAACGCAGCCATAGAAAACGCGGCTTCAGGTCTATAGCCGCGTTTTCGGTGTCTATAGCCGCGTTTTTGAAACGCGGCTATAGACCCCGTTTTTTGTAGTGTGGGTATGTAATATTTCTGGAAATTTTCAAATTGGGTTTTAGTCCAAAAATAGGAATTTTGTCCTCCTCTTTAAAAAAAATAAAAATTTGAGTGAGTGATAGTGCCCTCACGTTTTCCTTTCTCAATATTTTGGCTAAGATCACGTGACATTCTTCCTTTTCTACTCTTCTTTTTTTCTTTTCCTTTTTCCAAGTAGAAACTGCTTCTAGTTCAAAAAAGTGTTACCTTATTATATATATATTTTTTGAGAATCATGTGTTACCTTAATTAATTTAACACAAATTGGAGTATAAGGGATGAAGATTGGCCGTAGGAATAGGAGATCGAGAGCGAGAGAGTTTGGCGTTCCTCATTTATTTAGGCTAGCTTGACAGAATTAATGTGAATAAATTATTGAGTTTTTTTATTTTTGGAAATATAATTGTATGACCATGTTAATGGATTTGTAATTTTGTATTATGGTTAATTATGGCATAATCCTAACCTTTTAATTGTAAAATGAATGTGAAAATCTAAAAAAATCTGCATAGTAAATTACTCTAGGAACTCTTGATAAGTTTGGTCCTTATAAATACTTCGTCGAAGTATAGTTTAGTTTGTATTGTGTTTTACGCTCTATTTGTTTTGCTGGAAAACTTTCTGTAAAGATAGTTTTCCACATTTTTTAGTGTTTGGTAGCATAAAAAAAAAAAAAAAATTGGTCAACGGAAAACAATCTTTAGTCAATGAAAAATCCTAATAAAAATAAGGCTTGTTTTTTATAGGTTGTTTTCTAAATTTTTTTTTTTTGGAAAACAATCTCTCTCTCACGATACGCTCTCTCACGATACGCTCTCTCACTCTTTCTCTCTTCCCTTTTCTTTCCTCACACCCTCACTGTCACTAATTTTGGTCTCCTCTCTCTCTCTCTCTCTCTATATTTCTCTTCCCCTTTATAACACAGTTCTCTGATTAGATTTTTTTTCCTTATTGCTCAATAATTATTTCATTCCTCTCTACCAACTGCAAAAGAGAACATATTTGCAACGGTAATTATTTCATTTCTCTCTACCAAAATCCTAACTCTTTACTTTGAATTTCAAACTTAATTTTATTTTTTCTCTAAGAAATTTTTGGTTTGATGGATTCTAGGTAGAAGTTATTTTTGCACATAAAAGTACTAAAAAATAAAAAAAGGAGAAAGAATGAAGTAAAAGACGAAAATTTTAAACATAGTGCCTATATGGCTCTAAATTGCTTTTACATAGGATAATCTTTTTTGTTGATAGATACATTATGTAAATACTATGTAGTGATGATATATTATGTAGTTACATTATATAAATACATAATTTTGAGTAATCACTACAAAAAAATGGGGCTATCCCAGCGTTTTCAAAACCGCTGGGATAGCCCTAAAAAACGCTGGGATAGGGTCAAAATTCCTATCCTGGCGTTTTTTTTCCCGGCGCTTCAAACCGCCGTGCAGTGATAGTCGGTATAGGGTCGTTGGATCTATACCAGCGTTTTTCAAAAGCGCCGGGAAAGGCATACGCCCTATCCCAGCACTTTTGAAAACGCTAGTATAGGCCTTTTAAATTATATGCATTCAAGACTTATACCAGCGCTTTTGGGAGCGCTGGAATAGGTACTACCTATGCCAGCGCTTTCAAAAGCGCTGGTATAGGTCATGAATGAATATAATTTAAAAGACCTATACCAGCGCTTTTTAAAGCGCTGGCATAGGCTGTACCTATTCTAGCGTTCCCAAAAGCGCTGAGATAGGTCTTGAATGACGAAAATTTAAAAGGACCTATGCCAGCGCTTTTAAAAGTGCTGGTATAGGTCCTTTTTAATAAAAAAAATTTAGCACCTGTAATGTACCTAAAATACATATTTTTCAATACCTATTTTATAGCAATTGTAATGAGCCACAATTTATATTTTCCAATAGAGAATACCATAGCACATTAAACCAAGAAACTAAATATATTTAATTACACCATATCAATAATTACATCCCAAATGTCTAGAATGTTTTACATAAAATAATACATCCCAAGTGTCTAGAATGTTATGAGACGCACCTACACTACGATTTCACCATTGCACATTGAGTTTCAAAAATGTATGTCACAAAACAAACAACACTCCTAATAGAAAATACTCCACCTTTTCTCTCCATGCAAGCCACTTGCTTGCTCCAAAACAACAACCCACCACGGCAGTAATGTAGACACATTATTTTACAATTTAAGGGAATTAAGAAGCAAATCTTACTCATCCTTTAACTATCCCGATGTTTGACCACGGCAAGAAGAAGGTAAACTTTAAACAAGCTGTCACTCCTGCAAAAGCGAACTAACCATTACTCACTATTTTGAATCTTACTAAGAGAATCTATATGGATCTTCATGCAGAAAAATCCTACTTTCAATCAAAATTCAGAACAGCCCAAAAAAGAAAATAACAAGAAAATCAAATGACAAATAAGAAAAAGGAAAGAAAGATGTGAACAACTCAGGTTAGGTAAGTAGTTGAAGCCTTTCTCTAAGTACATTTGAGAATGGAACTATCAACTATCAACTATGGGAAATTCATCTGTATCCCATTTTATAATCACTTGCAAATAATAAACGTGTCTTAAAAAATAATGACATTAAAATCATTTGACAGTCTCTTCCAAGATTTGGTTTGCAAATTTTCCCCTCTTCTATTTATTTTAAGCCTACTTGTGACTGCCATTAGCATGTGCAATTAGGAAATAAAGTACTTAAAAACTATGTGTTAAAAGTTAATTTTCCCATTGAAAGAGAGTAGAAGGGATTAAGTTGGTTAGGCAAAGACAGTAAGAAATATGGAGGCCTTTTTGTTTGGGGGCTAAGTTTACAACTAGACCACTCCAATCACCTAGGAACCTAGTGTTCACGAAACTAAAAAATATAAGTTTAAGTCAAGTTAGATCCACACTTGGTCTGCCTAGGGCTAATCACTGAATACACCAATGCATGAGTATTACTCAACCAGCAATAGCTAAAAAGTAAACTTAGATGATCACATAAAAGATGGAATTATTAAAGAAATTCCAGTTAGAATGACCAAGTTCATCACCAATAATTATAGCACAATAAGAAAAACACAATCAACACTCCCAATATAAAATATACCACCTTATATCTCCATGTAAGCCACCCGCTTGCTCCAAATCAACAACCCACTACAGCAGAATATTTGAATTTACTAATAGTTGATAAAATAAATTCACACATAGTTAAACAATAATATCACAACATTCACAAGACAATCAACACTCCCAATAATGAAAAGTAGACCACCTTATATCATCATGCAAGCCACCCGCTTGCTCCAAACCAACAATCCACCACAACAAAATTTTTAACATATAATTATAGACTAGTAGGGTATCATGAAACAAATTTTACTCACCCTTTAACAATTCACTAGTTTGCTCAGGGAAAGAGGAAGTCAAACTTAGAGCAAGTTGCTAATCTTGCAAAATCTAAGTCTAAATTATAGACTACTAAGATAACTTAAAAGACATAAATTAGGTGACTTCACGTCCAAAATCATGTAAAGAAGAAGACACTACTAAACTAAGCACACCGAGAGAACAAACTATAAACTAAAATAGGGAGAGGTGTGCAAAGATATACAAACCAAAAGATAAGCTCCAATATTTTTGCTAGTTTGCATTTGTTCCACAAGTAGACATGAGCTATTTAATAATTTAATCATACGTAGTCAGAGAATGAGAGGTTAACTTACTAGTTGCTACCTTGCTTTGCTCCAAGGGAGATGCCAAAGATGAAAAGAACTCCAAGACTCTTCAATACTATTGCAGCAGCCACTAAATGTTTAATCTGGCAATAACAAATCCAACAATCATAATTGAGTTGTTTTTTATTTTAATAAAAAAACAAAATGGCAAAGCAAAATAAAATTATCAACCAAACTGAGTGGAAAGATTAATGCATATCTCATGATTAAAGGCGCTTGCTTGATTCAAAAAGGAGTAACAAAATGATTTGTGGACCCCTGACGATTTGTGGCTTTACTTTTTTTTTCTCTAGAATAAATTTAACTTGTCAAAAATCAAAAGATAAATGCACGAAATGACTTGCCTCAAGGATGCATGATCATTCTTCTTCTATTAAAACTAAAGAAATGAGCAAATAGATTATACCAATCCATATGACATGTTACCACATTGCACCAATCCCACTCTCTGATTTTAGCTAGATTTGGTTTGACAAAATAAAAATTAGTAAATCAATACATTTAAAAAAAAAAACCATGGATTAAGTCATTTAGCAGAAAATGGTTCCATTTCAGCTAAATACTTAATTTTGAGGTCAGATAATAAAGAACTAATTGCAACTAACATTTAGGCATTTATTTTATAATAAAGTAGCTGACAACAACATATAAAAATAAACTTAATGGCTGATAAAAATATACACATGATGATTAAATAGAAAAAGGGCATCAAATTAAATACATACAAATATCAATTTTACCATTCTTATTCCAGACCTCAACAACTCAAAAAAAAAAAAAAGCATTAAGCCTTCTTTCTTTTTCTTTTTTGATAAGTACATTAATTATTTCTTGTGGACCTTGTAGTAGTGGTCTAGTGCTTTTATCCACTCCTCCATCTTAAGACTTTATTGATTTCTTAAATCTTAGATTATAATTCATTCAAGAATCTTTTTGTAATCTAGTATGCATGAGGTATCTATGCATTCTAATAAAACTTCATATTACTTATTCAAAAGAAGTAACTATGAGTAGCATGTAAATAAAGAATGTAATCCAAAATGACTAATTTGTGAGAAGAGAAATGCACCATCAGTGTGCAACAAGATGGCCATAGGCAACTTCAATCAATAGTTAGCACACTAAAATAAACAATGGTTGCAAAGATTGTCCAGCTAAAAGGAATAAAGAAAGAGAAGGATGATGAAATGATTGGCTAAGAAACCAGACATGAACTGGCATAGATGAATGTAAGCCTTTAGTTTGACGAAGCATACTACAATGTACCAAATTGGCAAAAAAGAGGGGGGAATATATATATATATATATATATATATATATATATATATATAATGCAGCTAAGTCTAGATACTCAATAATGATTGTGAGACACGGACAGTTGACCCTCACCTAAAAACCTACTAATAAAAGAAACGGCCACATTATGGGCCATGAAATGAAAGGACCAAAATCAGAAAACCTTTCAGTTATTAGTACTGAATGCATTAGCCTTTTCACATCTCAATTACATCAAGATGTAACCAAAAATCATTGAAAGAACTCTTATAAGAAGACCTTACCACAATCGAATGCAATAATAGGCTTCAATTTTTCGATTCTTCCTGAAAAATAATCAACAAATAAAAACTAAGTAATTAGTAAAACTTAACGACTAAAACAAGATTGTAGTTCAAGGTTAAAAAAAAGAGAAATTCCCTATGCATTTTGCTGAAAAGATTTTAAGGACCGGTATATGAGCTTGCTTACAAACATCCATGATATACAAAACACGACCTTTTAAAGATTTGTAATAGAACAAGTAATGAAGAATTATATATATCACTACTGTAGCAGGGAGGAAACTTTTGAAGTTACTAATGCTATGCCTAGAGATGTTTTAGTTAAGCCTTCACAATTTAAAACTTCACACTAAACTTGCAGAAGAAATACAGCAAAAGCAATAATACAAATGAACTTAGTAATATCATAAATAAGGTCTAAAAGTACCAACTCATCACGCATACACCGCATCCTCAGTTTCTTGGCTTGCTTAAACACATTTGGCCAAATAGTTTCATAAATCCATTAGCAAGAACATAATCAAAATCAAAATTAACACATGTTCCCAAGTTTTCTATGATTGTTTGATATAACTATTTAATTATTATAGTTAGGGTTGTGGGCAACAATGATTAAGATGCGCAGAGAGGGATTGATATGCATAGCTTTGGGTGGTGGCGCCAGTTGATTTGGACCACATAAAAACAATGATTTGTTGTCCATTTTAGTTAGAGTTTATAATTTGTAATTTGACAAGTACCCCTACCCAAAAGGGAACCAAACAAGCATACAAGAAACTCATAGGACTACAACAAAACCAAAGCCTTTAATTTCCCTTCTACAAACAATGTGCACGTACCAACTTGATACAACATATGCCACTACCAAACCATGATAAAATTAGCCAAAGTAAAACACTTGTCAAAGAAAGCACATATGAACTTACAAGCTAAACCACACAACAAAAGCTTGAAGTAAATTCCCTAAAGTCTCAGCATCCTAATCACACTTTTAGATAACTTCCAACAAGTCAGCCCTTATTATAAAATTCTTTTGGTCTACTTAGTGCTATCCAAAAAGCTTAAATTAAATAGAGAGAAGCCTTTATGTGTCTAGTATGTACCACCAAAGAATCAGCTCAAAAACCAAGGAATTAAAACCAAGGAATCAAACCCAAAATCTCATATAAACAACTTATCAAACACTTGGTATGCAAAAAGCACATACTCACTCTTCATTTGCATAAGTTCATAGTTATCATTTCACTCGCACCCACATTTGCCAAAGTCATTTAAAATGCATAGAAAAAACTTCCAAAAATCAACTCATATCAACATATGCAACAACAAGACCCATATAATTGATCTAGCAAACCAACCCTCAAATATCCATTAGGAAACTAATCAACCAAAACCTTTTATCAAAGCAAAAACTCTTCAAATGATATGAAATTTTCAGATTTTAATAAAACCATTGCTACCCAAATCATCTTAACCCTCTAATCTAGCATTATTCACCAAAACTCATCAAGTATTTACTATAATAATCATTGAATAGAAAAACCCAAAGGATTTCATAAAAGAAATTGAGCAAAAAGCTTAGATTTTTACCTTAAATTCTTGTTGGGAAAATGCACAAATAAATGAGTATATGGTGGCTAGAGGGATTATCTAACGGGGCTATTCATGAGAGATGAAGAGGGAGTAAGATTTGGGTGAGAGGAAGGGAGAGGCTGCAGCACAAGAAAAACAAGAGAGAGAGAGAGAGAGAGAGAGAGAGAGAGAGAGAGAGAGAGAGAGAGACCAACATGAAAATGAGGAAGAAAAGGGGGGGTGGGTGAGAGGAAAATATCTGAGACCAAAAATGAGAGGCCAAAGTGGTGCCAAGCTAAAAAAATAAAGAGGGAAGTCTGAAATTTTTTCAGTGGTACGAAGGACCTATTCCAGCGCTTTTTGACCCTATTCCAGCGCTTCGAATAGCGCTGGGATAGGCCTTTCTCCATTCCCTTGTGGAGGGACCCTACCCCAGCACTTTTTGAAGCGCTGGAATAAGGTCACCCTATTCCAGCGCTTCAGAAAGCGCTGGGATAAGCCTTTCTCCATTCCCTTATGGGGTGACCTTATCCCAGCGCTTTTTGAAGCGCTGGAATAGGGTCACCCTATTCCAGCGCTTCAGAAAGCGCTGGGATAGGCCTTTCTCCATTCCCTTATGGGGTGACCCTATTCCAGCGCTTTTCAAGCGCTGGGATAGGATAATTTCAAATATTAAATTAATTTTTAAAAAAAGATTACCCTAACCTATAGCGGCGGTTATAAAACGCTGCAATAGGGCATCCTATACCAGCGTTTTTAAAAACCGCCGCTATAGGTCTCCTATTGCAGCAATTTATAAAGCGCCGGTTTTGAGCTGCCGTAACAGGGTTTCCTATACCAGCGCTTTTAAAAAGCGCTGGTACAGGCTTATCTATTACAGCATTTTTTAAAAGCGCCGGAAAAAAAACGCTGGGACAGAACGATTTTTTTGTAGTGAATATTAAAGACTTGTGGTTGACCATAGTAGACAATTAGTGTACCAACAAAAAGAGTAGACAATTAAAATTTATTGTTATTTGTACTTATTAAAGATGTATTCCTTGTCAATTTATGTATATAGACAAATGGTTGATATATATATATATATATATATATATATATATATATATATATATATATATATATATTGTGTGTGTGTGTGTGTGTGTGTGTGTGGACGTTCTTGTCCATGTATATGAGCAAGATGAGTGATAGATATCATGAAAATTTGACAATTAATTTTGATTGTATCTAACGTCAAAATTTTAGTATGAAAACCAAATTTATTCTTGGTTTTTTATTATTATTTATATTGATTACATTAGTTGGTTTACATAATACACATGTTTTAAATTACACAAGAAATATAAAAAATAAAAATAAAAATTTGCATACCAAACACCAGAAAACATTCTCAAACTTATTTTCAAAGTCGTTACCAAATACTGAAAAATGATATAGTTTTCTAAAAAATACTATTTGAAAAATGAACAATTTTCCAGAAAACATTGATACTGAAACAAACATAGCGTTAAATTTCAAATGTGACTTAAACAATTGCAGAAATATTTTATTTTTCTTATTTGACTACATATATTTATATATATAAAATCTGAAATTACTCCGATTAAGAAAAGAATAGAGGGGTTAATGTGAATTATTTATAAATAAAAAAAACATTGAAGAAAATAAAATATAATTATTTTTCTCCCTTTGTTTGTTATGTTCATCGAGTCTCAAAGCCGCGCGCATGCAGCACTGTTATATTGTCCCGTTATTTGCGACCCCATGATCTCCATCCTTGACCCACCAACATCACCGTCTTAATCTTTGTTATTGTCAGTATGTTTTATAATTGCAAATTATTACAATAAAAAACTAGCAACTAGTGTAATTTCTATCTTTTAATTTTCGAAGCCTCACCATATAAATCCAACTAGATGACGACTTTACGAAGGTTGGTGCGGAGGATATTTCCAGGCCAAAAAAGTAATTAAAAAACCCCATGCAATTGAACCAGTCGCGCGTGTTATGCTTATGCAACTATGAAAAATTGAAAATGACCTCAATTAAGGTCTCTCAATCTGTTACGCCCCAGAGACAGTGACACCCCCCAGTTGACTTGTAACACTATAGTTCTTGTCTTTTTACTTTGTTTCTTTTTAACATCCTTTCCTTTTGGGCCAGGAATTTCACCGATACCTATACTGACGAGTTGTATCAATAGTCACCCAACCCTGTGGTGGTGCGGGTTTGTTTCAAACACTTTGATTGTTATAATTGTGAGTTTCACATTGGTTTGGAATGAGCTTATTTTTTTGTTTATAAGACATTGTAAACCTCATTGGAGTAAGGCTCACCTTATCAGTTGTTTGAGACCCTTTTATAAATTCTCTCTTCTATTTTTCTGTTCTTGTTGATTGTTCAGGATATATTTGTTTTATCAAAACTTGTTTATATTTTTTTTGTTATTGTTGATTGTTCAGGATGTATTTGTTTTATCAAAATTTGTTTATTCACTTAATATTTCAAACACCCTAGACATCTTACGCCCAAGAGTTCAACTTTATTTCTTCATAAGCTAAACAATCATCGCATCCCCTTCGCTTCATCGATTCTTTTGTCTATTCTCATTCTCAATTAGAACTATGATGAGCTCAAAGCCACATGCAGCACTTCTTTCCAGCCCTGGCCTATGGCACCTAATCCCAGTCCTCGAGCTTGGTAAGCGCTTGGTCACACACCACAACTTCCAAGTCACCGTCTTGGTCATTGCTTCTCACACCTCTCCTGCTGAGTCCCAAGTTATTGAGTCAGCCATGTCCCCAAAGCTCTTCGACATCGTCCAACTCCCACCACCAGTTATCTCCAGCCTAGTGGACGCCTAAAACCACGACTGTTTCACTACTTTCAATAATGATGCGTGAAGTCAGGCCTGCCTTTCGGTCTTCAATCTCTGCCATGATTCCCGTCTCACCATTCTCATTGCTGACCTTTTTGGTACAGAATTTTTTCCCATAGCTGATGAGTTCCAGATGCTCAAGTACGTTTATATCGCTTCAAATGCATGGTTCCTTGCTATGTTTGTATATTCTCCAATCCTAGACAAGGAAGTGGAAGGTGAATATGAAGACCAAAAAGAACCATTCATAATCCCAGGTTGCAGGTCACTTCGACCCCATAATGTAATTGAGGCCATGCAAGACCGAAACAACCAGCAGTATCATGAGCATATACGAACGGGGATTGAAATACCATTAGGTGATGGGATTTTGTTGAACATCTGGTAAGATTTGGAGCCTACAACACTTGCAGCACTGAGAGATGAGAGTCTCTTAGGTCAGGTTGCTAAGGTACCTATTTATACAGTCGGTCCATTAAAGAGATCGATTGGGTCGATTAGTTCGACAAGCCAGTTGTTTGAGTGGCTAGACAAGCAACCAAGTGAGTCTGTGATTTATGTCTCATTTGGGAGTGGTGGTTCGTTGTCATACGAGCAAACAATCGAGCTGGCTTGGGGGTTAGAGATGAGGCAACAGAGAATTATTTGGGTGGTGCGCCCACCAGCTACAAAAGGTGCAGATGCGGCATTATTCACCGTAGGGAGTGGAGAGAATGATGTGTCTGAATATTTGTCACAAGGGTTCTTGAGTCGGACCCACAAGTTAGGGGTAGTGGTCCCCATGTGGGCCCCACAGGTGGACTTCTAGAGCCATGACTCGGTTGGAGGGTTTTTGTCACACTGTGGTTAGAACTCGACGATTGAGAGCATCACCAATGGAGTGCCAATGATAGCTTGGCCACTATACGCAGAGCAGAGAATGAATGCTACGTTGCTGAATGAGGAGTTTGGTGTGGCTGTTCGATCTAAGGTATTGCCGACGAAGGAAGTGGTGGGGAGAGAGGAGATAGAGACGATGGTGAGAAAGATCATGGAAAGCTTAAATGTGATAAGGGCTAGAGTTAAGCAGCTTAAATGTGATGCAGAGAAAGCTTTATCCGAAGGTCGCTCCTCGTATAATCAGCTGTCTCAGGTAGCAAAACACTGTGAGATACACATGCAACGCATGAAGGTGAAGGACTGAAGGCTTCTTGAGCCACCAGTCCAAGGTCTCGATGGAATTTACTTTTTCTTTTAAGAATCTACCCATGTGTTGAAGTGACTTTGGTGTTCATTGCTAATAATCAATTTATGTATGAAGTATATGCATCTCCTCTAATATAATTTTATGTGAACCTCACATCTATACGTGACATTGTGACTCGCATGTTAAAAGAGAAAAGATGTAGATACGGGATACACGAAATATCTTTTTAATCATAAATGGCATATTTAGTGTAATGTATAGTCATCTATAGCTCATCCAATTCTTATTTCTTGTAAAGATCTTTACAATTAATATCAATCTTAGTAATGTATTTTCTTTCATAGTTGTTAAATTACTCTTTCCCATCGCTATGTAATCTTTGCTCTCTACTAATGTGTTGTATCTTTGGTTCTTGATTTTAAATTAGGAATATATTAAAATTATTATCAGTTATATAATAAAAATTTATAAATTGATGTACTAATAACTATGATTAGTATCATTTTTACAATATAACGTATAAATGTTTGAATTATTTTATATGATTGATGAAATATGCACTTTCTCTAGCATTACTCTTTAAATTAATGTTATGAACATGATTTTAAAAATCGGACCAAATCGGCTGGTTTGACCTATTCAATCGAAAACTGAGTACCAATTCAATTCAGTAAAAATGCTCAAAACCAATCAAAACAAGCCAAAAACCGAGAAAAATCGAGAATTGGAAGCAAATCCAATTTTGCCCCGATTTAGTTTTTAAAATCATGATTATAGATACTATAAATTTTATGTTTTAACTTTTAAATAAAACATAGAAAAGTAAGAGCAAACGCATTAGTTTGTCTAAAAGATTCCGTCTATTTTACACAAAAACTTATTTTTCCTATTTTACACCATCATTTTTACAAAACACCTACATCGGTTTATCTACTATACACACTTTTTTATTAAAATAATATTTTCTCCTCACTTTTTTTATTATTTCCCACCTACCCCCACCTAACCCGTAAAGTATCTGCCTCTCACTTTCCCCTAACCCTCAAAACTCCGCCTCTCACTTTCCCCAAACCCACAAAGTCTCCACCTCTCTCTCATCCCTCAAAGCCACTACAACTCCCTTTTATTTTTTTGACAGTTTGAAAGCTACAAGGAATAGAGAAGATGATGATGATGATGATGAAGATGAAGATGATTGAAACATAAGGAAATTCCTTATCTCTCTCCTTAATTCTCAGATCCCTTAAGTCTTTGCCACCATTGGGTTTGTATTTGATTTTGATTTTGGGTTTGGGTTATGGGTTTTTAGTTAATGGTTTAATTTTGAGTTGATTTTCTGTGGATTTTGAGTTGATTTTGTTTTGGGTTGATTTTAAGTTGGGTTTGGGATGGGTTTTCCAATGGGGTTTGAGTTGATTTTAAGTTGTTTTGTGTTGATTTTGAGTTATTTTTGGTTAGATTTTGTTGATTTTGTGTTTGGATTATCAAATGTTGAAATGGGTTGTGGTGGTAAACCGGTGATAGTTGGGTGGTGTTGTGTTTGTATTTGGTTGATACTCTCTTGACCGGTGTTGGTCTATAACAGAGGAGCAAGAATATGAGGGAGAAGAGAAAAGCCCGAGTTCGTTTTAGAGGAAGAAGAGCGAGAAAAAAGGGAGCTAAATTGGGAAATTATTAAAATATTAAATGCACATGCTACAGTAACCATTGTTGTGAAATTTTAAAGTACTCGCAAGTGTACGAACCGTACCGAAGTATAGTTTGACAAGAATGAGGTCGAACCCACAGAGACTTGAATGAACGTAGAAAAATTAATTAAACTTTAACCAAATTAATCCTAATCTAATTTAATAAAAATTGGTTGTTTGCAATTAAATAAACTAAACAAATAATTAAACTAAGTAAAGATATAATATAAAGCAGTAAGGAGATGTAAACAATCTAGAGAAAAGAATTAAGGTTTTGGAATCCGCCTTGTAAGTCATATCAACATATATTTATGATCATTAATTTTTCCCAACCACTACATGATAATCTAGAAATCAATCTTGCTATCATGGAAAATATCATCATTAAAACTTATGTTTAAAAATCTAAAGCATGTTCTTCTTTGCTTCTTAAGTATAAAATCAAATCATCAATTGTATCCGTAGCCAAACAAATCATAAGAGATATTCAATTTTAAAATCAAGAAATAATAAACCAAGCATTCAATTAATTAAGACAAATCCTAAATCATGAGAAAAACATGATTGAACTCATATCTAGAATCTCATCTTAGTCAATTAATATGAAGCAAGAATAATTTAAATCATTAAAGAACAATTATTGTGGGAAAAATCAAATCACATAAATAATACTAAACATTAAACTAGACAAATAAAATAGAGAAAGAAATAGTCACAGTGCTAGAGAAAAGTCACAAAGGAAGCCACATGCGGCTGCCTGCACTTTAGTTCCAGCCCTAGCTCTCCTGAATTTTGCTATAAAGAGCCTTTAAATAGGTCAAGGAATCTTATTACAAGTTGAATTCCCTTTTGGAGAAAATCTCAGATTTTTAGGCTTCACTTAACTGACGATTTTGGCCCATTTCAAATCAGAATTTGGACTTTTAGTAAACTACAAAGTTGTAGCCCTTTAAGTTAAATTTTCAGCCCAACTTGAATCATCTTGATTAGACATCTGAGCCGAAAGTTATGCCAAAAATACTAACTGATGTGCAGGCTGGAATCCTAATCCGAATTGGACTTGGATTTGATGCACATTTTCTTTAATTCCTTGCTCCAATTGGACTTAAATTTAATTGAGTTGACCTTCTTTAATTTCATCATGGCCCTTGTAAATTTAAAGTCCATTAGCATTTTTTTTTGCACAAATCCACTTATTTAATTTCATTATCCTACAAAAGACAAATTCACGCAATAAGATTCAATTAGGCACAAAATTGATTATTCACCATTATTCCAAAACCAGATATAAATGAATTAACTCAAAATAAATATGATAATTCTTTCTAACAATGGTATAAATATGCAAAATTAAGATATTATCAATGCATATCAATCGTGTATATATGCACAGTTATTGTAACAATTGTGCATTTATGCACAATTTTACACCCATTGATGTGGGTGTTTTTTACTCAAAATGTGTAAAATCAGTTACTTTTTTCATTTTGCACAACTTTGCACATACTGATGGGGATGCTCTAATAAAAAAATTGTTTATCATGCTTCTTTATGTGACATTAATCATGTTTATTGTCACGTGAATTCATAAAACTTTTTAGTTAAAGTGATTGTACTTTTGGTACGTGTGTTTAAATAACAATTTTCAGTTTTTTCGGAAATATGTGTGGGTGAAAAAGTGTATATAAATAAGTGTAATATTGTTTAAAAACTAAAAACATGTATTTAAACATATGTACCAAACATGCACTTAAGCCCCGTCTGGATAGCTGATTGCGTTTCACGTGCGTTTTTGCCTTTTTTTTTATCAGTGCAAGTGCACTGATCATGAGACCTGAATAATGCATTAAAGCAAAGCTATAATGTTTTCAGTAATGAACAGTAACCCATAAATTATTTTTTTGTTGTTTTCAGCAATAAGTTTTTAGTTTTCAACAAAATAAGCGGTATCCAAACACATACTTAATCTTCACCCAATTACTTGATTTTTTTTTCTCTATCAAGTTGACAAATCTCATTGAATGTAGCTGAGAGAGAATTCCATAAGTTTTCTTTCTAATCTTTCTCACAGTTTAAGAGTTGCATGCAAATTTAATATATTGTTTGAAGTTCGATTTACTTTAGGTCCTATTTATACTGCTGAACAACTTATTGATGTGAAATATTTAATCAAATCAAGTACTTCTGAACAAATATTAATGTGAACTCTATATATATATACTGCTGAACAACTATTGATGTGAGATATTTAATCAAATCAAGTCCTTCTGCACAACTATTGATGTGAACTCTATACAGGGCAAGATTTAAGTACTGTACTTAGGTGTTTCTTAAATTTATTTCTTAAGATTTTGCTATATGGTTTTTTTCTCATAAGATAGAAGTGTATTTTTAAGTTAAGTAGCCACATGGTACATGGGACATGAACAGTGCATTAAGGCAAAACTACAGTGTTTTCAGCAATGAACAGTATCCCATAAATTATTTATTTTTTATTATTTTCAGCAATAAGTTTTCAGTTTTTAGCAAAATAATAGGTAACCAAACACATACTTAATCTTCACCCAATTACTTGAATTTTTTTTTTCTATCAAGTTGACAAATCTCATTGAATGTAGCTGACAGAGAATTCCATAAGTTTTCTTTCTAATCTTTCTCACAGTTTAAGAGTTGATTCCATAAGTTTAATAGATTCTTTGTAGTTCGATTCACTTTAGGTCTTATTGATACTACTAAACAGCTATTGATGTGAAATATTTAATCAAATCAAGTACTTTTGAACAACTATTGATGTGAACTCTATATATATACTGTTGAACAACTATTGATGTGAAATATTTAATCAAATCAATTCCTCCTGAACAAATATTGATGTGAACTCTATACAGGATAAGATTTAAGTACAGTACTTAGGTGATGTTCCTTAAATTCATTTCTTAAGATTCTTCTATGTTGCTTTTTTCTCATGAGATAGAAGTGTATTTTTTAGTTAAGTAGCCACATGAGACATGAACAGTGCATTAAGGTAAAGCTGCAGTGTTTTCAGCAGTGAACAGTATTCCATAAATTATTTATTTTTATTGTTTTCAGTAATAAGTTTTCAGTTTTTAGCAATATAATAGGTATCCAAACACACACTTAATCTTCACCCAATTACTTGACTTTTGTTTTTCTATCAAGTTGACAAATCTCATTGAATGTAGTTGAGAGAGAATTCCATAAGTTTTCTTTCTAATCTTTCTCATAGTTTAAGAGTTGCATGCAAATTTAATAGATTCTTTGAAGTTCGATTCACTTTAGGTCTTATTGATACTACTAAACAGCTATTGATATGAAATATTTAATCAAATCAAGTACTTCTGAACAACTATTGATGTGAACTCTATATATATATATATATATATACTGTTGAACAACTATTGATGTGAAATATTTAATCAAATCAAGTCCTTACGAACAACTATTGATGTGAACTCTATACAAGACAAGATTTAAGTACAGTACTTAGGTGCTGTTCCTTAAATTCATTTTTTAAGATTCTGTTATGTTGATTTTTTCTCATGAAATAGAAGTGTATTTTTTAGTTAAGTAGCCACATGGGACACGAACAGTGCATTAAGGTAAAGTTGCAGTGTTTTCAGCAATGAACAGTGTAAGGACACAATTCAAATTCCCAAACCACGACTGGGAGGAAATGGGCTTGAAAGGCCTTTCTTCACAATGAATTTGTAGAGGATGGGTTTGTAATCTAGATTTCAAGGATGGTTTAGACAATTACAAAAAGAACGGGCTTTGGGCCCAATGGAAGAAAACAAAGAATCGTTTGCAAAGAGTAAGACCGAGAATTCCTCCTCGGACTGTTTCCGAGGATAGTTTCTAATAGTATTTCTCAAGTTTGGATACAAATATTGATTATCATACACTTTTTCTCTCTCAAAAAGCCTCTCCCCTTCTTCGTATCCCTTCCCTTCTATTTATATCTTCCACTTTATGGTTGCAATCCTGATTTTCGGATACTTGTCCCATCCATTCTTCCCTAAAGCCCGCTGGAATTAGGGACCAAGTTCCAAGCTCTATGCTCAGGTCCCATCCTTCCCTCTATCAGCCAGCGTATCAGTTACAGAGCTTTTAATGTATGGGCGGTGGCAGCAGCTTTACTTTAGACATTCCACCGCTCTTTTTATTGTCCTCCACTTATACTGCGTGTCCTCGGCTTAATATTCCGAGGACAAATCTACTCCTCGGACGTTTGGGACATTTAAATACTCCATGATCATTTTGATGTTTTCGGATTTGGGTTTCTAGCCCAAAAGACTTCGTTGGGCCGCCCTTCATAAATTGCTGGGCCCAATACCCCTACAAACAGTATTCCATAAATTATTTATTTTTATTGTTTTCAGCAATAAGTTTTCAGTTTCAGCAAAATAATAGGAATCCAAACACACACTTAATCTTCACCCAATTACTTGAATTTTTTTTTCTATCAAGTTGACAAATCTCATTGAATGTAGCTGAGAGAGAATTCCATAAGTTTTCTTTCTAATCTTTCTCACAGTTTAAGAGTTGCATGCAAATTTAATAGATTCTTTGAAGTTCGATTCACTTTAGGTATTATTTTTACTACTAAACAGCTATTGATGCGAAATATTTAATCAAATCAAATACTTCTGAACAACTATTGATGTGAACTCTCTCTCTCTCTCTCTCTCTCTCTCTCTCTCTCTCTCTCTCTCTTTATATATATATATATATACACACACACACACACACACATACTGTTGAACAACTATTGATGTGAAATATTTAATCAAATCAAGTCCTTCTGAACAACTATTGATGTGAACTCTATATAGGACAAGATTTAAGTACAGTACTTAGGTGCTGTTCCTTAAATTCATTTCTTAAGATTCTGCCATGTGGCTTTTTTCTCATGAGATAGAAGTATATTTTTTAGTTAAGTAGCCACATGGGACATGAATAGTGCATTAAGGCAAAGCTACAGTGTTTTCAGCAGTGAATAGTAACCCATAAATTTTTTTATTTTTATTTTCAGCAATAAGTTTTCGGTTTTCAACAAAATAATAGGTATTCAAACACACTTAATCTTCACCCAATTACTTGACTTTTTTTTTTTTTTTTTCTATCAAGTTGACAAATTTATTGAATGTAGCTGAGAGAGAATTCCATAACTTTTATTTCTAATATTTCTCACAATTTAAGAGTTGCATGCAAATTTAATAGATTCTTTAAAATCTTATTAGCTGCTTTGTACGTTTCTAGAAGTTCAATTAAACAAATTTTTTTCTTCTTCTCTTGGTAGGAGCGTTCCTTCTCACTGAGGGTGAGACTTCCCTACACAATTTTGTTTTCCACGGTGGTGGTGACCATGGACTCGGACTTTGTGGAGAGGCTACAGAAGATCTCCCTCACCGAAGAGGAAGAGATGGATGTAGCAGTAAGAGTGAACCACCGTAAGGAAACTCTGGAGGAACGCTCACTCAGTATGATAGGCCGTTTTCTCAGTGAAAAAGCCATCAACCTTAGAGTAGCAAAGAGCTTGCTACGGTCTGTCTGGCGCATGGGGAGTGGCCTCAAGATTGTGGAGGTTGGTGTGGGCCTTCTTCAGTTTAAGTTTCTATTGGAGCTGATGGGACTGATGAAGTAAAACACGGACGAGATCGCCTCCACAGACAAACCTGACCGATTATTCGCATCACTGACGAGGATGTTAAGAACATTCAATGCTGCCAATAAATGTCCCGGACGGTTACAAGACCAGCTGGACGAACCATTGGAAACGTATTGAATCCCATTACTCAGTTGGAGACGTTATCAAGAAAGACATTAACACCACAACGGCTAGAATCCAGAGGGATATATAAAGCCCTCACAACACCAATGCAAGGTACATACATAGTCACAAGATATACTGAGTTATTTTTGGTTTTTATTGTTATAAACCTTCCTCCACACTAATTTTGGCATTAGAGGCGTTGTGGCAGACACCACACCGGTGACCATTTGAGTGAGCTCTTGCTTCCGTCGTGACGCCGGAGTGTGACCGGCCCTATCTGGACGAACTCATAACAACTGACGAACTCTTACTTCATCAGTTTGGCGCCGTCTGTAGGAGCGACATTCTCGTACTACGGTTCGAAAACACAATTCCTACCAACTTCGATATCCAGATGGAATCCAACCAGGATTCAGCGGCCTTGGCTCAGCAAGTTCAAGCTCTTGTGGCCACCATCGAAGAACTCACCAGACAGAATCAGGAGATGAGACAAAGGCTACAGTAGGAGGAGAACCGATCAAGAGCTGTCCAAGAGGATGAAGGGGTCAGTCACGGGAGAAGTGACTGACGAAGGACCATTACTCCAGAAGAACAGCATTCTGATCTCCTCCAAGAAATGAGAAAGGAGATGGACGAATTGAGAAATGCCATCAAGGAGAAGACGGATCAGAGCCTAGATAGAATGGTCAGGGCAACGGATTCTCCCTTTACCATGGCAGTCTTAGAACGACCAGTACCAGCAAAGTTTCGGTTGCCTCAACTTGAACCTTTTGATGGGCTTAAGGATCCCCAAGATCATCTTAATACCTTCAAGACGACACTGGGCCTTCAACAGCCCCCTGATGAAATAATGTGTCGTTCCTTCCCTACTACGCTGAGAGGAGCTGGAAGAGAGTGGTTCGCGAGACTGCCCACTTCATCCATTGACAGCTTCGAGCAGTTAAGTAGCGCCTTTTTGCGCCATTTCGTCAGAGGGCAACGTCCTAAGAGACCAACGGATCACCTACTCACTATTAAGCAAGAGGAGAGAGAGACCTTGCGGTTATACATGAAACGCTTCACTCGAGAGACCCTAGAAGTGGACGACGCAGACAACAAGGTACAACTGACGACATTTAAAGCAGGGCTTAGGTCCAGAGAATTCGTCGTCTCGCTGGCAAAGAATCCGCCTTGGACGATGGCAGAGATGCTCCTGAAGGCCCAAAAGTATATGAATGCCGAGGACGCACTGGCAGCCATTGAGGACGAGGAAAGGCCGAAAAAGGAGGGAAGGAAGGAAGACGAACGTAGGGGGCAAAAGAGGGAGCGCCCAGGCCGTCGAGAAAGTGTCGTAGATAAACGAAAGGACGAAAAAGCTCCACGAACGGTAAAATTCACCCTTCTAATTATGCCTGTTTACAAAATTTTGACATAGATTCAAGATCAACATTACCTTCAGTGGCCGAGACCTTTACATTCGTCCCCTAACGTGCGTGACAAGAACAAATACTGCCGATTCCACAAGGATTATGGCCATTACACGGAGGATTACCGAGACCTGAAAGGACAGATAGAGGAGATGATACAGAAAGGAAAACTGCAGAAGTATGTGAAGAAGGGGGAGTCTAGCAGGTTCAGAGACGGAACAAGAGCCAACGCGAATCCTCGTCCAAGAATGAGATCCGTCCATCCCAACCACCACAGGATGTGATCGGGGAGAAAAGTATGATCGCAGGAGGGCCATTCACAGGGGGATCATACAAGTCCCTCAAGAAAACATGCTAGAGACAAGTAAATAGCGTCCATATGGAACCCCCATTGAAGCAGAGACGGACAAACTAGGACATGTTTCTCAATGAAGAGGATGCTCGGGGAGTAAGGCAGCCACATAATGACCCCCTGGTTATAACGCTCACAATCGAAGGGTTCAACACCAAGAGGATCCTTGTAGACAACGGCAGCTCCGCAGACATCATGTACTTACCGAACTTCCAACAGTTGAAACTAGATCTTGGGAGATTACGCCCGTTTGACTCCCCCCTCGTCAGCTTCAGCGGGGACAAGATATACCCCAAGGGCATAGTGACGCTAAAAGTCACAATAGGGACCTACCCAAAGCAGCTGACCTGTCAGTTAGACTTCCTGATGGTAGATTGCCCTTCCTCATATAATGTAATCATTGGGAGACCCATGCTTAACAGGTGGAAGGCGGCTACGTCCACCTATGCCTAAAGGTGAAATTCCCAACTGAGGACGGTGTCGGTGAGGTGAAAGAGGATCAGGTCTTGGCTAGGGAATGCTACCAAGTTGTATTGGCTGCGAAGGAAAACCACACGTGGACGATTGAGGAGGAAAAAGACGACAAAATAGAAGCTTTGGAAGCAGTGGAACTCGTCGAGGGGGAGACTGCCAAGGTGACGAGGATAGGAACAACCTTAAGCCCCAAGATAAGGATGAAACTCGTCCAATTCCTTAAGGAAAACTTGGATGTCTTTGCATGGAGTCACGAGGATATGCTTGGTATATCACGCCAGGTAATCTAGCACGAGTTGAACGTGGATCTTGGGAAAAAGCCCATCCAACAAAGACGACGAGTCTTTGCCCTCGAACGAAGCCAAGCGATCACCGACGAAGTTAACAAGTTGTTGCAAGCAGGTTTCATTCGGGAGGTTTATTATCCCAAGTGGCTGGCCAATGTCATGCTGGTGAAAAAAACGAATGAGAAATGGAGAATGTGCGTGGATTTCACAGACCTAAACAAGGCTTGCCCGAAGGACAGTTTCCCCCTGCCTAGGATAGACTAGCTGGTAGATTCTACAGCCGGGCATAAGCTACTGACGTTCATGGATGCTTTTTCAGGATACAACCAGATAAAGATGGCTGAGGAAGATTAGGAAAAAACCGCTTTCATCACAAGCCAAGAGCTCTACTGCTATAAGGTGATGCCCTTTGGACAGAAGAACACAGGGGCAACATACCAAAGATTAGTAAACAAGATGTTCAGCAAGCAGATTGGTAGAAACATGGAGGTGTATGTGGACGATATGCTCATCAAGAGCAAAAAGGAATTGACGCACTTGGACGATCTGGAAGAGACGTTTGATACCCTCAGAAAATATCAGATTAAGTTGAATCCTAGTAAGTGTGTTTTCGGGGTAGCCTCAGGAAAATTCTTGGGGTTCATGGTGTCCTAGAGAGGGATAGAAGCAAACCCGGAGAAGGTACAAGCAATACTCAACATGACATCGCCGAAGACCGTCAAAGAAGTCCAAAAGCTCACAGGGAGGATTGCTGCACTCAATAGGTTCGTCTCTAAAGTAACGGACAAATGCTTATTCTTTTTCAAGACATTGAAGCAAGCTTTTGCCTGGACTGACGAATGCGAAGCAGCGTTTCAAGAGTTCAAACGTTACCTGAGCAATCCGACCCTCCTGAGTTCGTCGAAGGAAGTAGAAAACGTTTATCTATACATGGCGGCATCAGCCACGGCCGTCAGCGCGGCCCTGATTCGAGAGGAAGATAAGAAGCAGCTTCTAGTTTACTACATCAGTCAAGCCCTCCAGGGAGCAGAAGCCAAGTATCCCAAGATTGAGAAGATTGCATTCGCTTTAATAGTGGCTTCACGGAAGTTGCGACCGTACTTCGAAGCACATCCTATCTTGGTAATGACAGACCAACCAATTAGGAAATCCATGAACAAACTTGAGGCAGCAGGGAGAATAGTCCAGTGGGCAATCAAACTCAGCCAGTTCGACATTGAGTACCATCCCAGAATAGCCATCAAGGTGCAAGCTCTAGTAGATTTCATTGCCGAGTTCACTCTTCCAGAAGATGACGACTGCGGTGATGAGGCGGAACAGTGGACAATCCAGATTGATGGCTCATCAGCCTGAAAAAGGGGGGGAGTAGGGGTCATCATAAACACCCCTGATGTAGAAAAACTCAGATATGGAGTCCAACTAAAATTCCCGGCAACCAACAACGAGGCTGAGTACGAACGGATACTGACGGGATTGAGACTAGGGAAAGCACTTGGGGCTAAGAACCTGCTCATCCAGAGCGACTCGAAATTGGCAATAGGGCAGATCAGGGAAGAGTATGAGGCAAAAGAGGAGAGAATGCAGAAGTACCTGAAGCTGACGAAACATCTAGCCTGGGAGTTCGATAAGTTGGACTTTGTTCGGATCCTAATAAGCCTGAATATGGCGGTAGATGAGATAGCGAAGATGGCCTCGTCAGAAGAAAAACCGACGAACGGGGAATTACTCATGGAGATTTAGAAACGCCCCAACATCGAAGAAGTCCCAATATTTTCCATCCAGAGCGTAAATAGCTGGATGGCACCGATCGTGTTGTTTCTCCAAGATGGGCACCTCCCTCGCGACGCCCTAGAGGCCAGGAGGATCAAAACGAGAGCGGCTAGATTTATGATTTTGAATGACACCTTATACAAAAGGGGCTTCTCCATGCCCTACTTGAAATGTGTCAACGAAGAAGAAGCCAAGTACATCCTTCGAGAAGTCCACGAAGGAATTTTTGGAGACCATGTTGGGCCTAGATCTCTGGTAAGCAAAGTTATTCAAATAGGATATTTCTGACCAACCATGCAGGTAGACGCAGTGGAGCTCGTCAAGAGGTGCGATAAGTGCTAGAGGTTCGGGAATGTCCAGAGGCTGCCGGCAGAGAAACTGATGACGATAACCTCCCTGTGGCCGTTCACGCAATGGGGGATTGATATCGTAGGCCCATTGCCCCTAGGAAAAGGACAGGTAAGGTTCCTGCTCGTTGCTATTGATTACTTCACAAAATGGGTCGAAGTAGAGGCAATAGGAACTATCACAGAGGCACGGATCCGTAGCTTCGTATGGAAGAATATAATTTGCAGGTTCGGGATTCCAAGAAGGATTATATCAGATAATAGGTGTCAGTTCAACAGCTAGGGATTCAAAGACTTTTGCTCGGGACTAGGCATCAGGAACCAATTCTCGTCCCCAAGACACCCACAAGCGAACGGATAGACGGAAGTGACTAACTGGACACTGCTCAGAATTATCAAAGCCCGACTGGACGAGGCGAAGGGCGCTTGGCCCAAAGAATTGCCCAATGTCTTGTGGGCCTACAGAACAACAACAAGAACCCCAACGGGAGAGATGTCTTTCAGGCTCACTTATGGCATTGAGGCGGTAATCCCAGTCGAGGTGGGAGTGGCCAGCGTTAGGCGAGAAGTATTCCGCGAGAAAGACAACGATGACCAACTTCGAATCAATCTGGACTTCCTGGATGAAACAAGAGACAAGGCCTCCAACAAGATGGTGAAGTACCAGAGGAAGATGACCGAGTACTACAACAAGAGGGTCAAGCTCAGACGACTTGAAATTGGTGACCTCGTCCTGCGCAAGGTCACCACGGCAACCAAAAATTCTGCCCAAGGAAAGCTCGGTCCTACATGGAAAGGACCTTACCGAGTTGTCCACTACTCCCGGCAAGGCAGCTATCATTTGGAAACCCTAGACGGGCAGAGGCTCCCACGACCCTGGAACATTGAGCACTTGAAGAAATACCATCAACAGATGTAACACAGAACTGTACTCATTCCTGAAATTAATGAAATAAAGATTCAAATAATGTCTTCATACAGGTTTCGTCAGTAGTAAATCCCGGAAACCCAATATGGCAAAGCAATAAGATTCCACCTAGACGGATGTACATTGCCAACGAAGCCAAGAGATTTTCCCAGAAACCTAATAAGCCTAAGTAATAAGATTCCGCCTAGACGGATGTACATTACTGACGAAGGCGAAAAAGAAAAGAAAAAGCCTAAGTAATAAGATTCCGCCTAGACGGATGTACATTACTGACGAAAGCGAAAAAGAAAAGAAAAAGCCTATGTAATAAGATTCCACTTAGACGGATGTACATTACTGGCGAAGGCGAAAAAGAAAAGAAAAAGCCTAAGTAATAAGATTCCGCCTAGACGGATGTACATTGCTGACGAAGGCGAAAAAGAAAAGAAAAAACCTAAGTAATAAGATTCCGCCTAGACGGATGTACATTACTGACGAAGGCAAAAAAGAAAAGAAAAAGCCTAAGTAATAAGATTCCGCCTAGACGGATGTACATTACTGACGAAAGCGAAAAAGAAAAGAAAAAGCCTAAGTAATAAGATTCCGCCTTGACGGATGTACATTACTGACGAAGGGGAAAAAAAAAAGCCTAAGTAATAAGATTCCGCCTAGACGGATGTACATTGCTGATGAAGGCGAAAAAGAAAAGAAAAAGCCTAAGTAATAAGATTCTGTCTAGACGGATGTACATTACTAACGAAGGCGAAAAAGAAAAGAAAAAGCCTAAGTAATAAGATTCCGCCTAGACGGATGTACATTACTGACGAAGGCGAAAAAGAAAAGAAAAAAAGAAAAAGCCTAAGTAATAAGATTCTGCCTAGACGGATGTACATTACAGACGAAGGCGAAAAGATAAAAAAAAGAAGAAGAAAAAGAAGAAGATAGCTAAAGTAATGAGACTTCGCCTAGACGAATGTGCATTGTTGATCGAGCCAAAAGATAAGATCCAACCTTGACGGATACAAGTTGCTAACGGGTCAAAGAGGTTGACGGGTCTTGAAGCACACATAGGTACAACATATGTAAGTAAATACGATGTTATAAAAGCCCAAAAACCAAGGGCAATTACCTTTGTTTTTACATCTAAAAGCCCATAAACACTGGGCTAAAGATCTTCTTAGCAAAAAGCAAAATAAAAATGTTCTGGAATTTGAGCCTAAAACATGTCAGGCATCTTAAAAAAAAAAAAAAACAAAGAGAGGAAATTTCGAACAACAAGTTCAAACGTCCGGGATAGCATCGTCGTTAGCAGGGGCACCAAGGGCATGAGCTTCGACGACTGGGACATCAACGGCAGGAATGTCTCCGGGAGCGTCAGCAGTCGTTGCTTGAGCAGCCTCGTCAGCAGAGATCTCCTTGTTCAATTCCTCCATGTCCAGCGTCTTCAAATCTATTCCAGAAGGGTGCTTAATGCAGTATCTCCTCAAAAGCTCGAACCCCTTGAAATACCAGCTGAAGAGCACGGAGTTGTACTCCTCAGTCTGCTGGAAACCCTCAATAGCCCTGGAGGCGACGGCCTTGATCTTCTCTTTAGCAGCTGCAAGCTGCTCGTCCTTCTCCAAAACCAGCTGCAACTCGACCTTAAGCTCGTCACTCAATTTCTTGACCTCCTCCCTGGCATGATGAACATCCTCCATTGAAGCTATCAAATCCTTCTTCAGCTTCGAGTTCTCCATCTCCAGGACCTTAATCCGAGAGAGCGAGGACTCAACCTTAGCCCTCTAAGCAAGGTACTCCGAGGAAAGATGAATGGTCTCCCTCAACACCTAAAAAAAAAAAACAAGAGAAGGAAACACACGAAGGAATTTAACCTTAGTACACCTATATATAATAAAAAAGATAACTTAGCACGAGCGGGTTACCTGGATGAGCTTATGGAGATGACGACCCATCAGCTCATTTGGAGGCAAACCCGAGAACACCTTCAGGTCCTCCGTGGTCACGACCCCATGAGCCCTGTCTGTCGCCAACCTCTCGTCATCCCAGATAGTGGATGAACAAGTAGCATCCTTCCCTCTATCAAACATGCGAGGCCTTTTTGAAACAAGGGTCGAGATCTCTTCAACCGAGGTGGCAGGAGAAGCCGTCCTTGTTGTCTCGGTGCCAGAAATCACTAGAGTAGCCGAAGCAGTCGGAGTGACGGAGGAAACCTTCCCCTTGACACGGACCACCTTTTTTCCAATATTGGACAGCGGTTTTTCCTTCTTAGACCGCATCTTCTAGTACATACCTTTGTTGAATTTCGTCGTCATTTCTGTAAAGAAGGAAACACTTATAAAAGAGCAAAGGAACCGAATACAGATATGGGGACCAAGACTGACGAACTCAATGCTTACTCTTCTTTTCTTCAATGTCAAGGCTCCGCAGAACGTAGGGGGACGGATCGGGGCCAAAATTGTAAAAAGCAAGCGTTCGCGGATCTACTAGATCGTCCCAGTTTCCGATGGTCTGGGAGTACTCAATGGCCTTTTCAACACGTTCCTTATACTTGCTTTTGAGCTTAGGCCTCCTTTTAACTGCACAGGAATCAAAGAGGTTAATGACGATAATAGCGGATTCAACAAAGGTAAAAAAGACAAGAAAGGATACTGACTCACCTAAAGTCGGGGTTCCCCACCGACAAAGCAATCTAGGGATATCACCCCAATCCTGGCTAGAGGGGGTCTCAAAATCATCCCCGGACACAAAGACAAATCTGGACTTCCAGCACCTGAAGGACGAAGGTAAACCCTTGAAGATCCTGGTTCTTCTCTCCCAAGGTACTAACTCATAATACCCATACTCTTTGGACTCTTTCAAAAAATACAAATAGACAAGCTCACTCACCTTGATCATCTCCCCGTTAGCGGCCAACCATATTTCCATACAATTGACCACTATTCTCCATGAATTGGGCATAAGTTGCCCAGGAGCGATACCCAGATAAGCTAAAATCTCCATCACAAATGGATGGACGGGAAGCCTAAGTCCACAAGTGAAAGTGGCCTCATAGAAGCACACTTCACTTGGAAAAAACTGACAAGCCCTCTGCTCGTCAGTAGGCCAACGAACACGAACCCGTTCCGGGAATTGAAACTTATCCCTAAACCTACCCACGGCATCAGCATCCAACCCACACGCCTCCACGAGAGCGTGAAAAGCCCTAACCTCTCTAAAGGTCAACGCGGCCGTATCCCCCTCCATGGGTCCGTTGCTAGACAACAACCTAGTCTCAAGATCACTAGACCTAACCTCAGACATTGACCTTTGCTCTCTTACCAAACCCTCAAACTAGTCAACTAATTGATGAAGCAACGGAAACAATTCACCCAAGACAACGCCAAAGCTGTTACCCTCGAAAATGAAATTCTCAAGGTTTGGAAAAACACCTAAGGACCCCCCTAAGCGAGCAAAAAGAAAGGAAATCGAAGGGCAAGCTACTCTAACTTCAAAATTACTGACCATGGACACCTAAGAAAAATACAGGAAAATAGGAAAAGTGCTAAAGTTCCCCAAAAAACCAAGAAACAGAGGCCAAAAAAGAAAGAAAAAGCAATCAGATGTTTGCGAAAAGAAAAGGAAGGAATAGGAAGAAGGAAAAGGAGAAGAACATACCTCAGAGAAGAAAAGCGAGAAGCCCAACACTAAGCACGCACCGGTTCAAAGGAAAGTGATAGAGAAAAACTACATGGAAAAACGCTTAGAGAAATAACTGAAAACTTGGAAAAAATGAAAAGTAAAGTAGGAGAGGAGAAGTTTAAAAATCCAAAAAAGAAAAACCGAAAATCGGCGGGAAACCCAAGGGTCATACAATGAGGACATAAGCCCTCTCCAATCGTATCCTGCCACGTGGCCACGACCAGCATAACGCTGCCACTACGCATTCAATGCAGCGCGAAATCCCAAAGGTCGCCCATAAAAAAAAAAAAAACTTTTTCATCTTCCACGGTCGTCAGGACACATCTTGACGACCATGGAACCCGGGGGGCAGCTGATGGGACTGACGAAGTAAAACACGGACGAGATCGCCTCCACAGACGAACCTGACCGATTATCCGCATCACTGACGAGGATGTTAAGACCATTCAATGCTACCAATAAATGTCCTAGACGGTTACAAGACCAGCTGGACGAATCGTTGGAAACATATTGAATCTCATTACTTAGCTGGAGACGTTATCAAGAAAGATATTAACACCACAACGGCTAGAATCCAGAGGGATATATAAATCCCTCACAATACCAATGCGAGGTACATACATAGTCACAAGATATACTGAGATATTTTTGGTTTTTATTGTTACAAACCTTCTTCCACACTAACTTTGGCATCGGAGGCGTTGTGGCAGGCACCACACCGGTGACCATTTAAGTGAGCTTTTGCTTCCGTCGTGACGCCGGAGTGTGACCGACCCTATCTAGACGAACTCATAACGACTGACGAACTCTTGCTTCATTAGGAGAGTCAACTGAAGTGGGTGGAAGACAACGGACCGTGGTGCTTCGACAATCATCTCCTAGTCCTCCGGAGGTGGGAAAAAGGGATGTCTGCACTCAATGTATCCTTCCCCAGTATACGGTTATGGGTTCAGATGTGGGGCTTGCCGTTCGACCTTATGAACGAAGAAGCCGGGAAGGAGATTGGGAGTGCGATGGGTGAGGTTGTGGAAGTGGATGGCAAAGCTATTGCAGCGGACAAACCTGGCGGAGGGGAGTGTCAATGGTCAACCCAGAAGGGGATAGATTGTGGGTTGCGTTTAGATACGAAAGGATCGTGGGACTCTGTTACTCCTAAGGGCGACTAGGGCATGATATGAAGCAGTGCCCTTACTGGTGCTCATCCATGAATCCGGGTGAGCATACTGATAACCCCTACGGCAAATGGCTGAAGGTAAAAGGAAGACGAGACATGGATAGGCCGAGAGACCATGAAAGAAACACCACACAGGTGCGGAAGGAAGACAGTGACGGTGAGCGTATTAGAAAGCCACCTATCCATATAAACCGTAGGGGTGGGGTGGAGTCTGACAGCTCAGCACGTGAAACGGTTTTGGCGGAGAAAATTTCTCTACTTTCTACACAAGAGGGGGGCTGATGGTATATGTGGGCCCAATACACAATTAATGTTAGTTGACTTAACATACAACTCTGACTCTGAGCGCACTGTAAAGGAGACAAATGGACTTTTTGGCGACAAAACCGGGACCACAACCCAACGAAACAGTGAAAAAAGTGATTTTGGAGACAAAGCCATGTGCCCACACCTACGTAACACTAAGGAGGAAAATGGACACAGCCATGCACGTGGAAACTAAAAGTGGGGTAACTAAAGATCCATACAGTGTAAACCATTAAAGCATACCTCACCCTCAACAAAAGGCACTGAGGTGGACAAGGATAACAAGACCAAATGAAGGGGATGAGGAGCACAGTACAGAAGGGAGGACAGATAAAGACGGGGAGACCAAGAAAGTAGGCTCAAAGAGAGGGCATGAGTGTGGGTCTGTGGAGAGCAAAACTGAAGACACAAAAAATGGGAAACGACTAAAAACTAGGAGGGAGCTTACCTACAGAGATGTTTCAACGGTGGAGGTTGTGGCGCAGCCCAGTCGAGCATAATGATCATTATAAGTTGGAATTGCTGGGGCTTGGGAACCAACGTGTAGTGGAAGTACTCACTGACCCACCGTTTTATTCCTTATGGAAACAAAGTCATCTATGGCAGAGATGCGTAACCTATGTCGTGATCTTTACTTTCAATCTGTCTTGACTATTCCATGTGAAGGGCGTAAAGGAGGGTTGGGTTTGTTCTGGAAGGCGGAATGTAACTTTCACATTCAGACATTCTCCCCAAACCACATTAATGCACATATTCTATCTGATAATTAGCAACCATGGCGCCTAATTAGCTTTTGTGGCAGGCCGGAGGGTCACCGAAAGCATGAATCGTGGTTCTTCCTCCGACACTTGCATGCAAGATCCTCGCTTCCATGGGTCTGCATGGGTGACTTTAATGAAATACTTCATTCCACAGAGAAGCGTGGTGGACTTCCTAAACCATCGGCGCCTATGCTAGCTTTTAAGGAAACACTACTGCAGTGTGAGTTGAGAGACCTAGGCTACCAAGGATACCCCTTCACGTGGCGGAATGAACGACCAGGGGAAACTTTTGTTGAAGAGAGAATAGACCGTGGATGTGCCAGCACTAAGTGGCAAGATTTGTTCCCCTCGGCCAAAGTAATCCACCAGCAGGTATCCTACTCGGACCATGACCCTCTATTATTATATACTCAGCTTCCTAACCAATAGGTGCGACCACGTCAAAAGCGAATACAAAGGTTTGAAGAAAGGTGGGCAGCCCACGAAGATTGTGAGGAAAAAATTAAGGAAGCATGGTCCCAACACCCCCTAATGGTAGCCCTATGTTTCGGCTATTTGAGAAAATCAAATTCTGCCGGATGCAACTAATGGCTTGGAGTCGAGAAGCTTTTGGTAACATTAGACACCGCTTGGAAGAAAGGCAAAAGGTACTTGGAGAGATGGCCAGCGTTGGTTATGGGGAAAACACAGAGCAGATTAATGAGTTACTCCACTAGGAGGAGGTTTTTTGGAGGCAGCGGTCAAGGGCTGTTTGGCTTCCCGCAGGGGACAAAAACACCAAGTTTTTCCACAACCGAGCAAGCCAAAGACGTCGGAAAAATCAGATTGAAGGTCTAATGGATGAGAATGGGGTATGGAGGACCGAAGAGCAGCAGATTGGTAGGATTGCAGAGGAATACTTTCGAAGGATTTTCTCTACGTCCTACTCGACCAATGTAGATGAGGTACTTACCGCGGTGGATAGGGTAGTTTCAGAGGAGATGAACCGGGAGCTGTCAAGACCCTTTAGTGGGGAAGAGGTGAGACAAGCTTGCTTCCAAATGCACCCATCAAAGTCTCCGAGACCGGACGGAATGTCGCCATGTTTCTTTCAGAAGTATTGGCACATAGTCGGCGACGGCTTCATAGAGGCAGTGCTTTCAATCCTTAACTCGGCCCATGTACTAAATAAGATGAACTTCACTCACATTTTACTTATCCCAAAGATGAAGGAACTGCAAAAAATGGCCTGCAGAGCGCCCTATCAGCCTAAGCAACGTGGTGAGTCATATAGTGTCAAAAGTCCTGGCAAATAGAGTTAAAACTCTCCTACCGAACATCATATAGTATCGATAATACAGCGGTCGCATATGAGATGTTGCATAGAATGCGTAATAGAAGGAAAGGAAAAACTGGTCATATGGCGATGAAGCTTGACATCAATAAAGCTTATGACCAGGTGGAGTGGGAGTTTCTACGTAAAATAATGTTAAATTTGGGGCTCGCTAAGAATTGGGTTAACCTAGCCATGCAGTGTGTGTCATCAGCTAGGTACACAGTCCTTCTTAATGAGGAATCAAGGGGCTTCATCTCCCCATCACGAGGCATAAGACAAGGAGACCCACTATCACCGTACCTATTTTTTTTCTACGTTGAGGGACTATTGGCCTTAATCCGTAGAGCGACTGAATCACAGCTTATTCAGGGGTTAAGGTCTTGCCGTGAGGGGGTAAGTATATCTCATCTACTTTTCGCGGATGATATCCTCTTGTTTTGTACTACTACCTAAGCAGAATGCAGTCACCTCATCCAGATACTGAGTACATATGAGCAAGCGTCAGTATCAGAATGTAAAGCATGATGAGCAAGACAGAGATAAAGGCTTGACAGAATCAGAACCAAGGCAAAACTGTAGAACTGAAGAAAAAAAAAAAAAAAAAAGCAAGTGTAAAACGATAAATAGCTTAAGATGTTAAAGCTGTATGTAGTTTAGTCTATATTTATCAGTTCTAGATGTTAGTTGAGACACGTAAGAATGTTAGTTGTTTTGTAAATTCACACGTGTATAGTTGGTTAGTTAGTTAGCTCTTGGCAGTTATTCTATTTTTCCTTTCCTTTAGACTCTGATAGTATATAAGTCATGTACAGTTCATTAATCAATCAATACAATTGAGAGAAAGTTTTTTTCCTGTTTTCTGATATGGTATCAGAGCAATTTCCCCAAATTTTCTAGGGTTTGCACTTCCTCATCACAGGGCTTGCGCTTTCTCATGATTTTCTCGAGAACATTTTTTTTTCTTGCTAAGAATTCACTTCTTTCAATAATGGCTTCCGCTGCTACTACAAATGGTTCTACATCAGAGAGTGTACCTGCTTCTTCTTTGCAAGAATCACCAATGGATGATCCTCTGTTCTTGCACCACGCAGAGAATCCAAGCACAGTTCTTGTCACACAACCCTTGAATGGAGGAGAAAATTACTCAGCATGGGCTCGAGCTGTGAGGAAAGATTTGCTTACTAAGAACAAATTGGGTTTCATTGATGGTACTCTTACTCTCTCTTCGCCATTAGTGTCTTCTCCCTCAATTGTACAAGCTTGGATCAGATGTGACAACATGGTGGGTACATGGCTCACCAATTCAGTCTCACCCAAACTTCAATCAAGCATTATCTATGAAGACACGGCTCTAGAAATTTGGAATGATCTGAGGAATAGGTTTGCTCAAACAAATGGTCCAAGGGTCTTCAATCTTCAAAAGGAGATTTCTGAGCTTCATCATGGTGAGGTGACTATAACAGATTTCTTTACTCAATTAAAAGCACTTCGGGATCAATTACAGAATCTTAGTCCTTTTCCCTCTTGCACCTGTGGAAAATGTGTCTGTAATATCAATAAACGACTTAATGAAGTGCAAGCAAGAGAGTCAGTAATGAAATTTTTAATGGGAGTGAATGAAACATTTTCCCAAGTTAGGACTCAAGTCTTGTTAATGGATCCAATTCCCTCTCTTAGTAAGGTTTACTCTTTGATGATTCAAGAAGAAACACAAAAAGCAGTCACTAATCCATCCACTGTCAAGGTTGATTCTACTGCTTTAGTTGCCAAAATTCCCAATCTTGGTAACAATCTTGTTGGGAATAGTGCTGGTACTAAGGGTAAAGAAAAACCAATCTGCACTCATTGTGGGAAGACTGGTCACACAGCAGACAAATGCTATAGATTACATGGTTTCCCCCCTGGTTTCAAGTTCAAGAACAAGACTGCAATGGCTCATCAAGTTTCACTCCCTCATGCACAAGACTTGGTCTCCAACACAAGCACTGGCAACATCACCTTTACTACTGAGCAATATCAACAACTTCTAGCCTTGATTGCTCCCTCTTCTCCACTTGTTTCTGCAGTGCAAGGAAGAGAACCACCTCAGTCCAATGTAGCCACTATGGTGTCTTCCAATGCTATGACAGATATCAATTTGTCTCATTCTGTTTTCTTAGCTAAGGTAGTGAACAGAAGGGCTTTTAATTCAGATACTTGGGTCATAGATATTGGGGCTACTGACCATATTGTGTGTTCAGTAAGCGCATTATCTTCTATTACTGCTGTTACTAATGCCATTGTTGAACTGCCTAATGGGGAAACTGCTTCAGTCACACACATTGGCACCATTATTTTGTCCTCTTCCCTCACCCTTCATAATGTTTTGTGTGTACCCTCCTTTACATTTAATCTTTTATCTGTTAGTACCATCATTAAGACCCAACCATGCTGCCTTGTTTTTCTTTCTACTCTCTGTTTTGTTCAGGACCTTGCCTCTTGGAGAACGATTGGAGTGGGTCAACAAGCTGATGGATTATACTTGTTGCATTCTGGTAATCTTCAGCAGACATCTCCAAATGCTCTAGCTGAATTTCTTACCAATCACAAGCTTACCTCAGCTTTTACTTCTGTTTCAGCTGTTACTGCTTCTCATTGTAATCTTTCTTCTCTTTGGCACTTTAGATTAGGTCACCCCTCCGATTTTAGGTTACATACTTTGTCCAATATTTTTCCTTTCTTGAAGAATTCATGTAATGCTACTTGTGACATTTGTCCTTTGGCTAAACAAAAACGTTTGCCATCCCCCTTTAATAATCACATGAGTAATTCAGCTTTTGATCTCTTACATATGGATGTTTGGGGCCCTTACTATACACCTACCTTGGATGGTTGTAAATACTTCTTAACTATTGTTGATGATGCCACTAGAGCAACTTGGGTTTATTTGATGAAAACTAAGTCTGCTGTTCAGTTTCTCATTATTTCCTTTCATGCCATGATCACTACTCAATTTAATGTCAAAATCAAACAAATCAAAACTGACAATACCTTAGAATTTAATATGCCTACCTTCTTTAGCTCTAATGGTATTATACATCAACAATCTTGTGTGTATACTCCAGAACAGAATTCTGTTGTGGAGAGAAAGCATCAACATCTTCTCTCCATTGCTAGGGCTTTACAATTCCAATCCAATGTTCCTCTTCCTTTTTGGGGAGAGTGTGTTTTAACTACTGCATATTTGATAAATAGGTTGCCTTCTCCCTTATTGAACAATAAGACTCCTTTTGAGCTCTTATTTCATAAGCCACCTTCTTACGATCATTTAAGAGTTTTTGGTTGTGAATGTTTTGCATCTACCATTGCAGCTACTAGAACTAAATTTGATCCTAGGTCTAGGAGGTGTATCTTCCTTGGTTATCCTTTTAATGTTAAAGAGTACAAGGTCTTTGATTTAGCTTCTCATTCAGTTTTCATTTCAAGGGATGTTATTTTTCATGAGTCTATTTTTCCTTACAAATCTACCATTTCTACATCTCTTCCATCTACTGCACCTGCTGTTCCTTTACCTTGTACTTCATCTCTTCCTATTGATGATCTTCTTTCTTCCTCTCAATCTATCACTCCTACTCCTGTTTCTTCTACTCTAGATGACACAATTCTTCAGGTTCATCATCAAATTGATGATGATTTTCTTCTTAATGTTCCTGCTGCACCTCCTGAGCCACTTGCTGATCCTATTCCCACTAGACAGTCCTCTAGAGCTCATAAGAAGCCCTCCTATCTTCTAGATTACCATTGTAACATGGTTACTTCATCTCCCACTGCTCCTGTTCTCCAATCAGGTACTGCTCACCCCTTATCTTCTTTCCTTTCCTATAAGTCCTTATCTTCTTCCTATAAAACCTTTTGTTGTTCTATCTCCTCTATTGTTGAGCCTACTCACTATTATCAAGCAGTTAATGACCCTAAGTGGCAGGAGGCAATGACTGCTGAAATTGCAGCTCTAAAAGCTAATAATACATGGACCTTGACTACCCTACCTGTTGGCAAGAAGCCTATAAGATGTAAGTGGGTCTATAGGATCAAATACAGATCTAATGGCTCTATGGAAAGGTATAAGGCACGCCTTGTTGCCAAGGGTTTTACTCAGAAAGAGGGTGTTGATTACACTGAAACCTTTTCCCCAGTGGCCAAAATGGTTTCTGTTAAATGTTTGTTGGCTGTGGCTGCTGTTAAGGGTTGGTTCCTTGCCCAACTTGACGTCAACAATGCTTTCCTACATGGGGATTTATCTGAGGAAGTTTATATGGCTATTCCACCAGGGTTTCATAGCCAGGGGGAGTAGGTTTGTAGGTTGAACAAGTCTCTTTATGGACTTAAGCAAGCCTCTAGGCAGTGGTTTGCTAAGTTCTCAACTACCTTGATTTAAGGGTTGGGTTTTACTCAATCTAAAGCTGATTACTCACTGTTCACTAGGCAAACAGATCGGGCTTTCTTAATCCTATTGGTTTATGTAGATGATGTGTTAGTGGCTAGTGACAACAAAGATGAGATTGCAAGATTCAAGCTACTACTAGATCAGAAGTTCAAACTGAAGGATTTAGGAGACTTGAAATATTTCCTTGGCCTTGAAGTTGCTAGATCAGATAAAGGAATATCCTTATGCCAAAGGAAGTATGTTCTTGAGCTGCTACATGATGCGGGATATCTAGGGTGCAAGCCATCAAAAACACCAATGGAGCAAAACCTCAAGTTGAGTAAGTATGAGGGAGAATAACTCAAGGATCCTAGTCTTTATAGAAGGATGATTGGCAAATTGTTGTATTTGACAATTACCAGGCCAGATATTACCTATGCAGTTCATAGGTTAAGTCAATACATGGCTAAGCCTAGAAAGCCTCACTTAGATGCTGTATACAGAGTATTGCAATATTTGAAGAGTGAGCCAGGGAAAGGTATCTTGTTTTCTTCAAAATCAGAATTGCATTTGAAGGGATTTGCAGATTTTGACTGGACTGCATGTCCTGATATAAGAAGATCAGTAACTGGCTATAGTGTATTTATTGGTGATTCATTGGTTTCATGGAAATCAAAGAAGCAGTGCACTATCTCAAGGTCTTCAGCAGAGGCAGAATACCGGGGCATGGCTATGGCTACATGTGAAATAGTTTGGATGTTGTATTTTCTAAGGGATATTGGAGTGCAACACAACAGAGAGCTTTATTGTTCTGTGATAGTCAGGCTGCACTGCACATTGGATCAAATCCAGTGTTTCATGAAAAAACCAAACATATAGAGATAGATTGCCATGTAGTGAGGGACAAAGTGCTTGAAAGAGTCATCAAATTGATTCATGTTAGAACACATTGTCAATTGGCTGATCTACTGACCAAGGCACTCAATTTCAATCAATTTTCTAACTTGATTTGCAAAATAAGGATGATTAATATTCATTCTGCAGTTTCCCTTGAAGGGGAGTATCATAATGTAAAGCATGATGAGCAAGACAGAGATAAAGGCTTGACAGAATCAGAACCAAGGCAAAATTGCAGAACTGAAGAAAAAAAAAAAAAAAAAAGCAAGTGTAAAACGATAAGTAGCTTAAGATGTTAAAGCTGTATGTAGTTTAGTTAGTTAAAACACGTGAGAATGTTAATTGTTTTGTAAATTCACACGTGTATAGTTGGTTAGTTAGTTAGCTCTTGACAGTTATTCTATTTTTCCTTTCCTTTAGACTCTGATAGTATATAAGCCACGTACAGTTCATTAATCAATCAATACAATTGAGAGAGTTTTTTTCCTGTTTTCTGATAGTCAGGCCAAGCTATTAACCGGCAAAAAACAGCTCAATTCTTCAGCCCCAACATGAACATGGCAGTAAGGGAAAGCATACGTGGCATGCTAAATGCTCGGATAGTGACAGAATTTGAGAAATAACTGGGTTTGCCTATGGTGGGGGGAGGGGGAAATAAGATGAATACCTTCAAGGACATTCGGGAGAGAATAGCAAAGCGGGTCACGGGGTGGAAAGAAAAATTCATTTCCAAGGTGGGCAGAGAGGTGCTGATTAAAACAGTCGCATAAGCTATACCAACATATTCTATGAGCCTGTTCAAGCTTCCGCAAGGATTATGTAATGATATCAAATCCATCATAGCTAGATACTGGTGGGGTCAAACAGGCAATGGGAATAAGACACACTGGATAAACTAGAGGCGGCTGTGCGAGACGAAGAAGAAGGGTGGAATAGGTTTCAGGGACATTAGCGCCTTCAACTTAGCCATGCTAGCCAAATAGGCATGGAGATTGATCCACCAACAAACTCCTTGTTTTTCAGAGTATACAAAGCTAGGTCTTTCCCTAAAGTTTCATTTTTGGAAGCTGAGCTAGGAAGTACTCCGTCGTATGTGTGGAGAAGCTTGCTGCAAGCCCAAGACGTTGGAAGTGGCTACCACGACCAATCTTAGAAGGGTTATCGTGGAAGGTTGGAAGTGGTTCAACGGTGGACATTGCTACTCACAGGTGGCTACCACGACCACCATGTTTTCGAAGGGAAGAGCCTTGGCCAAAAAAGTAAGGGAGTCGGTGGATATAAACACGGGGCAATGGGATAGAACCAAACTATCATTTTGGTTCGAAAGGCACATGTGTGAAGATATATTACGTGTACCCTTGACCAATATGACAGCCAGGGACGTGCTAATATGGAAAGAAAACAAGTCAAATAGCTTTACTGTCAAGTCAGCATATGGGGTGGCGCAAAGACTCTTAAACCCGGCTAAGGGGGACCATTCTATGGCTGGGGTATTTGGGAGGGTTTGGAAGTCAGTATGGACACTCAATACTACGCCTAAAGTGAGACTCTTTTTGTGGAGGGCATGCTCTAATATTCTGCCAACTCGGGACAATTTGTACAGGGAAAACCTGAAGGTAGAGCCTTGCTGTGCAATCTGTCATTAGCCTAGAGAAACGGTGTGCCATACTTTGTGGCAGTGGCCCCTAGCATGAAATGTGTGGGCCCTGGTTAAGGGGAAAATTCAGAAGAGCACAGCCCAAGCCTCGGACTTCCTCGCTTTGACACGAAATATGTTGGAGAGACTGTCAAAAGAGGAAATGGAGCGCTGGTCTGTCATCGCATGGGCCATATGGAGTGCACGAAACAGGTTCTACTTCGAGATCTTTCAAACCTAGCCTGAAACTATCCTTCGTGGTGCATTATCCTTTTTGCATGAATATCAGGAGTTGGTGGCTCAACAAAGAACGATATAGGCCTTGTAAGATGCAAACTCACATGTTAGACACAAGCAATAGGGAGGACTTGCAATGGGGTACGTAAAGGATTTTCTCTCTACATGGAGTTATTACTTATCAAGAGGTTTTAGTGGGAAAACAATGGGCAAAACAGAATAGATGATTTGATGTTTTTGCGCCTGCCTTTGGCTTGAGTGTCAGGCTAGTTTTCGTAGCCCTGAAACGTCTCAGGCCCCTGTTCTTACTCTTGTACCTTATTCATTATTATTGTTAGAAATACTGAATTGAATAGAATTGTATTTCTCTAGTAAAATAATATACATGAGTGCCTTTATATAGGAGGCATATGAGTGCTGTACAAGTAAATATGAGTGCAGTACAAGTAGTACAGTGTGCAGTACAAGTAAGTGATCTAAATAGGCCAAGCCCACATATGAGTGTACGTTAACAGCCCCCCTCAAACTCAAGGTGGATGTGAGACCAACTTGAGGTTGTCAACCAAATCACGAAGGCGTCCCTTAGGATGGGACTTGGTGAAGATATCTGCAAGTTGATCTTTGGAGGAGACAGAGAAGAGCTTAAGAGCACCATGAACAAGATGATAACGGATAAAGTGACAATCAATCTCAATATGTTTAGTCCGTTCATGGAAGACATCATTATGAGCAATGTGAATGGCACTCTGATTATCACAATAAAGAGGTGTAGCAGAGGATGTAGACACACCTAAGTCTGTAAGAAGCCATCGTAACCAAAGAAGCTCAGATGTGGTATCAGCAAGAGCACGATATTCGCTTCGATCTTGGAGCGGGCCACAAAGAGTTTGTTTCTTACTTCGCCAGAAATCAAGGAAGAGCCAAGTAGAAAACAATAGCCGGTGGTGGACCTACGATCGGTGGGATCTCACCTTGATCGGCATCGAGAGAATGCACGAAGTACAAGAGGAGATTGGTGAGTAGAAAAGGCCATGGAAGAGTGCCCTTCGGGTAACGAAGAATGCGCGAACGGCGGCATAGTGAGTCGGCCGTGGAGCGGAGACAAATGCGGTGACACGATGAACGACGCATAAGAAATGTACGGGACGAGTAAGCTGTGAGATAAACTAGGCTCCCGACTAATTGTACGTAAAGAGAAGGATTAGACAATGGTTTCCCCCGAGGGAGTCGGATGTGCATTAAACTCTTGGGGTGTCAACGGTTCTTTGTCGGTGAGTCCGGCACGAGACAAAAGATCGAAGCATACTTGGCTTGAGTAATATAAAGACCATCGAGGAACGAGTGATTTCAAGCCCCGAAATAGCTAAGATGTCCAAGATCTTTCAAATCTCAAGCTGGCGACTAAGAAAATCCTTGAGTTCTTGTATGCCACTTAAGGTCATCACCGGTTATGATCATATCATCCACATAGAGAAGAAGTAAAATAGTGCCTTTATCGGTACGACGAAGAAATAAGGCGGCATCATAAGAGCGCGGTGTAACCCAGCGAGAAATAGTAGAGCTAAATTTTGCAAACGAGGCTCGAGGAGCTTGTTTAAGACCATACAATGCTCGGCGAAGGCGACAAACCTTGTTGGAGTCAATGGAGAGACTGGAGGAGGTTGCATGTAAACTTCTTCACTCGAGTCCCCATTAAGGAATGCATTTTTAACATCCATCCGAAAAAGATCCCATTTTCTAGCGGCGGCCAGCCGGCCGAGAGGGCACGAACGGATGAGATGCGGGCAATGGCGGTGCCAAGGTCTCTTCATAATCAATCCCGTACTCCCTGTGTAAAACCTTTTGCAACAAGGCGAGCCTTATAGCGCTCGATGGACCCATCGAGCGAGTCTTAATCTTGTAGATCCACTTACAACCAACCACGAATTGCATCCAAGAGGGAGAGGAACTAAGTCCCAGTATGGTTTTTGGTTAATGCATCAATTTCCTCTTTCATTGCAACACTGCCATAAAGGGTCGGTGGAGGCCTCACGATAGGTTTGAGGCTCGTGGAGTGTAGCAAGTGCGGTGTAACAATGGTAATCAAGTAAATGTGTAGGAATGGATCTTACCGGGTTGAGTGACGAGGTGGAATGTCTTGTGGAGGTGGAAGGTCTTGTGGAGGATCTTCGAGGGCGGAGCGGGGAGCGGGGGACCTAGGCTCGAGTTGGGATAGCTCGTCATCAATCTGCTCGTCTTCGACCTGGCCGAAGAGACATTAAAAGGATCGGGTGTTTGTATAGAAAAGTCTAAAGGAGGATCGATAGGAGTTGGAGAAGGATCATGAGACTCCTGCGGAAAGACTTCGAGTACGGATGAGGTAGTGAGGGAAGAACGAAAATGAGAGAGTTCAACAAACAAGCGGTGTTCCCGAGAAGACAACATGACGAGAAACACGAAGGCGATGAGAGACGGGATCATAACAACGATACCCTTTTTGTGTTTCACCATAACCAAGGAAACGACAAAGTCTAGATCGAGGCTCGAGTTTGTTGTGCTCATGAGGCGAAGAAGAACGAAACAAGCGAGATCCAAAAGAGCGAAGGTGATGATAGTCGGGGAGGTGACCCAAAGAGGCGCTCATACGGAGTTTGATTATGGATGACGAGTGCTTGGGATGCGGTTAATGGTGTGAACGGCATGAAGAGCGGCTTCACCCCGAATGGAGGAGGAACCTTGGCGAAGAAGAAGAGTACGAACGCAGTGTCAAGAATATGACGAAGTTTACGTTCGGCTCGACCATTTCTTTGAGAGGTACTGGACAAGTTAGATGATGTACGGTGCCATAGGAGTGTAACGGAAGCTTGAAAAGCATATTGAGTGTATTCAAGAGCATTATCGAACGAAATATTTTAATTCTTTTGGAGAATTGGGTTTCAACCATTTTTGCAAAGTTCTTGTATATTGGCAAAATTTCGAACGAGATTTCATAGGAAATATCCAACTATAACGAGAATAATCATCAATGAAAACAACAAAATATCGAGATCCACCAATACTAGTAACAGGAGAAGGTCCCCAAACATCAGAATGAATTAACTCAAAGATATTATTAGAAATAGAATCACTATTATTAAAAGGTAAAAATTTGTTGTTTTTCTAAGCGGCATGAAGTACAATCAAAATTGTCTTTGGACACAGAACCTAACAGACCCTTAGAAGCTAACTGTTGTACCCGAGAAGAAGGTGCATGCCCAAGACGAGAGTGCCAAAGTGAGAGAGAAGGTAGGGAAGACACCGCGGCGGCGACGACGGCAACGGAACACGGAGCAACGAGGTGGAAGATGAAGATTATCCACTTGGAAACATACGCCCGACTCTAGGGCCGGTCCCGAGCTCTTGCCCGTCCTCGGATCTGCACTGATACACCCGGAATAGTCAAAAATAAGGCGATAACCTAGTTCGGCTAATTTTCCCACTGAGAACACAAATTATAGGATAGGTCGGGAACATGGTAGACCCCGGGAACGAGAGAGGTTGGAGGTTGAAACAAAACCAAGACTATTCCCGTGCATGGTGGAACCATCGGCTATGTGAATATTTAGAGGATGTGGAGCGAGGATTAAGTTTGGAAAATAAGGACGAGTGAGGTGTCATGTGATTGCAACGAGCGAGTCAAAAAGCCAAGTTTGAGACTTGCGGGTAAAGGCGAGAGAGCGGTAGAAAGAGATGCATTACCGGCCATACGAACGGCTTGAGCTATGATCTCTGTAGGTCGGTAGGTGAGAGGTTGATAGTGGATCCGAGAAGGCGGGACTCGGGCCGAAATGGGAGGCATTGGCGGAGTAGACTCGGTGTTAGCAAGCGACGGCGATAGATTTGTTGCGACGGTAACAAGTCTCGATAGTGTGGCCGGGCGCTTGCAATAGTTGCGAGAACTTTTTATTGGTACGCTCTGCGACGATTGCTTTGGAACCGAGAAGAATCACACGAGTGCGAGGTTGCTCTATGGAAGGAGTAAGGGCCGGGAACATTAAACTTATCCTGGGCTCGAAGAGTTGCAAGGCGAGCTTCTTCTCGACTAACTCATTCACGGCGGTATCAAGAGAGGGAGGAGGACAACGATTCGGGCGACCTCGAATGGGCTCATAGTCCTTGTGGAGTGACATCGGGAACTCATAGAGACGAAATTCATCTCTAATAGCGGCATATTGTTGGGCATCTTTTGAGCATGCCCAAGTTGGATCAGAAAGGTCAATTTGGTCCCGAAATGAAGCGAAGGCGATCATAGTAGTCATTGATGGTACCCACAGGTTCTTGCACTGAGTTGATGCAATTCAACCACTAAGCGATATTTCATGGATCCGTGAGTGGTAGAGTATCTTTGGCCAACATATCCCATGCGATTTCGCATCATCAAAGGCACACTTGACAAATTGGAGATGGAGGGAATGGAAGTATTTCGAATCCATGTGAGGATTATGTGATTGTGACTATCCCGTTCAATCATGCGATTGAGAAAAGCGACATCTTCTTCACTTGCCCCCTTCACGGGAATAGTGATTGCACCCCGGTGCAATAATGCCGAGCATGCGACCCTTAAGGAAGCTAACGCGTAGCTTGAGACCCGAAGATAAGTAATTCCTAGTCCACTCCCGATACGGTATTGATGGGACGAGGAAGAAAAATATCCTTTTTATCCATTTAGAGACACAATATGCAAAAACGATACAAAAAATGAAATCTACGCGAAAAACTGAGTAAGGAGAACCTGGCCCGAAAAAGTCAACTCCAGAAAAGTCAACGGTCCAAGTCAACGGTCAACGGTCCAAGTCAACGGTCAACGGTCAACGGTCAAAGGTGACGTCAGCGATGATGTGGCAGCTGACGTGGCAGGATGACGTGGCAGCTGACGTGGCAGGATGACGTGGCAAGCTGACGTGGCAGGATGACGTGGCGGATGACGTGGCAGGCTGACGTGGCGGATGACGTGGCAAGCTGACGTGTCTAGGGCTGACGTCAGCAGGACGGACCTGGCGCGTGAAGGCGCGTGACAGCGCGTGAAGGCGCGTGGCGGCTCAGATCGGCGCGTGGCGGCGCGTGGGCGCGTGACCTTTAGGGCAGAACCTTTGGGCGGCGCGTGAGGGCGCGTGGAAGCTCCGATGACTGTAAGGTTTCACGAGCAGGTAGATCGGAGCAAGGCGATCTTCGTGGTACCTTCAGAAAATTTTTCGGAGCAATATTCACGGAGGTACGGAAAAGGCAGTGGTCTTTGCAGTGTTCGAACTCCCCAACAGCGGCTGCTACAGGTCCGGAACCTGAGGACGATGTCTTGAAGACTCGAAGGTTCAACGGCGAAAGGCGTGGCGGTTGTTGTGACAACGGAAGCAATATGAAGAATGAAGTTACAAATAAAGACAAGGCATTTGCGAAGAAAAGGTCGGAGAGCGGTGGCTGCGATACCATGTTAGAAATGCGAATTGAATAGAATTGTATTTCTCAGTAAAATAATATACATGAGTGCGCTTTATATAGGAGCGTATATGAGTCTTTGTACGAGTAAATATGAGTGCAGTACAAGTAGTACAGTGTGCAGTACAAGTAGTACAGTGTGCAGTACAAGTAAGTGATCTAAATAGGCCAAGCCCACATATGAGTGTACGTTAACAATTATAATAAAAATTCTACCGTTTCAGTCAAAAAAAAGAAAAAGAAAAAGATTCTTTGAAGTTCGATTTACTTTAAGTCCTATTTATACTGCTAAACAGCTATTAATGGGAAATATTTAATCAAATCAAGTACTTTTGAACAACTATATATATATATATATATATATATATATATATATATATATATATATAATGTTGAACAGCTATTGATGTGAAATATTTATTCAAATCAAGTCTTTCTGAACAATTATTGATGTGAATTCTATATTGGGCAAAATTTAATTACAGTACTTAGATGTTGTTCTTTATATCATTTCTTAAGATTCTATTATGTGACTTTTTTCTCATGATAGAAGTGTATTTTTTAGTTAAGTAGCTACATGGTAGAATTTTAAGAGAAAAACCTAAGTAAGAGAAAAACCTAAGTAAGAGAATCTAAGATATTGTACATAAATTTTATCTATATATATATATATAGAGAGAGAGAGAGAGAGAGAGAGATGATTTAGTTAATCTACGCCTTTAGGGCACGCATACATTAATAATTTATTTTTGAAATTATTTTTTGAAAAATTAAAAAAATTGTTAAAAAAGTTAGTAAATTTTTTATTTTCTATAAATTTTTTAATAATGAATAATTAATGCATGACTAAAGCAAATATTAGTAAAACTCATATATATGTATGTATGTATGGTAAATATTTAATCAAATTAAGTACCAATCACAATCAGGTAAGGAAGCATTTAATTAAATTTGTGGCCCAAGCAATTTTAACTTATATGAAGAGCTAATTTAAATCTTCGAAGGCCATCTGTGTGGACCTAGAGAATATGATCTGGACTCACAAAAAAAAGAGAGAGTATGATCTGGGATTTCTGGTCGCGGCGACTTTGAGAATCGTTTTTACGGCGGTCACTAAAAAATGTAAAGTATATAAAATTTAATAATGAAAATTTAAATATATTAATATCATAAAAAAAACATGCAAATACATAAAATATTATAATTTTTTTGTACTAACAAAAAAAATAAGAAAAAAAATAGACTAATAAAAGATAAAATGCAAATTGAAAATGCTGATATAAGAATAATAAAGTGATCACAACAATTTCATAGTAAATCTTAGGCAATAAGTTGTTAGCATGTTATTGGCGGGTAAAACATGTCAATATTGAACCCGAATTAGAATTAGTAACTGCTTACCACATAAGATTTATTATGAAAATGTTGTGGATGTAGCATTATTCTTATATATATTGAACTCAAATTCTTATGATTCTCAAGTAAAGGTGTTCAAAATTTTTATTAGGGTGGTCAAAATAAATTAATTTAGTATATAATATATATATTTTAAAGTATATATATACATTTTTTTCAAGTCAGGATGGTCACTGTACATATTAATTTAAAATAATTATTTATATAAATTTATTTGGCATGTATAATTTTTTTTTTTGACAAGTGAGGGTGGTCCTAGGACCACCCTCACATACAAGTAGAGCCACTAGTGCTGGTGGGATAAGGGGGATGCCTATAACGACCCAAGGAAAAACGCTAGTTACATCTGCGCTACCTCAAAAGGACTAGTCACAATTGAGGGCAGCTGTTAATAAAGCCCTGTTCAACCCAGTAAATACCCGATGTGGGACTCATCACATACCCACACACATCACACAATCAATCAAAATGGGGCATCACAATCTCCCCCATTTAAATCCCTAACATCCTCGTTAGGGACCACTTTGTGGGGTAATGTCTCTGAGCCCACACGGAATTACCGGGCTGACTCTAATACCATATGTAACGACCCAAGGAAAAGTGCTAGTCACATCTGAGCTATACCTCAAAAGGATTAGTCACAATTGAAGTTCCTTGTAGTTGTTTATAAACCCTAGTTCAACCCAGTAAATACCCGATGTGGGATTCATCACATGCCCACACACATCACACAATTAATCAAATTGGAGCATCATAATAGAGCCAAGTTATGATCCTAGGACCTGTGGGTTATGGGCCCACCACGCTTCTCCTGCGCCACACTTTTAATTATGCATAATATGCACAAGTTTTGTTCAGGTTCTTAGAAGTTAAAGGTTATCAAAAGTTATATTTTTTTTTAGCTTACGTTTTAAAAGTTTATCAAAAAACATTTTTACACTATTGAAAGAGAAATTTTAACTGGCTTTTAAATAATGTTTTAAGAGAAATTTCGAGTTTTAAATAACGTTTTGAATGTCCAAATCCCATTTAAAAGATGATTTTTAAACTAAACTATTTTTCGAAAATAATTGAGTTTCAAAGTAATTTTTCTAAAAAGATTCTTGTTCTTTAAATTGTTTCAAACCAAGTGATTTCGAAGTCATACTCTTGTTTTTCAAACGGTATTTAAGACGTTTCTTTAGCAAATTGGATTTTCAAACTTACTCAAGAATTGTAAAAATATTTATATAAACTCTTCAGTTCCTATTCGTTCGCTAAGAGAGTCAAGCATCTTTTGATTTATGTTTGAATTTGATATTGCGATATTCAATATGTCTTTATTGTTGGAACAATTGTTAATATTGAGAAAATTATTATATGTTGTATAAACTTTATTTTTTGTTATATGTGACTAATCATTTTGAAGTATAGCATAGATGTGGCTAGCGCTTTTCCTTGAGTCGTTATAATGCTGACCTATAAATATCTCATTTTGTAATCAAGCATTCACTCAAGAGAAATCGTAATTTTTATCACTCCAGAGTAAGAACTTCATTTTGATTGTTTGATGATCACAAATTCAATTCCAAAATACATCTAGAGTTTGGAAATCAAAGCAACTTACTAAATATGTCGACTCGAGCCATCTGATCAAAAGATCACGGCACTTCAAAATTTTAATAGCTGATATGCATTTTTGCCTAATAGGGCTTAATCTATGTGATTACGACTAATTAATTTTGATTGGTTCTTAATTAAATTAATAATAATTCATTCTATGTCTAAATTCCATTAGTTTAATTAGTATGACAAGAATGTAATCAGATAAATCCTACTAAGACAATTGTAATTTTTTATATAATTTTTTATTTTGACTCCTTGTAAAAAAGAGAAAATTAAAAATTAAAAATTCATAAATTATCCTCAAACAGATCAGATAAATTCAAAATTGGAGCCACAATAATGAATTTAAAATTTGGAATATTATTGAATTTAAGATACTTATAGCAATACCTTAAGATACAAGCTTTGAGCTAATTAGAAAGAAGTGGAGTTCAAGGAGAAAGGCTACAAGAGATAGTTGAAGATATATGGTGGTTCTTTCTTTTGAAGTGATATTCACTTCTTATAAGCTTTTGAATTTTGTCGCATTCTCTTTTAGTCTTTGATTGTCTTAAAGATATATGCGAGCTTTGGCCATGAATGTTATCATTATTTGATCTCCCATATATGCCATTATTAGCTTTTTGACAGTGAATGCACACTTTGCTTTAAATTGTCATTAATTTGCTTTGGTCTTTCATGTCATTAAAACTTATTATTGACTTTTTGAATAACTTAAAAAAAAAAAATTATTTTGTGGTTGCACTCCTTGCCTTGCGATCTATTAGACTGCGCATGAAATTTTCTATTATCTATTGGAAGTACCATGTTGTCTCGAAGGGTGGTAGTTAGAGCATCCATATTGAATAGGGCATATGGCAAATGTAAGCCCAATTTGCAATTGAAGCCCAAAAACAGCACTCCATCGATTATGCTAAAACCCAACAATTGCAAATTTTTTTGCAATTCAACTACAGTGTAATTCTAAATGTAGAATACACTGTAGCTGAATGGTAAATGAAAATAGTATTATTTAATTCTCTCTCTCTCCTCCTTTTTATTAAAAAATTCCTATTCTTTCTCTCTCCCGTTATTTCTCTGATCTCTGTTCCTTCTCTCTTCAGTCTTCAGACCCAAAACCATCTGTTCCTTCTCTCTTCAGTCTTCAGACCCAAAACCCAGAAACACCACACCACGGCGAGACACCACACCACGGCGAGCCACCACACCACGGCAGATCGGCCTGGCTAACGGCGGCGACGTGGCTTGGTTTCTCTCTCTCTGGTTGACGGCGGCGACATGCATCGGCTATTCTTTCTCTCTCCTTTCTCTCTCTCTCTCTCCCGTTATTTCTCTGATCTGTTCCTTCTCTCTTCAGTCTTCAGACCCGAAACCCATATTTCTCTGATCTGTTCCTTCTCTCTTCAGTCTTCAGACCCAAAACCCAGAAACACCACACCACGGCGAGCCACCACACCACGGCAGATCGGCCTGGCTAACGGCGGCGACGTGGCTTGGTTTCTCTCTCTGGTTGACGGCGGCGACATGCATCGGTGTTGGTTTGGATTGATTGGGTTGGATTTTTGGAATGCTGTGTATTTTTGGATTGGCTTGCTGTGTATTTTTTTTTTTGGTGGTGTTGATGATCGGAGAGGGTGGTGTGGATGGTCTGGGTTTTTTTTTTTTTTTGGGGGTTGTGTTGTTTTGGTTGTGGTTTTTTTGTTGGTGTTGACAGAGAGGGTGGAGGTGGTGTTGTTGTGTTCATGGTGTGGTTCTGGAATAGAAAGAAAAAATAAATAATGTGTTTTTATAGTAGACGATGGTGATTGTTTGATATATTATTTTATTGGGTAGAAATAATATTTTAATAAGTAGGATAGGAAAATAAAAGTTTGGATGTGGAAGTGTTGCAAAATTGTATTGTATAATTGATAAAGTGACTTTTTGAATGGTAAAATAGGATAGAATTAAAAAAAATGAATGTGAATGCTCTTACTTCTGAGATGTTTTTCTTTAAGTAAGGCACGTGCCAGTCATATGAAGTAGCAAAGTATTGGTTACCTTGAAGCAGCTAAGATAAGAAAGGTCTCTCTACCTTAGTACTCACAGTCACAGATAACTTAGCAAGAAGACACAAATTTGAACATGATGTATGGCAAGGAAGACAATATTAATCTTTAAAACCTCAATTATAAATTGAATGATTAGTTTCCTAAATGAAAAAAAAATAAAATTAGAATGATTATTTTATGAGAAAAGCACGTACAATTAGACGCATAAAATCTATAATATTATTTGTTATTTGTGTCAAGTACTCTGTAGGTAATCCTAGGCTTTTCATAGTCTTTATGCTTGTAGTTTTGTAATCAAGTTCTTATTTAATTACGCGTTAAATTATCAAGTGCTTGGTAATTTAGGCATTGTAATGTAGGGGATTTCTTGTTCTCATTATTAACTTGTGCATTTCACAAATTAAAATTCCTATTAAGTTAGGCAATTTCAGAGTCCAAGTCCTCATCCTAGAAGTTAGAATTCCAGTTGAGCATTTTGTGTCACTTCGATTGACCTGAAATATAATTAAATGATCAAAATTTATATAAAAATTGGTTTCTACTCAAATAGATTTAAAACGGTCATCTTCATTATCTTTTAAAAAATATGTGGAGGATGCTGAAGATCTCTTTTTGATCCTATATTTGATAGAATTTGTCTGTATTTGAAATTTTTCCAAGGAGGAATTTGATAGTGAGATCTGTCTTGTATATGTAACATCTGTTTCTCTTTCTTTTTCAAACAAAACTTCAGCCTATCAAAGGTAGTCAGTCAAAAAAATGATAGTTAAGGTGTCGTAAAAATATAGTAATTCTTTGTTTGGACAGGAGTAAAGGTAGTTTTTTCTTTATTAACAAAAAGAAAAAAGTAGCTTTTTGTATATACGTGCCACTATAGTAATAGTTTTTGTTTTTTTTAAAGGTCTGATTAATATGTGCTTTAAGTTATTTATTTTTAGAAATATTTTATAGAAGACTGAAAAAATTTTACAATTTTTTCAATTTTTAATATATATTTTTTTTAAAATAATATATTATTGTGTGCTCTTAGGACACATATTAGTAAATTTTTTTTAAATTATTATTTTTTTATAAGACTAAAGTAACGTTTTTTTGTTTTTTTTTTTCTTTTTTGCTTAGTGCATATTTATTTCACATAGTGGATTACACACACATTATATTTCATGTTTTCAATTTATAAAAATATAGGTAAAGAAAATTTTATTGGTTAACACGTGTCAGTCATATGAAGTAGTAAATGATTCAATATGACTTTTTTGTACCGTGGTATAAACGCTATGTACAAGAGTCTTTACCCTGTCGGTTAATCCATTAATTATTTAGGCAATCAGTAATTACAAGGATTAGTGAAAGACTTTAGGCAATCAGTGTCATGTCAAACTGAAGTACTCAATCTTTTGGTGGGGGCCTAAACGAAGCCATGTAGCAACTACAGTTTCTAGGCGGAAAATATATCTGGTACCCGGTATATATGTCGGGTGTCTCACACAGGGGCGGGTCTCACAGTGATGCCGGGTGTGAGACACAGGGACGGGCCCCACACACTGTGGAGCCCGCCCCTGTGTGAGACACCCGGCATATATGCCGGGTGCAGGATATACCGTCTCGTAGGGCATAGAATCGAGCGTATGAATTGGAATAGAGAATTTTATCTCAAAATTTCATAAAATTCTACTTTCCAAAACAACTAATAAAAATCTTATTATGTCCTACAATTAATATTAGTGTTCTAATTTATCAGAAATGTTTTTTTTTTTAATTTCAAAATTTCATTATTTTAATTATAAGGAAAAAAAAAAGATGTGTGAGTGTGTGACACATTGTAATCTATACTATTATTTAAGAAGCTTCTCTTATTTAGATTCCTCATTTTTTTAGTTCAAAAATGTCCTTACACCTGTATGTTTAAATAGAGACAAAACTAAAGGACAATTGGGTAAAAATGCAACTCTAACTTGCACTAAAACATTGCCTAAAAAATTGGACCACTCTTCTCACAAATAAATGCAACTCTAATTAGTTCAAATCGCTTTATCCACTTATAAATTAGATTCTCAAAATAAAAATTATATATATATATATATATATATATATATATATATATAATAAAAACATAGAGCTTTTTCTTTTGGTTAAAAAAAATCTTCATCAAGTGCATGTGATAAGGCTAGTTTATTTTAAAGGGAGATAGACTACTATAATTTTTAGGACATAGAGAGCCGAATATTAAAAAATGGACTTGAAGTATTTGTTTATATATAACTATCAAAAAAGATTTCCCATCACAGACCATTAATTTGAATTGGACTGTTTTTATAACTAATTAGTTTCGTCACACGTGCTTTGCACATGAGATAAAATGTGTGTGATGAGATTTTTTAGTGGTCTTATTTTGTAGAAAAAAAATTTGTATTTTTAGTATAAATTAGATATATATTTTTATCAGACTATTATTTAATTTTATCTTTACTTAAATTTAGAAGGATGGGATGTTTTAGAAAAAAAAAATCGGTTCAAATAGAAAAAATACCTTAAATAGTGGGAGAGGTAAATCCTCCCATCTGAGGGCACATGACGAGCTGTCACTGTGTATTCCTTTGATTTCAGGCACTACTTTCAAAATGCTTAAAAGCCATTGCACTTTCATTTTCTTCTCACTCCTCAACATTCGCATCCATGGAGATCTCCAAGCCACATGCAGCACTACTCTCTAGCCCCGGGACAGGCCACCTCCTCCCTGTCCTCGAGCTCGGAAACCGCCTTGTCACCTACCACAACTTCGCCGTCACAATCTTTGTTGTGAGTTCCCACGCGTCCCCAGCAGAGGCCCAAGTCCTACAGTCCTCCATGAGCCCCAAACTCTGCAACATCATCGATCTCCCACCGGTTGACATCTCCGGCCTTGTTGATCCAAACGCTGCGGTTGTTACACAGATCGCTGTAATGATGCGTGAGGTTCGTCCAAACCTCAGGTCCTCAATCTCTTCCATGAAGCCTAGACCAACTGTGCTTATCGTGGACTTCTTTGGAACTGAGTCTTTGCCCGTAGCTGACGAGTTTGATATGTTAAAGTACGTTTACTTTTCCTCAAATGCATGGTTCGTTGCTTTGACTATATATGTTCCATTCCTAGATAAGGTAGTGGAAGGAGAGTATGTTCACCAAAAAGAGCCACTGAAAATCCCTGGTTGCAAGCCGATTCGGCCTGAAGAAGTGGTTGACCCCTTGTTGGAAAGGACTAACCAGCAATATTTTGAGTACCTACGCATAGGGACTGAGACCCTAAGGAGTGATGGGATTTTGATTAACACTTGGGAGGATTTGGAGTCCACAACGCTCACTGCACTCAGAGATGAGAAATTCTTAGGTGGAATTGTTAAGGTGCCAATTTATCCTGTTGGTCCTATAACAAGAGCAGTTTCAGGTTTAAAGAGTGATTTGTTTGATTGGTTAGACAAGCAACCACGTGAGTCAGTGATTTACGTTTCATTTGGAAGTGGTGGATTACTTTCATACGAGCAAATGACCGAGGTGGCTTGGGGTTTGGAGCTAAGTCAGCAGAGATTTGTTTGGGTGGTACGCCCACCTACCATTGAAGCCGCAGACGCTGCTTTTTTCACTGCAGGGAAAGGAGGTGATGACCCATTAAGCAACTTGCCCGATGGATTCTTGACACGAACTCAAAGTTTGGGATTTATGGTCCCTTTTTGGGCTCCACAAGTTGATGTGCTGAACCATCCTTCCATTGGGGGATTCTTATCACACTGTGGTTGGGGCTCCACTCTAGAGAGCATCACCAATGGAGTGCCAATGATCGCATGGCCACTTTACGCAGAGCAGAAGATGAACGCTACACTGCTCACAGAGGAGATTGGTGTGGCAATTCGCTCGAAGGTGTTGCCGTCAAAGAAAGTGGTGCAAAGGGGAGAGATAGAGAAGATGGTGAGAAAGATAATAGAAGATAATGATGGGAAAAATGGAATCAGAGGTAGGGTCAAGGAGCTAAAACACAGCGCAGAGAAAGCTTTGTCTGAGGGGGGTCCCTCTCATAATGCACTTTCGCAACTGGAAAAACAGTGTAAGATGTGCATGGAACGACAGAATGCGTCAGCTCAGTAATAAGTGTCTAAAGAAAAGTCCTAATAAGTGTCTGTCTATTTCAATAATTCCAAACATTTTCTCTGGAATCATGTGGATCTACAGTATCGCTTTCTGTTTTAACGTTGAGAGCCATAATGACAAGATGTGGTGAGTTCTGGACTAGCAATTCTCAATTCTGATGATGATACGCCTGGCTTTCTTTTTGTTTGCTCTCTCAAAAAAAAAATAAAATAAAATCCCTTTCTTTACGTTTCATTGCCCTAAGTATAGTATTTCTATATGCAAAAATATCAGTAAAATTGCATTAAGAAGTTCAAGATTTATTTATTTTATTTCAAACTCGAAATTATTATTAAGTAATATTATATGTTCAAACTCATCAATTTTCTTATCAAACATGTTTGTATTGATTTGCGAATTACTAAATTAATTTATTCTTTCACTTTATAAAGTAAATAGTGCAACTAATATTTTGCATCCACAAACAAATATATGCTAATATCTATTGAATAAATAATTATTAAAATTATATTATTTAAGTTAATTAGAAAAATTGAATTTAGTTAAAAAAAAACTAATAAATATTATAAACACTGACTTTGTATTGTTAAAAATTATATACAATTTTTAGTACAAAAAATATATTTTATATTATCAATAAATTAAAATTAAAATTATATATATATATATGAACTTATTACAAACTTACAAAATTTTATCTCAAGTCTAAATAAATATGATGATGCAAAGAAAATCAGTAGGCTGGATGTTTCAGACTTGAAAGGACCACTTGCTCTTTTGATAGCCTGAAAAATAAAGAAAAGCGATCAAAGGTGACCGGGGTCGCCGGCCAAGAATCCTCCGATGGCAAAGTTAGTTTTCTTTCTATATTTTTGGAGTTACAACTTTTTGGGAGAAGTAAAAACATACATTTTTCTGGTCTGAATAGATGTTTATATAATGTCCTAGGAATAGTTATTGGAATTGTAACCTCCCCTAGATTTGAGGAGGTTGGAGGGTTCAAGGATAACTCCCGCAACCGTTTAGGAGTAATATTTTCTCATACAACGGTCACCGGAAGTTATGTGTATGTTGCGGAGTGGTGAAATGTACTTAGTAATTCCTAAGTGTAAAAGTCTCGTCCAGGGGTCCTCTTGTGGACGAATCCCTTCAGGACGGGGATGGGCGCTTTCCTAGGACGAGTGATGCAGGTGTGTTTTCGTCCATGATCGACCATGGACGTTAGCCTCATCTTGGTGCTTTATTCTGGACGGCTGCTAGTGTGGATGACCATGGACGGTCTGGAGTAACTTTTTCTTCATTCCTCATCAGTTGCCCCTTCGTCCAAGGGTCATGTAGTATATCACTAGACTGTAGGACGAGTTTTCCAAGAACATTTATTATTGTTATTTATTATTTTATTTTTTTTTCAAACAGCGTACCACGTGTCACGCTTTCATAGGTGGTTGGTCACGTCAACTTACCTCTTCGAGGCAGATGCCATGTGTCGCTTTCTCATTGGTCTCGTCGTTGTGAATACCGAGACTTTTCTACCTATAAATAGTGGTTTCCCTCTCGTGCCCTTCTCACTTTTTCAGATTCTCTGTTTTGACATTCTCGTCCGTTGCCTCGTCTAGGAGTATTCTCAGCGTCTTTAGTATCTTTCTTCTAGAGCTAGGTATTCCCCTTACTCTCACTTTCAAGCTTTCCTTTTTAAGTTTAGGACGTCTGCAATGGCTACCTGTTCGTCTAGTGACAGTGTAGACAAGGCCATAGATGAGTACCATGATTCTTCTAGTTATAGCACTTCCAGTAACGATAGTAGTAGTAGTAGTGGCCACACAACAGAGGAATATACCTCTGGTGTTCCTGGAATTCCCGTTGAAACCTTACAGGAAAATATTAGGACGATGGCAACCTTTGGGGCTGATACCTCGACGAGCGTCCTGCCGTCCTCCCCTTTGGACGAAGAAGAAACTGTATATAGTTGTGCTATAGAAATCCCTTCTAAGATGGACGAGAAGAGAATAGATGCTCTTAGGAGTTAGTTCCAAATCCCTGACGATCTGAATCCTAGGTTAGTCGTCCGAGGGGAATGGTGTTGCCAACCCCGTTTTGAGATAGGTATTTACGAAGCTTATTTGCTAGGGGGGCTTAGATTTCCTTTGAAGGCCTTCGTTAGGGAATTATTCACTAGGCTGGGCTTGGGAGTTTGTCAGTTTAACCCCAACGCGTGGAGACTTATTGTCTTTATGCAAGTCTTATAGAGGGAGGTATTTGATGGGAACCGTCCTATCACCGTGAACGAGTTTCTGTACTGTTATAAACCCTCCGAGATAAGTCAATCTCTAGGCTTTTATCAGTTTACAGCTAGGGGCAATGACTGTAGGTTGATTAAGTCTTTGCCTTCGTCTGACAGAAACTGGAAGACAAAATTTTTCTTTGTCTTTGGTTTCTGGGCGGGGCATCCTATCGAGGTTGGTAGAGATGTATTTGCCCATTATACTGGAGAATTAGGGAACCTTTGTCAAGAAGGTATGCTATGTTTTTTCCTTCATTCTTTTTTATTTGTTTTGTTATATTTTATCTTTAAATAGTGGTCTAACCTTAATTTTTTTTTTTTTTTTTTAGCTGTTAGACGTCATTCTTTAAGTAAGTTCTACCGTGACCGCGCCCACAGAGCTCGTCTACACCCCGAGAGGAATTTTCACTCGTTGGTGACTCTTCGACTCTTGCATAGGTGGGGACTTGGCCCTGATCCGTCTGCTGAAGCCCTTGCGCACGAGCAAATTGTCCGTAGACGTGAGTGCTTTTCTTACTTAAATTTTTATTTATATATATATGTGTGTGTGTGTGTGTACATGTGTTTTTCAGGAATGGCAACCATGAAAGAAAATAAGGGAAATGAGGTGATTGACGAGACGACCAGACCTGAAGTTCAACCCCAGCCTCGTCCTGCTGCTAGAGACAACAGGAAGACCTTGTCCAAAAATTTGGACCTAGGAAGCTTGCCCAGTCCTCGGGGGAAGAAGACCAAGCATGGGTCGTCCAGGCCCGAAACAGCCAGGTCTGACCCTCCTTCCCCCCTGCCGTCCATCACAGTCGTCGATGTCGACTCGTCTATGCCTGTTGGCGTCGCTCCGTCCAAGTCCTATGCTCCTGCTTCGTCCCAGCCTCCTCAAAGAATTTCTACGAACTTATTGGAGAATGAGGATTTGGCTTAGGAACGATTCCAAGAGGTTGTAACAGGTGAGGATGTGGCTGCGTGCTACGACATGTCTTTGAGGGAGTTTGAGCACTCCGGTGTCCACAACCTTTTTAAGGTGAGCATCTTTATCTCGTCTTGCTTTAGCCATGTTATCTATTGTTATTTTTATCTCTTGAACCGTCTTATCTTCTATGTAGGCAATGTCGAAGTTCATAGCTGCGTCCAGGCAAGCCACGGAGATGGACAAGATGAGGATCCTTATAGAGAAAAGAATAAAAGAGATTAAAAACGACTGCAGGACTTGAGCCGAGGTGGCGAACAAGGCCAAGGACAAGGTTAAGGGGTTGAGTGCTTTGGTGGGGGAGCTGAAATCCGATGCTGCTAAGAAGGAAGACCGTCTTGATTTTCTTCAAAAGAAGAATGACGAGCTGAGTCTCCTCCTCAAGAAAGCTAAAAACGACGCAGTGGAGAAGTTCAAAGCGTCCAAGGAGTTTACTGACCTGCTGGACACGAACTATGCAATAGGGTTTGAAGATTTTAGGACGGATGCTATAGACAACTTTCCTGGAGTTGACTTTAGCATCATTAAACTCAACCTTGGCGCTGCTACAAGTTCCCTCCTCCAAACAGGCTTAGACAATGTTAACATTGAGGACGATGCCACCACCAAACCATCTCAGGACGACCCCAACGTTGATGCCCCCCTTGGTTGAAGACAATTTTTAAATTAGTGCTATTGTTATTTTGCTTTTCTTTCGGTCCGTTGTTTTTGGACCCTTCTCGTCCAGTGTGTTTTGGACGAGTTTATTAACAATTGCCTTTTAAGGCTTATTTTATAAGGGTTTTTGGACGGTGGTCGTCTACCCTCTTTAGACTAAAGAATATTTTTCTTTTATCCGTTATCTATTGTATGGACGAGCTTGTCCATTATTTTCACCATTTATGCTATTGGCTTTTAAACAGTGTTCTAAGTGTTGGATGATCGTCCATTTGATTTTCTTATGGGCGACCCACCTAGGCATGGATGTCTTTATTAGCCAGTCAAATCTTTATAAGTGTAACTCGTCTTAGGACGATAATGATGACTTTGCAGTACTTTACCTCGTCCTTTGGGCAATTATCACTCATCTTCTTGCAAAAAGGCTTATAATGTTTTACTCGTCCTAAGACATTGAGGCGTCTTGGCTAGTCGCTCATCTTTGGAACTTCATGCCTTAACGTATGCCTTTTTCTTGCCTATCTTTCTTAGACGAGTATGCCTTAGCTTTTTCTTTTTGCTTTATCCTTATTTCAAGGAAAGTTTGGACGAGTATGCCTTAGCTTTTTTCTTCTTGCTTTATCCTTATTTCAAGGAAAGCTTATGAACGATACATCCCTGCGTCCAAAGATTTTCATTCGTCTTAGGCTTTTGCCCCCCTTGTGGGTATTATTATGGAAACTAGATTAAGCATATCAGAAATTCAAACCATATTATTGCATGAACATTGTCCACAAATATGGCACGCTTTAGAAGCTGGTGCCTTATTGAAACACTTAAGAAAATACATAACCTTGTCTTTTACAAACTAGTCTGTAGACGGTGCAAAAGTTTAAGAACTAGTGCACTTTTTATTCTTAGTACACACTATAATAGTAATAAGAACACAACAGTAGGTATAAGTAAACACAAATTGTGGCTGTAGTTGCCCATGGTATCAACCTCGCCCCCAGATTATTTCGTCCAAGTTCATCATTGCTAGTACCTCCTCAGGTGTTCCACGTTCCAGGGGTGCTCTAACTTTCGTCCGTCCAGGTTCCCAGATAGTACGACCCCTGCCTCTTGCAGTTGATTACCCTGTAGGGTCCTTCCCAATTGGGTCCCAATTTTCCATGAGCCGGATTCCTAATTGCTAAGGAGACTCTTTTGAGAACAAGGTCCCCAAGACTGAATCGTCTGGGTTTCACCATGGCATCATGCTGCCTAGCCATAAGATTCTTGTATCTTGCTGTCCTTTGCTCCGCATCCATTCTTACCTCGTCGATAAGATCGAGGTCAAGACGAAGTTGTTCCCCATTCTCTCTCTCCTGATACTTCATCACTCGATGATTAGCCATATGAACTTCTGCCGGTATGACGGCTTCACTTCCATAGGCTAGCTTAAAGGTGGTCTCTCCTGTCGGAGTTCGTACAGTCGTCCTGTAGGCCCAAAGAACACCTGGTAGCTCGTCTGGCCATATCCTTTTTGTCCCCTGGAGCCGAGTCTTGATGATTTTCAGTAGGGATCGATTCACTACTTCTGCTTGTCCATTTGCCTGTGGATGGGAGGGTGAGGAATAGTGATTCTTGATCCCAAAATGATTGCAAAAGTCCGTAAAGGGTGCGTTGTCAAACTGACGTCCATTATCCGATTCTAGTACCCTAGGTACATCGAACCTACATAGAATATTCTTCCATACAAAATTTTTAACATTTTGTTGAGTGATTGTTGCAAGAGGTTCGGCCTCTACCCACTTGGTAAAGTAATCAATCCCTACTACCAAAAATTTCATTTGTCTAGTTCCCATGGGGAAGGGACCTAGGATATCCAGTCCCCACTATGCAAAGGGCTATGGGGCCATCATTGGGGTTTGGTACTCTGACGACTGTCTAGGGACATTGCTATAGCGTTGACACTAGTCACAGACCTTGACATAGGCCTTAGCATCTGCCTGCATTATAAGCCAATAGTAGCCTGCACGGACGACCTTATGGACTAGTGATCTCGCTTCTGAATGATTTCCACATGCTCCTTCATGAACTTCCCTTAAAACATAGTTTGACTCGTCAGGAGCCAAGCACCTTAAGTAAGGTTGGAAAAAACCTCGCTTATACAGCACTTCGTTTATGAGGATGTATTTGGCTACCCTGACCCTCAACTTCCTAGCTTCATCTTTGTCTTCTAGAAGCCTTTCATCTTTAAGATAAATTACTATTGGACTCATCCAGTTTTCTCCCCCTCCTATCTGCTGTATTTCTGGAAAGTCTATGCTTGGCATATATTGGACGTTGTCGTACTTGTCCGTAACTCCTCCTGCCGAAGCTGCTTTTGCCAAGGCATCTGCTTCTATATTTTCCTCCCTAGGGAGTTGAACAAAACTTACTGCTGAAAACTTTCGTGCGAGTCGTTTCACTTTGCTGAGGTATTTCTTCATCTGATATTCCTTAGTATCACACATTCTATTTACTTGGTTGATGACCAGCTGAGAATCTCCTCTGACTATTATCGACTCCGCCCCTAAGGACTTAGCCAATTCCAATCCTTTGAGTAGAGCTTCGTACTCAGCCTCGTTGTTGGTGGTTTGATACTGTAGACGGGCCGCGTACTCCAGCTTGTCACCCTCTGGGGACTTTAGTATGACTCCAATCCCTCCTGCATATAGTGTGGACGATCCGTCTACATTAATGACCCACCTTTCAACTCCTTCGTCTTTGTCTAGCTCATCCTAACTGGGGGTGAACTCTGCGATGAAATCTGCTAATGCCTGTGCCTTTATTGTACTCCTTGGAAGGTATCTGATGTCAAACTCGCTAAGTTCAACAGTCCACTGTATTAATTGTCCAGCAGCTTCCAACTTGTTCATTGCCTTCTTTATGGGGTGATCTGTTAGGACGTTGATAATATGAGCTTGGAAATAATGCCTCAGCTTTCTGGAAGCCATAATCAAGGCAAATGCTAGCTTCTCCATCATCGGATATCGTCCTTCTGCTCCTCTCATTGCACGGCTTGTGTAATAAATCAGTTTCCGGATTCTCCCCTCTTCTCTGACCAACGCCGAGCTTACTGCGTGTGGGGACACCGCCAAGTACAAATACAGCTCTTCTCCAGGTACAAACAGACTCAGCAACGGCGCTGTCACGAGATATGTCTTCAAGTCTTGGAAGGCCTTTTGACACTCGTCTATCCACTCAAATGCCTTCCTGAGGACTTTAAAGAATGACAAACACTTGTCAGTAGCTTTTGACACAAACCTGTTAAGGGTGGCGACTCGTCCGATAAGAGACTGGACTTCCTTGATATTTTTCTGTGGTTCTATATTCAATATCGCCTGAATTTTGTCCGGATTTGCTTCAATTCCTCTATGCGAAACCATGAACTCCAAAAACTTCCCCGACGAAACTCCGAAAGCACACTTGCTTGGATTTAATTTCATGTTATACCACCGCAGTGTATTAAAAATCTCTTGAAGGTCGTCCAGATGATTGTCATCGTCCTGGCTTTTCACCAGCATGTCATCTACATAAACCTCCACATTTCGCCCGATTTGAGGACGAAACATGTGGTTAACTAGTCTTTGGTAGGTCGCCCCTGCGTTTTTCAAACCAAAGGGCATCACTTTGTAGCAATACAACCCTTGGCTTGTAATGAATGAGGTCTTCTCTTGATCCACTTCATCCATCTTTATCTGGTTGTAACCTGAGAAGGCGTCCATGAAGCTCAGCACCCTATGACCTGCCGTCGAGTCCACCAGCTGGTCAATGCGTGGCAATGGGTAACTATCCTTGGGGCAAGCTTTGTTTAAGTCGGCAAAGTCCACGCACATTCGCCATTTTCTGTTAGCTTTCTTCACCATGACCATGTTCACCAACCAATCTGGATAATAAACTTCTCGGATGAACTCTGCGACAACCAACTTCTGGACTTCTTCCTTGATGTCATTGTCTCACTTAAGAGCGAAAACCCTTTTCTTCTGACGCACTGGTTTTGAATAGGGACACACGTTCAGGTTGTGAGTAATAACACTTGGATCAATGTCAAGCATGTCTTCATGACTCCATGCAAAAACATCGAGGCTTTTCTTCAAAAACTGGACCAAAGCATGCTTTGCCTCTTCTTCCATGCTCGCCCCAATTTTAGTGAACTTCTCAAGCTGGTTCTCGTCCAAAGGGACGTCCTTTAACACCTCAGTGGGTTCCGCTGCGATCCTTCTCCCGTCTATACTCATTGCCTGCATATGCTCTTCCATCGCCAGCATGGCTAAGTAGCACTCTCTGGCGGCCAATTGATCTCCTTGTACTTGGCCCACTCCGTGCTCGGTCGGAAATTTTATGGACAAGTGGTAGGTAGAGGTTACCGCCTTCCAACTATTTAGAGTTGGTCTTCCAATAGTTGCATTATATGACGATGCACAATCAACAATAATGAAATTTACCTCCTTGGTTATCTGCTGTGGATATGTTCCAACGACCACTAGTAATGTGATGGTGCCCATTGGTTGCACCTTCATTCCTCCGAATCCTACCAATGGCGAATTCATTGGTCGAAGCTGATCTCGTCCTAGCCTCATTTGCTGGAAGGAGGGGTAATACAGAATGTCCGCATAACTGCCATTGTCTATCAACACCCTCCTGGTCATGTAGTCAGTAATGAGTAGGGTGATGACTATCGCGTCATCGTGTGGGTGGTGAAGTCGTCCTGCTTCCTCGTCCGTGAACGTAACGGCCTGCTCGTCTACTTCCCTCGTCTTAGGAGGTCGTCCAGACAGCTGGATGTTCTGCACCACCTTCAGGTATGTCTTCCTCGACTTGGATGACTGCACTGTCGAGTTTCCTCCTATAATTACTCTTATCTCTCCTAGTGGGGGTTGTGATGACTCTTCCACCTTAGCTTTCAGTTTCTCATCTCTCTGGTCTCGTCCAAGGAAGTTCCTTAGCTTTTCTTGTCTAATGAGATTCTTTATTTGCTGTTTCAAATCAAAGCACTTGTCCGTGTCATGCCCGTGGTCTCTATGAAAGTGGTAGTACTTGCTCTTATTGCGCTTGTTAGGATCTCCTTTCATCTTATCCGGCCACTTCAAGGACAGATCATCCTTGATTTGCATAAAAACTTGCTCTAGTGGCATAGTCAGGGGCGTGTATTGCTGATTCCTCGCTGAGGAACTTGCTTTCTTACCATCCTTGTCTTTTCTCTCGTTTACCCGAGCCTTCTTTGGACGAAGTCCCTGATCTGAGTAACACTGGTGGCCTGCTTCCGAGAGCTCTGCTCTCTTTCTCTTCTTGGCTATGATAGTGTCCTTAGCATTCATGAAATTCTGGGCCGAATGGACGAGTTCGGCCATAGTCTGTGGTTCCTGCTCGTAGAGCTTATGGATGAATAAGTCAGAATTGACCCCATTATGGAAGACGGCCAACAATAACTTGTCATCCATTTCTTCTACTGTCAAGGCTTCCCTATTAAATCGGGTAATGAAGGACCACAAACTCTCATTTTCCCCTTGCTCTATAGTCAGCAAACTAGAAGAGGAACGCTTGTGGCGTTGTCCTCCAATGAAGTTATTGACAAACAACTTACTCAACTTTTCGAATGATCCCACTGAGTTTGGGGGTATTTTACTAAACCACACCCGCGCTGGTCCCTTAAGTGTGGTAGGGAAAGCTCTGCACATAATCTCGTCCGAGACCCCTTGAAGGTGCATGGTCGTCTTGAAAGTAGTAATGTGGTCACACGGGTCACGATTTCCATCATACGAATCCAAGGAAGGCATTTTGAATTTCGGAGGTAGGGGATAACTGTTGATGGAAGCTGTGAAAGGGGAGTCCGTTCGGTGAACCATATCATTCACTGGGGTTGCTCGCCTCATGTTCTCCCTCATCTCATCCATGTCTTTTCTCATCTAGGCCATCTCTCTTTCCAAGTGTGGCACTCTTCTTGAAGCGGTACCCCTTGTCTGATTTTCAGACTCGACATTTTCTCCTCCACCTTCCTGACTCTGGGCTCGTCCCTCCGTGTGCCCATCTTGGCGCTGCCTCCTAAGGTTGATCTCCCTATTCAACTCCTGATTCTGACAGGTCAATTCTGCCATAGCGGCAGCCATGGATTGTATATGTTGAATAGAAGGCGGTTGCATGACAAGCGCTGACCTACGATCGCGAAAGGGATTACTAGAAGCATCCCTACTCTCCTGGTGGCCTGGGCTGGTGGCCTGGGCTGGTAGCCCTTGATCTTGTTCGAACCATTCAGCCTTTTGTCTGAGAAAGGCTAATCGTTGACAACAAAAATAGATAGTCGAATGAAAAGAACAATGAATAGTTCCCCACAGACGGCGCCAACTGATGATGCAAAGAAAATCAGTAAGCTGGATACTTCGGACTTGAAAGGACCACTTGCTCTCTCGATGGCCTGAAAAACAAAGAAAAGCGATCAAATGTGACCAGGGTTGCCGGCCAAGAACCCTTCGATGGCAAAGTTAGTTTTCTCTCTATATTTTTGGAGTTCTAACTTTTTGGGAGAAGTAAAAACATACATTTTTCTAGTCTGAATAGGTGTTTATATAGTGTCCTAGGAACAGTTATTGGAATTGTAACCTCTCCTAGATTTGAGAAGGTTGGAGGGTTCAAGGATAACTTCCACAACCGTTTAGGAGTTATATTTTCTCATACAACGGTCACCGGAAGTTATGCGTATGTTGCGGAGTGGTGAAATGTACTTAGTAATTCCTAAGTGTAAAAGTCTCGTCGAGGGGTTCTCTTGTGGAAAAATCCCTTCAAGACGGGGATGGACGCTTTCCTAGGACGAGTGATGCGGGTGTGTTTTCGTCCATGGACGACCATGGGCGTTAGCCTCGCCTTGGTGCTTTCTTCTGAACGGCTACTGGTGTGGATGACCATAGACGGTCTGGAGTAACTTTTTCTTCATTCCTCATCAAAATATATTTTTCATATGTATATATATTAAAAAAGTAACTTTTTATTAACACGATGATTCAACATGTATTTTTGCTCCTATATTATCATAAAAAACGTTATAATAAAAATACTGTGTGTAAAATACACGGTGTAAAAGAAGGAGCTATATGTTTTTGGTAGAAAGGGAAATGTATTAAACTAAACAACAATTATAAAGCGCTCATAAACCATCCTAGCAGAGTCCAGACTAAGTAAAAAGGCAACATCCGCTGGGGGTCTAAGAAAACAACAAAATCCTGTGAGAGTAAGGCCCCCCTCCTAGCAAGCACGTCGGCACATTTATTTGTTTTGCGATAACAATGTTGAATTTGAACCAAATGAATTTCTTTCAGACCTGACTTACAGTCACTCACTAAGGTATCAATGCTATTTTGATTACAATCTTCATTTTGCATTAATTCCACAATAAGCTTGGCATCAAGCTCAAGGATCACAACAGGGAGATTAAGGGAAATGCATAACCTGATACATCTTTAAGTGCCCAAAACTCTGCTGCAACACTGATTGTGTGCCCAACAGCCCTCGCATAACCACTAATCCATTCCCCTTTGTCGTTACGCATTAGTCCTCAAGAAGGGGCTATATGTTACACACAGCGTGTGTAGACTTTTACCTTGTTTGGAATTACAGTATTTAATTGGCACATGATATCATTTTCACCTTTGGAGTTACTGGAAAAGCAATGTAAAGAGTTGCATGTTACAACATAAAGAGGGTCACCTCCGTAAGCCCTATGGCCCACTGATTTTTGGTACTTAAAATTTTTTTTAACAATTTTTATGGAAGCTTTTCAGTACTTTAATTGTTTGTCAATTTCAATCTCGATCAGTAATATTTCCCGACTTTTTAAATTTTTTTTTTTTTTTTTATCACTTTATGAATTACTAGTTAGTTAGGCAGCACGTGCCTTGCTCGTGTTTACTGTAGAACAAGAGTAATGATTAAGGTTCGGGGATGGACCCAAGTGGGAGCCAGGGCTCCTCGGGTCCAATTGTTTTTTTTTAGTTATATATATATATAATTTTGTAGTTGGCCCCCTTACAAAATCTTAGGTCTCTATTCTCTTCAATAACCTTAATTAGCCTCACTCAAACAACAACTTTTTAACTCAAAAACTTAACAAAAATAATAAAAACATTCTCAATGATGATTGTATTTTAGAAAAAATACCACTAAACAACCAAAAAATCAGGTGTTATTGGAGAAATTAAAACTAAATTTTTTACAACAATAGTAAACTGGTATAAATACTAGTTGATTGTAGCAAGTTGTTAAAAAAAAAAAAAATTATCAAGATTATATCGCTTCCTTCAATTAAAAAACTCAAATTCTCTCTCTTCATCTATTATTTTAATTAGTTGTTTATATTATTTTAAATGAAGTGATAAAACATAGATCATTTGATATTGGTTGTATTGTAAAGTGAAGTGGTAAAATAGATAAAATAGTTTTTTAAGGTGCTAAAAGCTAAAAATTTTAGCAATACCATTGTGAATGCTCTAATTTCAACCCAAAAAAAAAAAAAATTCATAGTTAGCCTAGTATTAAAAAAAAAATTGTTTTTGTTTTTGTTTTTGTCTTTGTCTTTGTCTTTGTTGGTTAATGATTGCATCTTAATGATTTTAGAAAAAATAATTTTGTGAATTTATAATTTTTTAATACTATATGGACACTTATTTGGAGTTTTTTTTTCTTTTTTTTTTCTTTATACTCCAGTCTCTGCTAGGTTAAAATTCTGGATCCATCCCTCCTAAGGCCAATTCTAAATTTTATTTATATCACAAAACAAAAATATAAATTATTTGATTTTTAAAGTACATAGAGACTTACATTTATCAAAAGAGACAATAATTATAAGAATTTTGATAATTATATCATAAAAAGTTAATCGCATTTGTATAATAATTTTGATCACACACAAAGTTAAGGTAGCTATTTAACATATAAATATCTATTTTATTATAATAGTTTTTTAGTACCTATTTGCTAAAAGCAAAATAGTCATTTGCAAAAAGCAAAATAGTCATTCATCTTCTAAGAATGATAACGAATATCATCATCTTCCAAAAATAAGCAACTGAATTTTGCTAAGAAAAGAAAAAGATAACAAAAGACATGTATCATTGAATTTTCTATTAGATAAATTATAAGTTTCAAAAATTTAAACCTATAAAATCAATGTTCTTTAGATAACAAATAAAATATTTATATCATTATTCAAACTTTCCAAGCATTACTACCATCTTGAATTCAAAATACGTGAAGAAAATTTTTGAGATGTTAAAATTTAGTAGGAGTATTTTAGACATTACACAATAAAATATTTTAAGAAACATAAGCTTTTATTGGGGTTTAACTAAGTGAATAACATATGACATATCTGCTCTTTTCCAAATATTAAGAGGAAAATTGCTTGAATTTAAAGTTTACAAAGAAATTGTAAACTACCCCAAACATGAAGGATGAAAAGTGTTTTTATTCTAAGTTTTTGGTTTTTGTATGTAAAACTATGTGGTTTTACTTAAAATGGTGCATAAAGAAAAAAAAAAATACAAAAAGTCAATTCAAGAAAATTGTATGTGAAATAGTGAATTTTAGCTCAACAAAGTTGATTAAATGAAAATTTTTTTTATAGAAACACAACAAAATGGCACGATATTTTCATAATACCTTTATGAATTTGTATATTTTATTTTGACTTGTAAATAATTGACAGCTCAGCAGTTTTGAAAATATTGTGATAATAACAAAATATCTTAACATTTTCACAAAAGAAATGCTATGTCTACGGCATTTTGACAACAAATTATAATTAGTAGGTTGTTACAGGTTATTATTGATGGGCAAAAAAATAATTTTATTGTTAATTTTAAATTAGAATCAATAATAATTTACTATCTATGATTTATTATGAAAGTGTTGTGAAAAATGTTGTGAATATAACACTTTTTTTTTCACAATACTTTTATTTTTAGTTGTGGTTGGTTCTAAGATGATATTATTTTATTTTATTTTGACCTATAAGGACTTCTCAACAATTATGAAAATATTGTGCTAATTTGTTGTGTTAATATATTTTATTATACTGTACAGTGCAGAAATTGAACAAATCATAGCAAAGCTAATGTAGCTTTACACATTCACAAGAAAGTTCTGGAGTGCAGACTTATGACTAATTAACCCTCTTTTGGGTTCATACTATCTAAAAAACAAAAGAATTCAAATTTATAAAGGAAGAAAATAAGTACCATTTCCAATTTGGATTTTTAAAAATGGGCTAAAATATTGTTAAGAAAATTAAAAAAGCAAACACATTATTTTTACTTCTATCGCTTTAAATCTTTTTGAGGGAAAAATAAAGAGCATATTTTCTTCTTCTTCTTCTTCTATATTTTTTCTATTTTACCTTTTAAAATTTTCCTTGGTTATATCTCTTCAACTAGAATAGGATTGACTCCCGTGATATATTTCTCTATCCAAAAATAGAACTAAAAGTTCAAGATTCATTCATTTAATTTAAAAGTCATATTATATGTTCAAACTTGATCAATTTTCTTATCAAACATGCTCGTGCTGATTTACGAGTTACTTGATTAACTTTTTTCTTCACCGTATAAAAAAAATAGCATAACTAATATTTTGTATCCACAAACAAATATATGCTAATATCTATTGAATAAATTGTTGTTAAAATTATATTATTTAGGTTAATTAGAAAAAAATATTTTTGTTCAATATTTATAAAAATTATTGTGGGAGACAAGGATCCCAAATCTAATTTAAATGGGCAGTTAAGGTTATTTCCGAGGACGCACCTTGAATCTCGGGGACGAGCACTATTTATGTGAAGGGCATAAAATTAAAACATCAAAAAGGAATGAAAGCAGATTTAGCACGGAATACAAGAAGGATGAAGAAAGAAGGGAATAGAAGCTATCCATTCCACATTAAATACAAGACAATCACTCCTCTGGCCGCATTAATGAGGAAATGATCATTAATAAAGGTGGCATAGTTAAGATTATAGTGTAAAACTTGCTAGTATGTTTTGGATGAGACAAGAGTTCTAGGAATGCAATCTCAGTCCTCCAAGTGTAAGATTCAAATAAGTTGTAGCTGGATATAAAAGCAAAAAGAAGATCCGGATGAGGGAGGAGAGTGAAAAAAGAAAGCAAAAGTATATATCCATCTGTAACCCTAACCTCGGACTAGACGTGAGAACCAACACTTGTGTTTTTTCTTAATCAGTTCTTAAATTGTGAATTAATAGAAGAAGCATCATTTCTCATTCAATTCTATGACGTAAATCTTCTTAGTTCGTGAATTGGATATCATAAACAGATTTGACTTCCCATCTCTAAACAAATTTATTGTGATAGCAAACAGTAAAATCTTCATTTATTTCCACAAAGTTGATTTATTGCCTTTTGCCATTACAATTATGAACATAGACCCTGTATTGTAAAAAGTTATATACAATTTTTACTACAAAAAAAGATATTTTATATTATCAATAAATTACAAATAATATTATGAACTTAATTGCAAACTTACACAATCTGATCTCACGTCTAAATAAGTATAATTTTAATATGTACATATATAAAATATATAATATTATGTTATGATCTCAGTGTCCCACATTGGTTAAGTGTAAGCTTAACCATGCGTTAATAACTCTTGGATACCCTCCCCTTGCAAGCCAGTTTTCAAGGGTGAATTCTACCCAGGAGTTTGTAACATTTGGTATCAGAGCCAACCATCACCTCGATTAATCTGGTGTAGCTTATTGAGTATGGGGTTAAATGAGTTGCGGCTTTGTGGTCAGATCTCGAAAGGGCGACCTAGAGGCTAGATTAAAATTACTGATAGTTGAATGGAGCCACCAAAAAGAGAGGGCTACCAATGGGTCAGTGTCGCTAAAGTGAGCTGAGCTGTCGTAGACGTTGGCTGTGGAGGGTGGTGGTATAATGTGATCCTAGTGTCCCACATTGGTTAAGTGTAAGCTTAACCATGCGTTAATAACTCTTGGACACCCTCCCCTTGCAAGTCGGTTTTCAAGAGTGAGTTCTACCCATGGGTTTGTAACATTTGGTATTAGAGCCAACCATCACCCCGATTAATCTGGTGTAGCTCATTGAGTATGGGGTTAAATGAGTTGCGGCTTTGTGGTTAGATCTCGGAAGGGGAGACCTAAAGGCTAGATTAAAATTACTGATAGTTGAGTGGAGCCACCAAAAAGAGAGGGCTACCAATGGGTCAGTGTCGCTAAAGTGAGCCGTCGTGGACATTGGCTGTGGAGCGTGGTGGTATGTTATGATCTTAATATCCCACATTGGTTAAGTGTAAGCTTAACCATGCGTTTATAAGCTCTTGGTCACTCTCCCCTTGTAAGCTGGTTTTCAAGGGTGAGTTCTACTTATGGGTTTGTAACATATTATGAACACCCAAGTTAAGTCTCAAACGTTTAGAGTTTTTTAATTAAATTAGCATCTCATAGTGTTTGCAATGAACATATCTATAGTTCGAATACCTCCTTCCTCATTGTAATTATCAAATTATCAAAAAAAAAGTCAAGCATAGAACTCAAGAACTTGTTTCTATCTTTAAATGGTGTTTATTTCTTCTTCTAAAAAAAGTGTTTATTGCAAAAATAAACCTTAAAGAATATATACCTATATATTCAATTCCATTTGGATAAGTTTTTTTGTAAAAGTGCGTTTTTGAAAAAGTAGCGGATTTAAAACATGCGTTTTTGAAAATGCAATTTTAGAATATTTGGCAAAATTTGTAAAAAGTGTGATTTTTAACTATTGTTTCAGCTACAAATTACCAAAAAGACCTATATACACCAAAAATTTTCAATTCAATCTTATATATAGAATTAAAGTATTCCATTTATTAAATAAATAAAAAAACTACACGTGGAGGGCGAAGATACCACTCCGCGTGAAGCACTTCACCTAACGAAGGTTCCCTATCACCTGCACCTCTTTCACTTTACCAATTTCATTCTACTCCCACTTCTGTACTTATCCTCCAGTAACAGTTATCCTCACCAATCAAATACCCATCTTTTTGTTGTCCATGATACTTTCAATTTGAGGCTTGAAGAAAAGAAAGAAGATGAATATGACTGCTCCAACTTATTGAGGATTTAGCAGGCTATGGTGGGAGTAAGAGAAGGATGGGAACATAATGGAATGAAGGTACGATGGAGGAAGAAATGAGAAATATTTATTTGGGTTCTTTGTTCAAGTATGATGGGGGTATTTGTGGTCAGGGGCGTAGCCAAGAATTCGTACTTGAGGGGGCCAAGTTACAAAAGGCAATCTATTTTACCATACACATATACAAAAATTTGCATACTATTATTTTAAGCACCATCTACCCATCATTATCCATAATATTGAAAATTTTCTTATTTTTTAATGAATTATTCAGCTCCTAATTTCAAATTAAAAAAAAATGATGATATGGAAAGAGATATAATATATTATCATATAGCAATACAACAAATTGAACAACTTAATAAACAAAGCATATTCATAAAACTAAATGACCATTATTATATATATAAAAGGCATAAATCTATAAATGCCCATATGATGTTGAAGAAACAAACAAACTTGAAATACTAAGACACAAGAAGAAGCTGGAACTGAAAGCAAATATGGATTTTTTTTTTTATAAATGAAAGGAGTTTATTTGATTTCTACCATTGTTAATGTGTTTAGAGCAATCAACAAGGAGAGGAAAGAAACATGGGGCAGTGTGGGCTTGTATTAGGAGAAAAAGTAGCAGTGATAACTTCTATTTTCTTTGAGAATCCGGTAGGTGGCTTCTTGAGATTGAGAATGATGAAAAAAAAAAAAGTAAATTTTTGTTTGAAAATGAGTGGTAAAAGATGATATTTTGAGAGTGTAGATTATTGTCTATTGGATATTTGGATTGACAACAAGTCATTTGGACAATTGGGAGAGCTAACTAGTATTTTATTTGAGGACTTGGGTTATCTATTGGACTAAGTAGAGATCCTAGAAAGAATTGGAGGGGCCGGTCATTATTTTCTAGGGGGCCATAGCCTCTTACTTATTTTTTTGCTATCAAACTCATAGCCTAACAGTAGAAGAAATCAAATTTTTGGGGGGCCATGGCTCCCTCAAGGGACAACGTAGCTCTGCCCCTGTTTGTGGTAAATTGTACTTTAAAAAAAATGCATTTTGCAACACTTCAGAATGGGGTTTTCAAATTTGCTGGAGATACTTTCAATTTGAAATCGCAGGTTTTAAAATTGCAAACTTTAGAACACACATAGCTAAACGGGTTGAAACTAGCGTATTGAGTCCAAAATGCGCGTTTTTATTCCAAAAACACGAGGCTAGAATTAAGAAAACTAGCCTCCTCATATGCAGTTTGCACGTGCAATGAGCCTTTTTTTTTAAAATTTTTTTATACTGTCATAATTTTTTATTCATGCGCATGCGATAAGGTTTTTATTTTTTATTTTTTATAGTGTCATAATTTTTCAATCATTTCAATTTAAGATTTACACGTTTTCTCATTAATATTATGCATTTAAAACTACTAATACAACCAGCGTCTCATGAGGTTAGCTTCAAAAAATGAACAAATACTACACGTTTGTTTTGTAGCAAAAAAAAAAAAACACTTGTGTTTTTATTTTATATATATACTTTTTATTTTGATAATCTAATTTATAAGTAGCTAAAATAATTTGAAAATTAACAGGAGAGTAACCATATTTTTTAGGTAATATTTTAGTGGGAGATGGAGTTGCATTTTTTGACCAAAAAAATGAGGAACCCAAATAGAAAAAGTCCCTGAAATAGTAGTATAGATAACATCAATATCATATAAAATTTGAAACATTGGTTAGAAGTGTTCAGATAATATACAATTTTAAATGTAAAAAAAAAGAAGATAATATACAATTTTATAACTTTAATGTTGTATAGAATTTATTTTATTTATTTTTTGAACATATTAGGAAAGCTTAAAATAGTTTTAGTAAAGAAATATTAAGTCTAAGGCTCTTATTTAAAAAGAAACTATTTTTTTTTTTATAAGAAAGTTTCAATGTATGGTGTCTGCTCCTGATGATAATTCTGTATCATTAGACCAATCAATTTTTTGTGTAGATAGAATCGAATCTCAGATTTTTTATTCAACTATTAAAAACTTTACAATTGAGCTAACTAAAACCATATAATATTTTTTTAGGATGGTGTTTGTTACATACAATTTAATGTCGTCTCTTCAACTCATCATTTCCATTAAAAAAAAAAAAGTGTATTAAAGCATGTGTATAACAACTCTTATCCAACTTTTTAAGGAGATATTTTCCCAGATCTGTCGATGATTTGAACCTAAGCTCACCCCCAAAAGAGGAGCCTGACATGCCACTAACCGATATCCATATGGCCCCTTTGGGTTTATTCTAACAGGAGTTAACGCCAACTCCTTATTATTATATACATTATCACTGATTAAGGAATAAGGAATCTCTTATTTTTACTAATTTTCAACAGCATGTGGCAAAGAGTAGGAGTTAACGCCAACTCCTTATTATTATATACATTATCACTGATTAAGGAATAAGGAATCTCTTATTTTTACTAATTTTCAACAGCATGTGGCAAAGAGTTGTTGCAGCCATCGGTCATCAGTATCACAGAGGCACAGAGCTAGGAGTATAGTACATTTGGCCATGAGCTGGAACAAGAAAATGAGCTATTTGAACTTTTTTTTTTTGGTTTAGTTGTGGAATATAACAACCAAACAGAACATGTGTTGGTTAGCTTGTTGGTTAACAACCAAAATAGCATGTAACATGAGGTATGGAATATTACAAAAGGTAGAAGTGCATCCATTAACAAATCTCTTAGTGTCTATTTGCTTATTTAGTTAATTTTTAACTTTTATGTACAGTTTTTTAAAACCTTACTTCTTTCAAAGTATAAGTATATATTTTAGTATAATTTCAATAAAAAAAATTAAGTTGATGTCAAACACACTAAATTTTCATGAAAAATATTAAAGATATTAGCAATTTTATTACAAAATATTTATAAATTAATGTGGTAATAAATGATGAATATGATTAGTATACTTCAACAATCCAATAAGAGTGATACTGTACTACAAATTTTTCTAAATAATATTTACAGACCCATGTGGCATCAATTATGCACAAATAAGTTATTATGACATTTATTTTTAAAATTTTGTTTTTATACAGTATAGAATTTCTACTGTAGCCTAATCTAAGTGTATATGTGTGTGAAGCTCTTTCCTAGAGACTTGAACTTCGGCCCTTGCCCATACACCCCACAAGCATTTATACTTATGGAGTGACCACTGCACCAAGGGTGCGCGGTGATATTTTTAAAATGTTAAAACTACTGACTAATATAAATTTTATTACAAAAGGTTTACAGACTAATGCGATAATGTGATAATAAATGTAATTGATTAATTTCAACAACAGAATAAATGAATGTTATAATTGCTTATTTATTTATTTATTTATTGATGCCACATCAATTTGTAAGTCATTGTAAGGGCAAGTTTTACTTGGAAAGCCCAAAAGAGAAAAGGACTAAGGCTCAAAGAGCCTAAAACAACGAATTTATAGAGAGTGGCCTAAAAATTGAACTCCAAGGGGTTGGACAGTAATTACAGTAAGCTAAATGAAATTTGAAAGCAAGAATAAGCAGTTCTATACAAAGAAAATCCTCCTCGGCAAAGTCCAAGGATGATAGTTCTTATATATTTCTCTCAAAATTAAGCACAATTACAGTTCTTGAGTGTATAGTGATTTTTCTCTTTCTAAATTATCTAATCCTCCTCTTGTAATGGGGATTTCCCTCTTTATATTCACCTTCACCACTTCATCTCAACCCTCCATGTGTAGACCAAATTACTGGTTTTGATACTTGTCTTATCAGCATCTTCTTGAAGTCTTCATGGGCAGTTGAAAGGCTGGAGCTTACTGTTCAGGTATCACCTCCACATTAATGCGGCCAGAGAGTTAGCTGTAGAGCATTCAATGCGATAGTAACAGCGTTCCTCTCAGCTATTTCTCATCATTCCTTGGTCTTATCCCCATCTAATGCTTATCCCTACCAACACGAATGTCTGGTGCCTCGTCCTTGATGAAAGGTCGGATCGTTGACCCCTACTTTGCTTAGCCAATGAAGTATTTCTCCTCGGACTTCGTTCTCACTCCTTTATGACCAAACCTCTTCCACAGCTTACTAATTTGTACGTCCTTGTTAATGTCCACTTGTCCTCAGACGACTTAATGTCCTTGGACACGGCCCAATATCCTTTCTTGGGCCCTTTACTACAATAGCCCTTTGAAATTTCACACTTTTGCTCCTCAGGAAAAAAAGGGGATTTCCATATTCCAGTAATTATTTTGCCTTGCCCTTACATCATTTCGTCCTGTGTAGGTGTCTTTTCAACTACCCAAAAGCATGCTTCTGACGCTTTAACATCTGAGACGCGTTTACATTTATTTCTTACGGCGCCATGTTCCCCACGTTCTATAATGTGATGGAAATCCTACGGTTGGAAATTTTTATGGGGATTTGGGCAGAAACCGTCCCACTTACCTTTCCCATTAATATAAGTTACTTAAAAATTTCGGTTGCTCCACTTTTTGCATCTCTAACTTTCAAGAACCAGTCCGAGGAGCTCTTCTTCTTCTTCTTCGTAAGTTACCCTTAGCCTCTCTTTCCTTAAGTTCAAAACCTTTTTCTCCTCAGTCCTTCTAATTCTACCTCGTCTTTGTAATACCTTGAACCATGTTTTCAGTGGGTAGATTTGCTTATCTAGTAGACACCCCCGAGGGTATAGAGAGCTTTAAGGCTCGCTATCATACTCCTCCTGGGGTTTCTATTAGGTATTGTCGCTAGTAGGAATGGCACACATTGAGGCAGGAGGGAGAAGTGGTAATCCCTATGATTGCCTTCATAGAGGGAGGGATGAGAATCTCCATGAGTAGAGTGACTGGGGATTACCTCATTACCCATAGACTTTCCCTTACCCAGTGCACCCCTAACATGTTCAGGATTCTAGGTAGTGTAGATTCCCTCAATGAAAGGATGAATGTAAACCTTTCCCACTACGATGTTAATTGGGTTTACAATCGTCACAAACTAACAGGCCAAGAGTACTACCAAAAACTAGAGTCCCCGCTATCAAACTCATATCGTGTCTCCCTAAGTCCAATAAAGGTATGGACAAAGATTCCTTAATCGTTTCAGGAGAGTGGCATGATGGACTTCATTGCCTAACATGAGATGGGACACTAGGTGGGGTGTTTAGATCTAGGGTTATTACCTTAACAATATCCCCTCTCTTACTGACATTTTCTGCGTTCACTTCTTCTATTTTTGCTTGCAAACTTATTCTTATTTTACTCGTACTGTTTGCTAACTATGTCTTTATTTTTGGCAAATTTGTAGATAAGTACTTTGTAATTCCGAACCTAAACCTTGTCAATGAGCTCAACATGACAAAAATACTTCAATCCAAGATCTTCGTCCACACTAACGGACAGCTAAGAGCGGCCCACCTAATCCTAGGCTATGACCCTATCTCGACCAATTTCCAGGCGCCCAAGTACGTGATAAAGGAAAAAGACCCCCGCCTACATCAAATAAACATCGTAGTACTAGGCTTTATTGCTGACCCTGCCCCAGGAGGTGTTCTACAAGTGGAATTGTCTTCTCAACGTACTGCCGAGGAAGAAGCAACTCCTTCCCAACCATCCCCCGAGGAAGCAGTAAGAATAGTTGAAGTGTCAGACTTCGAGGACGACTTTGAGGTTTTTAACCAACCTCATTCTCTAGAAGCCTTAGTTGATGAATTTGGCAACCTCCCTCCAGCCCAAGTGAGCAGCATCCAAGAATCTCCCAGCGTTCTTGACACAATGGTACTACAGAGGAAGCCCAAGCCAAGCCTGATTTCCCTCCTCGAGACCTATGTAGGAGGATCAATTCCCGACGTGACCACTCAACCCCGGCCCCCCACCCCTCTTCCCGTTCACACCTCTAGTCCTGAACACGCAGACAAGAAGAGAAAGCGGGATGGGAAGGGTAAGAATGTGGTGGAGGATGGGAAGATTACACTACAACAAAATGTATTTTTAGCGACGAAAATTAGTGAGGAAATATTTTTTGTCTTAGCGACGAAATATGAATTTCATCACTAATAATGAAAAACAATTATAACATTTAGCGACGAAAAATAAATTTTGTCGCTATTGTGATATGAAAAATGGGCACCGGTGGAGGGAAACTTTGGCGCTAGCTTAATTAATCTATAGCAACGAAATATTTCATCGCTAAAAGTTGAAATTTTTAGTGGCGAAATATTTCGTCACTGTAGGTACTGCTGTAGATAGTATTAGTGACGAAAATCCTTTCGTCACTATAAGGAAGTATTAGCGATGGAAAATAGTCATCACTAAAAATAATAATAGTTTTGCACTTCCATGTTTTTAGTGACGAAATCACAATTCATCTCTAAAAATCTTTACAAAATCTGGGTTCTTTAGTGACGAGATTGACCTTTGTCGCTAAAAAAATAAAAGCCTAATACCTTTTGCGATGAAGAGGAAGCAATAGCGACGGACCAATTCGTTGCTAAAGACTTCACTATTAATACCCATTACTTGTTTTATTTCTTTTTGATGAACATTACCTTGTTTGACTCCCTAATAACACCGACGCCAAAAGAACCCGACCGACGCCGCTCCCAAAAGAAACCAACCGACGCTAATCAGAGACAATCTTCGTCGATAAGAAGAAAGCCAAGTGTCGCTGATAACCACAAACCTAGCTGATACGAACCCATTCACGACGGTTTTGAAGTTGTCACCACCGTTTACTTCGAAACTCACACCCATTCTCATGACGGTTCCAGCAACCAACACCAATATGAACCCATTCGCGATGGTTTTGAAGTCGTCACCGCCGTTGACTTTGAAACTCATACCCATTCTCGCGACGGTTCTGGGTACGGCGTGACGATTTTGGCGGCCTCTTTGGTTAGATCCGAGCTTTGGCACCCATTCGGACTCTTGCGAGTAAGCCCCCTGACTTCTCTGTTGCTTTTTATTTTATTTATTTTAATTTTTTAAAAAAAAATTCATGTTGCTAGCTTTGTCATTCTTTAAGATTCCATTAAAAAAATTCTCATCAGCCTTTTTCGTATTTTATATCAAAATTTCTTTAGTCATCTAATTTATTATATAGATTTAATATTTTTTTAAAAATGTATTGAGTACGGCAGATGTTTTTAATAAAATTTGTGTAATATATTTAGAATTTTGTATCACTATATTGGATTTTTAGAAGTTGGGATTTTTTGGTTTAGTCTTAAACATTGTTGTGCCCGTGCTTTTTATGCTATACTCATATTGATAATCATTTTGTACGTTGTAGTTGGAGTATTTGGTGGCTTTGGTAGCAAGTAATGGGAACTGTATATGTGTGTGTTTCTATGAATAGTGGGTGGCTATTAGAATAAACAAAACATTTGGGTATGTCTCATTCATGGGTTTGAGCCATTTCAGTCTGGAAGAGGCAATGTAGTCTTGTTGGTTTACTTCATAGAAGCACTTCTCTACACAACTATGTGATTGACCTAATCCTATATATTTGTAATTTAAGATTAATGCACTGTTTAATAGATACAAAATTATGTTTTTATTTATTTATTAGTTTGAGTATTATTAGAAATTTAATGGTTTTTGGTTGAATGTGATGACAAGGTTAGTGATTGTTTAGGTTGCTGTGGGGGAATAGAAAGAAGCTTAGATCTGTGAAAGTCAAAGACCAAAGCTTAGCCAACAAATTAGACTTGTACGCTTAGCTTGATCATAGTAAGTAAAATATGTTCAAATACCTATAAAACTATATACTTATGATGTTTGTGATTGGTTTTGTGGTGGGTTGTTGTGTTGGAGCAAGCGGGTGGCTTGCATGATGTTATAAAGTAGTTTAAATTCATATTGGGAGTGTTTTTAATTTCTTGCAAATGTGAATGGACCTTGTTGATTAGATGTGATGAGTATTACTTTATTTGATTCTAATACTTGTAAAAACTATATGCTTGTGATTGGTTTTGTGATGAGTTGTTGTGTTAGAGCAAGCGGGTGGCTTGCATGGTGTTATAAGGTGGTTTGAATTTATATTGTGAGTGTGTTTAATTTCTTACAAATGTGAATGAAACTTGTTAATTAGATGTGATGAAGCCATCTTCCGTTAGTTCTAATTATATTGTGCTACACTTTTTGTATTGTTATAAAACATCTTGAGTTATTGTATGTATTGCAAACAATTATTGTATGGAAGGAGTTTGAATTGGATACTTGTTTTAATTTTTACTTGTGGAATGTATGAATCTTTTTTTGTAAATGTATTGTTGAAATAAATGTGTTATTCAAATGTGAGGTTTTAATAATGTAATGATAGCTTACAGGTTAATATCAAAACCATGAAAAAAAAAAAGTTTTAGCAACAACATATTTTGTCGCTAAATGTAGCAGAATTTTGTAAGAAATAGTTTTAGGAACGAAAATTTTCATCACTATATGTGTCTGGATTTTCTTAAAAAAAGTTTTAGTGACGAATTTTTTCGTTACTATATGTACCCGAAAAGAGTTTTAGTGACGAAATTGTTCGTCACTAAATATGATTTAATAAACTAAAGTGTTTTTAGTGACAAAATATTTTCGCCACTGCATAGTATTTTTAGCGAGGAAAAAATTTAGCGATGAAACGTTTTGTCGCTAAAAGTTAAAAAAAAAAATCGGACTTTTAGTGACGAAATTTTTCGTCGCCAGGACTTTTAGCGACAGGGTTTCAACGACAAAACTCATTTCGTTGCTAAAAGTACTTAGCGATGAAAAACTGGACTTTTAGTGATGAATTTTTCGTCACTGAAAATACATTTTGTTGTAGTGTTATCCCCTCCAAGGAGTTTAAGCCCTAGAATGGGCCAAACTAGCCAAGGGGGCACAAACAAGGTCCTCGAGTGAGGGAGCCCTTGTAGAGAGAGGACGTGACTGTTGCTCCCAGGTCCAAACCTGGGACCCTCTCCTGATCCTGAACGAAGCCGCCTTTCCTTTAGACTCCTCAATAAGGGATTTTCAAAAGGGAAATGCAGGATATGTGGTCGATGCCCTGGAGCAGCCACTACTGTTGCCTCAGGACATGGTCGACCTGAGGATTTTCAAGAAGTATGAGTTATTCCTAACCCTGAAAAGGGATTTGGCTTTGGTAAGCCCCTCTCTGTTTATTTTATTATTATTTTAAATCCTTCCCCTAAAGAATTAAACTTATTTTATTTTTTATATTATTATTATTTTTTTTGTAAAAGGATGTATAGGCAGTGCACCTCGTTGAAGAATGGGTAGATAATGCCCACAAGCAAATGAATGATGACGAGGCTCGTCGTATAGCCGCCGTTGATGCCTTCAACCTAGCCGAGCAAAGAATCAAAGACCTCAATGTCAAATTGATTGAGGCAACCCGGGACAGGAAAAGCGTCGAGGTGGCTCTAGAGGGGGCTAAAAGGCAGGCGGAGAGCTAGCACCAACAGCTACACCAAACTAAAGACCAGCTTTCCATAGCTAAAGAGCAAATTGCAGCTCTAAAGAAGAAGCTGGAGGAGGTTGAAGGAGCTGCTGTTAAGGCCAAGCAGGAGTGATACGATATTGGGATGGCCAAGACCGAAGAGACCCTTAGGGCCCAATTCACCGAGGTCTGTAGAGGCTACTGCCTCCAGGTGTGGAATAAAGCCTTGAATAAAGCTGGGGTGGATGCTTCCCCCACGGTGGGCGCCAATTGTAAGGGCAAGTTTTACTTGGAAAGCCCAAAAGAGAAAAGGACTAAGGCCCAAAGAGACCAAAACAACGAATTTATAGAGAGTGGACTAGAAACTGAACTCCAAGGTGTTGAAAAGTAATCACTGAAAATACAGTTCTTGAGTGTAGAATGATTTTTCTCTCTCTAGATTATCTGATCCTCCTCTTGTAATGGGGATTTCCCTCTTTATATTCACCTTCACCACTTCATCTCAACCCTTCACATGTAGATCAGATTGCTGGTTTTGATACTTGTCCCATCAGCATATTCCTGAAGTCTTCATGGACAGCTGTAAGGCTAGAGGTTACAATTCAGGTATTACCTCCACATTAATGCGGCCAGAGAGTTAGTTGCAGAGCATTCAATGCGGTGGTATCAGCTTGCCTCTCAAATATTTCTCATTGTTCTTTTGTCTTATCCCCATCTGATGCTTATCCCTACCAACACTAATGTCTGGTGCCTCGTCCTTGATGAAAGGTTGGATTGTTGACCCCTACTCTGCTCAGTCGAGGAGGTATTTCTCCTCAAACTTCATTCTCACTCCTTTACAACTAGACCTCTTTCACAAGTTACTAATTTGTACGTCCGTGTTAATGTCCACCTGTCCTCGGATGACTTAATGTCCTTGGAAATGACCCACGGCCCAATATCCTTTTATAGGCCCTTTACCACTACAGTCATATATAGTAAAAATTTGTAGGATCCTTATAATGGATTAAGTCTCTTGTTGTTTAGTAAGAGATTTAAGATTCGAATCCCAACTACACCAAAAACCAATTTCTATCTTGGTCTAATAATAAAGAGTAATTATCATAAAACGAATGCTATAGGTTGAATTATTATCCTATTTATAAAAAACAGATGGATTAAGATATGGTCCATCAAAGTAGGACTTAGATTGAAAGGAAGAAGTTCATTGTTAATCAATTTGAGCTATTGAATCAGATTTTTTTTTTTTTTAAAACTTTTTACCATCCTTTTTTTTTTTTTTCTTTTTTTACATTTTTAACTTTTCTCCCTCATATTAAAGGTGTGCAATTGCTTAATGCAACCACCAAATCTGAATCCCCGTAGCATCACTCTTCATTAATTATATGTTGTGGACATCTATTAATCATAGTCATTATTACACCATTTATCAAAATAAAATTCATTGTTACATCAATTTAAAAAATGTTTATGTACTAAAATTTATAATATTTTTACCATTTCTCTTCTAAAATTTGAATAACGTAATATATATGAGATTGATTCAAGTTACACTTAATGTAACTCTTTAGAGTTGCATCTTTTTTTTTTTTTTTTTTTATAGAATCAGAGTTACATCTTTTCTAAACCATTGGATTTAAGTAAATCCAACGATCAAAAAAATATACTCATTAATGCTGATATTCTAATAGGGATCTCATTTATTATCCTTATTTATAACATTCCAAACATCTCTCTAATCTCAAAAATGGGTATATTTTTCTCTCTGCTCTCTCTTTCTAATCCACTATACGTTTCTCTCTCCTCCATTGCACTTTCACCTCCATTTTCATAAGGTTCCACCCCCATAACCTCATAGAATCTGATGAATTTTCATAAATTTGAAACTGGCAATTTCACCACCCGACAAGTAAGAGCTTCAAAAGAGCCATCCATATATATAGTCCATTCTTTGCTTGTCTAAAATAAGCAGCCCTTGGATCCCTATCAACATCCACAATAATCTGCAAAAATTCATGAGAACAAACAAATAAACTAGTAAATACATGAGAAGTACTTAAAAGTTTTCATGCTCATAAAGAATAGGTAAATTGTCATGGCATTCCTATTATTAATGCTGTGGATGGTCCTGGGCAGCATCCTACACAGGTATGCAAGTATGCAAGAACACTGTTCTTAATTACAATATTGATCTTTTTGTTTGAGAGCCTGTAAGTGATCATGTTTGGAAAAAAGAAAGGCATGTGTAAAAATAAACAAAACATTGAAGTGATTTTAAGAGAAATAAATAATTTAACGATAAATCAAGTGCACAAGAAGGATGGAGCAAATTATGGCCTTCATTGAGAGTTTCCACGTGTCCCATGATCATTGTCCAGTATGCTACTTAGTATCTTCTGTAAGAGCATCAGCATTGAATGGGCCAAACCCCTTCTCAATGCCAAATTCCAAAGTAGGATACCATTGAGGCCCAAAAGAGAGCTCCATTGAATGTTGGGTTCTGGAACAATTACACAAAAAAAAAAAACCATGGAGCTACAATGCGATTCTAAACATAGAATCGCACTGTAGCTCAATGGTAAACGTTATATTAATATTTTATTGTAAATATCAGTCCTTTCTCTCTCACCATGGTCTCTTATCTTTGTCTCTCCATCGCTACACTTCATCTCTGTCTCTCCATCGCTACACTTCATCTCTGTCTCTCCATCGCTGAGCTCTTTCATCACACCAAGCCTTTTGCTTCTCTGTCATCTCCTCTCTCTTGCCATGCCGATTCACCTCACCCATCTCCGCAGCTCTTTCACATCAAGCCTTTCTCTTCTCTCTCATCCCCTCTCTCTCGCCATTGCTGCGGATTCACCCTCACCCATCTCCCTATTCACCCTCACCCATTGCTGAAGCTCTTTCAGACCAATCCTCTCTCTCTTCTCTCTCATCCCCTCTCTATCACTCTCTCTTCTCTTCAAACCGAGATTCTCAAGGGTTTTTGGGTTTGGGTTAAGATTAAAATCAAAATCAAAATCAGCTTGTGTTTGTGTTTGTGTTTCTTTTCTCTCTCTCTCTGCAAGCTTGGTGCTGAATCAAAATCAAGATCAAAGCGATATACTAGGTGGGTTTTGATCAATGTATTCGAGTTTTTGTGTTTGTGTTTCTTCTCTCTTTGCAAGAAAAAGGGGGTTCAGCTTGTGTTTGTGTTTGGGTTTTGATCAAAGAATTTTCGTTGATGTTTGCAGAGGTGGGATTCAACTTCCGCTCTTTGTCACGGGATTAGCATCTTTAGAAAGTTTGCTCAGGTTCAACCTCAATTACCAGTAAGTTTCACTCTCTATCTAACTTTTTTTTCCAAGTAGATTTTGTTTGAGGGTGTTGTCTTGCTTGTCTTGTTCGGTTCATGTTTCTGGTGTTGGTTACTTATGATTCTGTCTCAATGTCATTGACAAGCAAGTTAAAAAAAAAATTCTATCTTGGGAAGGTCTCGGTTATAAAAAAAAAAAATGAAGAAAAATTCTTGACAAGCAAGTCAAAAGAGATCAATTAATTGATTCATGACAACTAAAGTTATTCGGGAATTAGTCTCTCCAAAATTGAGGGTAAGACTATCTACCAACCACCTTCCCTAGACTATGTTTGTGCACTGGGCACAACCTATTTTATGATAGCTATAGTTATTTAGCTATTAAAACACGCAAGTGTGCATGAACTAGAACCAACCTTTACTAAATGGCCAACTTCAGGAATTTTGCTACAAAAAGGCCACTAGTTTGTGATGTAAGAGGATCAAAGCGCAAGGTATTTGGTATCTACCCACTCTTGCAAGGCCAATTCTTGGCAACATTAATTTCCTGCAACTCTAAAAGATTTATAAAAAGAAAATGGAGGAGAGTCAGCACATGATAAAGAAGAATAAGAACAAAAAAACCAACGCTGAATAAGGCTCTTCTCATTGCAACTGAAAATTTAATTAAAACATTGGTTTGATAGAATAAGACACTATAATTGAACCAATCTCCCCTTGGACAAAAGTGGACAAAACCGCTTCCACCCAAATCTTTAACTGAAAATGACTGAACTCTGAAGTTCAATATCATTATTATCCACACCATGAGTTTTCCTCCAATAAATAGCAACCACAGATAAAAAAGACCCACCGAATGCAACTAAAATGACTCCTGAGCTAATATCATTTGACAGGACTAATTCAAATGTCTTTTGTTTCTGCTAGAAACTACTACCCTTAGCCTCCTAATTCCCACCACCCCCCCCCCCCCACAAAAAAAAATGCAGTAGGCATATGGACCAAACTTTTTACTGAGAACATTAATCAAATTATTTCAAAGTTCTATCTGTGAGTAAAAGCTTAGTCTCAGCATTAATCAAAACCACCATTGTGAACTTTACTGGTTGAATTTACTGGAGAGTTGTAGGTTTGGGTGCTTGCTGATATTTGTGACTTTCTGATGAATCATGAGTTAAGGTGATGTTTGTTTGATCTTAAGATTTGTATGCGTTACTTGGTACCTTGTTTGAGTTCTGGTTGTTTAACACAATGTGGGTAACATAAGATAAACAAATGTAGATTTTTTATATACCTGTATTCTGCATTTAGTTAAACTTATAAGATGCATTACTATGGTCCAACTCTGCTATTACCTTCTTCTCAATATTTGGCTGTGTAGGGCTAGTAATTCTGTAACAAAAAATTATTGTAGTATATATAGTCGAAATACATTGATTAGGAGCTGTCAACATATATTGTTTTGATTAGGAGTTGTGGCACCACTAACTGTTTTAGGATGTTGCTTTACACTAACTGTTTTAAGTTCCCTATTTAAAAGGGATGGATACTTATCACGGAGACATATCACGATATGCTAATATCTTACAAAGGGATTCCGATTTTGTGGCACCATTTTTAAGTGGGTCTCAAGATACTAAAATGCCCATCCAAGAGTCTGTACTGGAAGTTGAAATTGTCTCCTCTAATCCACCAAAACGTGCTGGCAACTTCAGTGTAGATGAGGACAACCTCCTCATCTTTGCATGGCTTAACACTAGCGTGGATGCCGTGCAAGGTACTGACCAAAAGGCTGACACATTTTGGGAGAAAGTTTGGCAATACTTTTGCGAGAACAATACTTATGGAACCACACGTTCTATTTCCTCCGTAACAAGTCGATGGGGAACAATTAGTAAGGAGACAAGTAAGTTTGCTGGGTTGTTGGCTAAAATTGAAGCCTGAAATCCAAGTGGTGTGACTGACCAAATGAAGGTATAAATTATATTGTAATGGTGTCACTATATTAATTTCCGAATAGTTTCAAGATACTAATTATTATTATTATTATTTTTTAAATTTTAGTTGGAAGATGCAAAGGTTCTATATATGAAATCATCACATAACAAAAAAGTAGCTTTTGCATTTGAACATTGTTGGGCTGTGTTGAAGAACCAACCAAAGTGGACTGTGCTTAAGAAAAAAATCAAAAGGGCTCCCTCAAACTCCAAGTTCAATTGATCAAGTTGGTAGTAATAATGATGACACAATGGTGCTAGAGAGACCAATTGGTAGAAAAGCCAAAAAGGCTAAGCGAAAGAGGACAGATGGTGATACGGGTTTTGAGGATTATTTGGCGAAAAAATTGCAATATATTCAAGAATCACAGGAACAAGAGAAAGAGGCTCTTCGCATCAAATCGGATAGGGTTCGAGTGAATGCGCAAAGAGTTGATATTGAAAAGGAATCACATGAGAAAGACAAAGAGGCTCTTCGCATCAAAGCGGATAGGGTTCGAGTGGATGCACAAAGAGCTGATATTGAAAAGGAAAGGCTTCGTCTTGAAACTATTAGGGAGGAGGGAAGAGTAATGACCATGGAGACAAGTGGCGTTAATGAAAAAGAAAGACTTTATTTTGAAAATCTCAAGGATGAAATCCTTGCAAGACATAATTTACAGTAAATAATTGGGTTTGATCCAAGGAGATGATGTCTTGCCGTAACCTTATTTTGGTAGTGGCTTATTTGAAGCATAGGTTTGGAATATGTAGATGATGTATTGTTCCAACTTGATCATTTGGTAGTAGGTTGTGCCACTTATGTAATTACATCATTTTTGCTTATATGAAAAACTTATGTATTTTCTATGTTTGATATCATATCATCTACATTTGTGTATTTCTATGTTTTATGTCATTTGCCTTTGCTATCAATTCTAATGACATTGCTAATGGCATTGCTATCAATTCATTAATTTAGAAAGCTAGTTTGGTTGCTTTATATTAGAGTAAACTACTGCCACTGCCACTGCCACTGGGTGCAATACAAGTGTGCAACACCACCATTTCCATTGTACAAGACTTCTAACTGTAACCTTGAGTTGAGAGTTGAAAGATAAAAGGAAGAAGAGGAGCCTGGAGAAGAGGAAAGGTTAGGTTCTCTTCTTTTATTTCTATTTAGAATTGCAACAGACATTGGTCTTTTATCTTGGAAAAAAAACTTTCTGGGTTCTTTTTCATTGTGTTTCAGTTAAGGTTTTTGTTCTTGATTTTATTTATCTATTTATTTCTTGTGTTCCCTTTTGGTTGGAGGGAAAATGGTGGTAAAGTAAAATGAAAATGTGAGTTACTAGTGGGACAAGATATATATATATCATGTTAGCTGACTCTGTGACTATTATGTTTGTCATAAAGTATTTGATGGAACTACAGATGCTATTTCATGAATGAAAATGTGTACTAGATAAATGGTGTTTCTACAACCTAGGATCATTTGTTTGTTGCCCATATCAACCTTTTTGTTACTGTTAGTATTGGTGGATTAATTGTGGAAGTTGGAAGTTATGGGGTGATGCAAACACAGTACCTACTGCTTATACAATTACTGCTTTAGTGGCCTCAAAGGTCAAATCTGCTAATTCCTTATAAATCATGGTTACTCTTGTGTAGTTTAACACGGACAATGTAGCTACAAATTAATGGTTTTGGCTAAATGCTTCTCAAATCAGCTTAGAGCATTCAGATTAATCTCTAGATACTGATCACTATACAAAAACTTGAATTGAAGTTACCTGATGGCAGCAACTATGGGAAGTGAATTATGGTCTAGTGCATGATATTGAGGCTATTCTTGATGCAATTGAGCTTAGTGTTGTACCTTTCCTTGATAAGTAACCTTGGTCTTTTATAATTTTTTTTAATAAGTAACAGTGGTCTTTCATCATACTAATCAGAAAAAAAAAAAATTGGTCTTTAATCATGGGAAAAATTTCTGGGTTCTTTTTCATTGTGTTTCAGTTCTTCAAATTTAAGATAACAGTATTTCTTGGCGTGTACCCAAGAGAGTGTAGTGGAGTGAATGGTCATTTAAGGACCCAAATGGCCCTCAAAATCAACAAAGGAAAAATTCTGGAGAGACCCACTATTAGGATTTAGGAGGAGGAGGAGATACCAAAAAAAAATAGTAATAAAAGTCTCATGGGTGTGTGTGTTGTTTTCAGTCTTGATACATTCATATTCACCTTCAACCTCTTTCTTAGCTCACACACAGTAGTGGGTTGGGAATTTGGCTGCTGGGTGTGTTTTAAATAGTTTTAGTGAGCCCGGTTTAGAGAAGGGTATTTAGAGGTCTCTTGTATTTGTAGCATATTTCAATTTTGGTACTTGTGCCTAAATAATTAAGCATGTCTTTTGGTTTCTTGATTTTAGTGACTCTGCCTCTTTGAGCATGTGATAAATACATTTTTTCATTACAATTTTTAAGTCATTTTGTAAGGTTCTTCTTATAGAAAGTACTCACTTGATAAAGTGGGAAAGCATGTTATGTGCTTGGCTTTAACTACTTAGAAAAACAAAGTCTTCCTAGTGGGAAAGCATGCACGGGCATATTTCATGCTTAATTGATTATTTTCCTGTTCAATAATATTGATAATTTCCTAACACTGTTGTCTTCAAGGTTGTCTCTATGGGTCGCTCTCTTTTTCACAAATTGCTTTTTGACGACTCAGATGAGGATGAGATTATGAGGCGAGTTCTTAAGGGTTCAACATTACAACGTAAACGTCATCGGTATATCGAACGTGATCATTTGGCAGGCCATAAAAGACTTTATCTTGACTACTTTGCCGACACACCAGTATATCCTCCTAATTTATTTCGGAGAAGATTTCGGATGAGTCGGTCTCTTTTTCTTCGTATTCAATCTAAGGTAGAAACTTATGAACCTTATTTTATCCAAAAAAGAGATGGTGCCCAAAGACTCGGTTTATCTTCTCTTCAAAAGATAACAGCTGCACTTAGGATGCTTGCGTATGGAGTTGCAGCTAATTTTATGGATGAGTATGTGCGGATTGGAGAATCCACTGCAATAAAAAGTCTGAAAAAATTTGTTAAAGCGGTGGTTGATATTTTCTCCAAGAAATACTTGAGGTCCCCAAACAACAAAGACATTGCTAGAATTTTAGCCAATGGGGAAAGACGTGGATTTCCAGGGATGTTAGGGAGCATTGATTGCATGCATTAGAAATGGAAAAATTGTCCGGCTGCATGGAAAGGTCAGTACTCTGGTCACATTCGTGAGCCAACCATTGTTTTGGAAGCAGTGGCATCATTTGATCTTTGGATATGACATGCATTCTTTGGGTTACCTGGGTCAAATAATGACATTAATGTATTAGAACGGTTCCTCTATTTTCAGAGCTCGAACAAGGACGTGCTCCTGCAGTTAATTACTCAATCAATGGCCATGAGTATACGATGGGATACTACCTTGCCGATGGCATATATCCGAAGTGGTCAACATTTGTTAAAACAATTCCATCTCCACGAGAAAGAAAAAAAAATTATTTGCAAAAGCCCAAGAGGCATATAGGAAGGATGTAGAGCGTGCTTTTGGAGTGCTTCAAGCAAGATTCGCAATTATGCGTGGACCTGCAAGATTTTTCTACAATGAAACACTCCAAGACATCATGAAAGCAAGCATAATTCTTCATAACATGATCATTGAGGATGAGCGAGATGTAAATGAAGCGGTGGAATTAGATTATGAGCAAATTGATGACAATCCTACTATACAACTGTCACGGGAGCACACAAATTAATTTACAGAGTTCATTGAAATCCATGAATTTATTCAAGACCGTGAAATTCATTCTCAACTCCAAATAGACCACATTGAGCATTTATGGCAATTACAAGCGGAGTTGTAGGAACTTAAGTGTGTGAGTTATGTATGTGGAGTTTTATTGTAATTTGATATATGTACGAGTCTTTTAAAAACAACATTGATAGTTATGTATGTGGATTGCATCTATATATATATATATATATATATATATATATATATATATATATATATATATATATGTATGTGGACTTTTTAAGTTGTTGAGTTGAGTTGTTGAAAATTTGGCAGGTTGCATGTATGCATGTATATATATGTATGTGGATTTTAAAAATTGGCAAGTTGAGTACATTGATATTTGCCAAGTTGCATGTATATATATGTATGTGGATTTTATAAGTTGGCAGGTTGAGTACATTGATATTTGGCAGGTTGCATATATATATATATATATATATATATATATGTATGTATGTATGTATGTATGTATGTATGTATGTATGTATGTGGATTTTTAAAGTTAGCAAGTTTGAGTAAATTGATATTTGACAGGTTCTTTCTAAAAAAAAACCAAATTTGCAAGTTCTATATGTGTGTGTGTGTTTGTGGATCATTAAAGTTGGCAGGTTACATTGATATTTGGTAGGATGCATCTATAAATGTGTATGGGGATTTTACATTGATATTTGACAGGTTTGATGGAATATATATGTATGTAAATTTTTAAAGTTGACAAGTTTGAGTACATTGATATTTGGCAGGTTCTTTATCAAAAAAAAAAAAAAAAAAAAATTTGGCAGGTTGTTGAAAATATACGTGGCTGTTGGAAAGAAAATGTGTCCGTTGGAATAGTGCTTGAGTGAAAAAAAGAAAATGTGTCCGTTGGAATAGTGCTTGAGTGAAAAAAAGTGCCTGTTGGAATAGTGTTGAAATTTGAAAAAAATTAATGTTGGAAAGAAATAATAAAGAAAGATTAAAAAAACAATATTTTAATAGAATGGTAAAATAATAGAATTTTTGGATGTTGGGATATTGTAAAATGGTATGGTATAATTGAAAAAGTAGCTTTTTGAATGATAAAATAGGATAAAATTAGGAAAAATGAATGTGAATGCTCTAATGGAGAGAAGTCTTAATTTGTTTTGGTTTAGATACTATTTATACAACACAGGATATTACTAATGAAGCTTTGTCATAATTTAGAAAGGAATTAATTATAAAAAGTAATTTTTTTTTCATTATTAATTAGTCATATATTAGAAGCCATTCCCATGGCAGATAAACAAATGAAAGAAACTTAGAAGTGGTTGACCTTTCAACCCAGTTGTTCAATATTCATACTATATGGACTAATGGATAGTTGAAAACTCTAATTCTTGGCTGTAGGATGAAAAGATTTTCTGAGATTAAAAAAAAACACTAAATTAATAAGGAGAGAAAGAAAATGCTAGTATTAATTATGAATGAGGTGGAAACTAATAGCATTTAATAATATTTTTTTAGCTGTTAGATCTTTTATGAATCAACGGTGTAAAAAAAGTGTAACTTTATAAAAATTACATCAGGTGTAACTTGAACCTATCAAAAAAAAAAAATATATATATATATATATATATATATATATATATATATATATATATTTGTGGTGGCCCAACAGTGAGTTGAGTGGTTGAGAGTGGATTTTTCACAGGTAATTGGTACTATATTATGTGCTTTTACGGATATAACAAAATCTCCTAATATATAATATATTCACAACAAGTGAGATGTCACCCACCACACCTCAAAACAAATTATTGCACTAGGTAATTCAACAAACCCAACTGCACCTGTGGAGTGTGGCATGTGGGCTGTGGGGCACTAAATTAAACCTCATCATATCTCCATCTAAAACAACAATAGTTGATAATTCATCAGAAAACATCCATTTCTTTCCTCCTTACGCATAACTCTTTTCATCTTCTCTTGTCCTTGACTTCCATGACTTTACAGTACACAGAGAGTAATATGGAAAAATATTCTAAAAAATGATAGGAAGATCAAGAACTGGCCATTTTGTCTGAAGATAATCTTTTTTTATAATTATAACTTTGTAATTGGCATGGAGCCCATACTATTGTTTTCATTATTAGTTTGCTTCTCGACAGTTCTGATGTAGACTGCATATGAGAGAGTTGACTGATCGTTGAGAGATGATAAGATTTAAAAATGAGACATCCTCTGTTATGACTATGGGATCTCTTATTTAAACTAATTTTCAACGGCAAATGGAAGACTTATTGTTGCATCTACCAATCAGATCAGTACTTGCGAGCATATATGGGCGTTATTAAAGAACACATTTACATTTTTTTAGAAAAAGAGAACACATCTAGGTGGACTATAAATAGTGGCTTTCAGTTAACTCAACTGGTAAAATCTCTTATAATTGAATAAAAGATATGAAGCTTAATCTCCGTCTACACTAAAAAACTGATTAGTGTCTTGATATGATGATAATAAATAGGGACATAAAATTTTGGAACTTTTTTAGGGTTAATAAGAGATTTAGGGTTTAATCCCAGTTTATATCAAAAATCGATTGATGTTTTAGTCTCGTCAGGAGCGGACGCCAAATGTTGAAACTCTTTAAAAAAACAATAATAATGAGGAATAGAGACATAAAATTTTTAACTTTTTTATGACAACATATTTGCAGCAAACACATGGCATATTGTGCATGAATCACAATAAAATCATAATGCATGAAGTACGCACACAATTTTTTATTAAAAAAAATTTTAATTTGTAATATTACTTACCGTAATAAAATTGACATGAATAATTCAAATAAATGTGATGTTATTACTTTGAAATTTATTAAAAGTTATAACAAATAGCATGACACAAACCTCCCATAAATAAATATGTAATTTTGTTGCTGCTTGCTCCAAATCAGTAGATTATTTAAAAGGTTGAAACTCTATATATATAAAAAAAAAAAAAAGGACTATAAATACACAATTAGGAATAGGGACATAAAATTTCCAAACTTTTTTTTCTAGGTGGACTATAAATACACAATTAGAAATATGGACTTAGTGGGTTCTAGTCATATAACTCAGCTGGTAAAGTTTCTGATGGTTGTTGAATAAGAGATCTAGGGTTTAATTCCTGCTTATACCAAAAGTCAATTGGTGTCTTGGTCTCATCAGGAACGGATGCCAAATGTTGAAACTCTCTAAAAAAAAATAAGGAATAGAGACATAAAATTTTTTAACTTTTTTTATGACAACATATTTGCAGCTAACACACATGGCATGTTGTGCATAAATCACAATAAAATCATAATGCATGAAGTAAGCACACAATTTTTTTTTTTTTAATTTGTAATATTACTTACCGTAATAAAATTGACATGAATAATTCAAATAAAAGTGATGTTACTTTGAAATTTATTAAAAGTTATAACAAATATCATGACACAAACCTCTCATAAATAAATATGTAATATTGTCGCTACTAGCTTCAAATCAGTAGATTATTTAAAAGGTACTACATGCGTATTAAGTAAAAAAGTCAATACATGATCATATAAATAATACTAATAATAATATATCAAGACTAAGACACTAGTCGATTTTTTATGTAGACGAGAATTGAATTCAAGATTTCTTATTCAACTTTCAGAACTTTTACCAGTTGAGTTTTTGACAATTGATTACAAAAACTGACTTTCCTTCGTACTTTGACACCTGGTAACTTTTTCTTCTTCTTGTTAAATCTCCATTCCATGGATTGCTCAAAGCCACACCCACACGCAGTACTAGTTTGAGTTTCTAGGAATGGAAACGGGTCAGGTTCGGGCCGGGTTTCTTTATGCCCGAACCAGACCCGCAGGTCAACCCTAAAAACCCAAACCCGCCCCGTTTAGTAAATGAGTTTTTTTTATCTGCGCCCCAGACCCGCCCCGTCGGGCCCCGCCCAGCCCATGCCACTTCAAGACCCAATCCGTGGCCCAATAATAAAAAAAAGGTTGCCTAAAGCCCTAAACCTCCACAAACCTAGATCAGAAATCCCAAAAAAAAAAACCCAAGATCATGTTCTTCAATCTAGATCAGAAACCAAAAAAAAACCCAAGACAGCAAGATCATGTTCATCAACATAGATTAGAAACTTGAAAACAAAAACCCTAGGATCATATTCTTCAATCAGACCAGAGTAGCAACTAAAAACCCAAAAATAAACACAAAAATTTCAGATTTTTTATTTTCCCTTTCAAAATCACAAACACAAATCCTAACACAAACACAAACACAGAAATCACAAACCTGAACCAGATTCTCAAAAAAAAAAAAAAAGAACCCAAACCCTAACGATCCCAAAGGTCCCAAACAGGAATGACCAAAAAAAGAGAGAGAACATATTGTGATATTGAAGGCGCAAGGAGGAGGGAGAGTGGGAGTGATTGAGGGGGGCGACGGTGAGGCAGTGAGGTCGTGAGTGTGGCTGTACGGGTTGGTGAGGGTGACGACTTGAGGAGTTGAGGGTGGTGGCAGCAAGGCTATGGCCGTGAGAGTGAATGGAGATTTGAGAAAAGGTGGATGGCGGGCTGGCGGCTCAAAGATGAGAATGGGAGAATGAGATGAAAAATGAAATGAGTCAGGGTTGTTTATAACTATATATATATATGGGTAGTTAGGTCATTTTATATGTAACCGGGTCGAGTTCAGGCCGGGTATTGATGAAACTTGGGCCCGGCTCGAACCTGTTTCGGGATTTTTGTTTTAAACCCATACCCAAATCTATTTTAATCGGGCCGGGTAAAACCCGACCCATTAGAGTCGGGTACCCGCAGGTCGGGCTTAGATTGCCATCCCTATGAGTTTCTTAGTTTCATCGTTTTACTCATTTATAATTTCTTTTAAGTTGAATGTTTAATCATTTTATTATTATTTATTCTCAGTTTCATTTCTCTTTTTTTCACTACCACCAATGCACTAATAAAATATAGTGCTGTTTATTACACACACACACACTATATTGCATACAAAGTACACACTCACTTTTTTGGCCTAAAGTCATAACATGAAGTCTTAAACTCTTAATCTTTAACTTTTATTGATATTGAAAACGCACAATTGTACCTGGATCCAAAAACAAGTTTTGGGCTCAGGCCCAATGAGCCTTATGCAATAAAATTTGTAGAGTATAGATTTGAAATCTAGGTTCGGGATGTTGGAAGTTTGATTAACAGGCTAGAGTGCCACTACTTGTGCAAATGATAAACGAATATGACAAAGAGACCTCCTCGGACGTAAGCGGAGGACGAGTTGTATAAATATTCTCTTTTTATGCCAAAGCTTACAATCCTTAGTTCCTATTTTTCTCAGCAGAAGGTGCAGATCCCCCTCTCTTTCCTCTCTCTTCTCCTTATATACTTCTTCTTCTTCACTGGTTTATCCACGTGTCGTACAAATCTTTCCCTTGGATACTTGTCCCATCCACCGCCTTCTTGAAGTCTTCAAACAATATTAGGGAGGCTGTTCATAGGTCACTTCCCCATCAATGCGGCCAGGGAGGTAGATGCAAGGTTATTAATATGGAGGTAACAACCTTTTCCTTAGATATTTCTCTCACATTCTTGCTTCTAAAGGGTGCTTGGATCACCCTCTTACCCATCAGTTTTTTCAAAATTCTGCCTTTAACTCGTTTAGCAAGTCCCAGGATCATTGCTGCGCCTGTCCGAGGAGACATTCCTCCTCGGACAACTCCTCGGACCTTTACAGTGCAGACTGACTTGTGGGCCTAGAGGCCCTGATCAAAACAAACTAGTACCAACCAATTAGGTCCAAAGCCCAAATGTTTATTCAAGAGTTTTTACCTCCCATAATAGCCCCTCAAAACTTTATTTTGCCCCTCCCATCCGAGGAGAGAAATAGAGTTTTGATCCGACCAGCATACCTCCCACACGCTTCGTAAACCGCCACGCGTGTATGGGTCCTTCCGTTTCCTGAAAACACTTCTGACGCTTCGAAACTCGGAATACGCGTATTTATGACTGCAAGTTACATCCTGTTCCCCACGTTCAACAGTGAGATGAACATCCAACAGTCCAGGTTGGCTCTGAAAATTTGAGCGGGAGAAGTTTAATTTCGAGGCTGCCTCCCGCACGTCAAAACGCCTAGGAACCTATACCTTCATTCATTCTTTCAGAGATCTATCGCATCTAAGTGTCAATCATCACCTTTTTCTCTCCAGAAGCTCGTGAAGAATCGCATAACCAACTCCCGTAAGTTTTCACTTTTCTTTATTCATTCCTTCTTGGCTTCTGTCCTCGGCCACCATTTAAACTCCTTTTCTTCCTTTAACTTTCACTTTCGCTCTCACCAAATGGGTAGATTTAAGTGTTTGGTGGATTCTGACGCCGGTATGGAGAGTTTTAGGGCCAAGTACCAAATTCCCAATGACATAGGCTTGAGATACTGCCTAGTAGAAGCCGTAGGTAGCGCTAGGAGAGACGGAGAAGTCATCATTCCCATGATTGCCTTCATAGAAGGTGGGATGACTCTCCCCATGAGAAATGTGACCAGTGAATACCTTCGCAACCATAGGTTATGCCCAGACCAGTGCGCGCCAAACGTGTTTAGGGTCCTAGGTAATGTTGACGTTCTGAACGAGCAAATGGGCTTAAACCTCACATGGCACGATGTTGCCTATATGTACGAGTGCCACAAACTCAAAAATGTAGGATATTACATTAAATCCCGGTCTAGCATAGTTAGACTGATTTCTTGTCTTCCTAAATCCAACAAAGGCATGAAGGGCGACTACCTCATCGCCTCAGGAAACTGGTATGACGGTCCTCACAGCCCAGTCGAATGGGGAGAGCCAGGTGTGACTCCTTAGGAGTTAAATTTCTTAACCCGTGATTCAATCCCATTACCTTTACCATTTCAATTCATGTTGCACACTATTACTTCTTGTCTTAATGTTTATCACTAATCTGACCATGTTTGTTTTCTCGGATGCCTTTTTTCTCACAGATAAACAACACGTACGTCCACTCCTCAGCCTTTGCAACGTTGCTGCTTTGAACCGTGTCCTCCGCTCCGAAGTATTTGCCAGCGAGGACCTACAAGTGAGAGCTGCCCACCTGATACTGGGATACGACCCTATATCAGTGGACTTCCAAGAAATTGAAAATGCAATCATCGTGGGGGATAGGCGACGCAGAAGGATAGATGTGGCAAGACCAGGCTTCCTTTCCAATCGCGAACTTCCCGACGATCCCACCACCATTCTATACACACGCCCTTTCGCAGCGATTCCCCTCTCGGTGCACTCCCAGACAACCTCCTTCCAAGAAGAGCAAGCGTCCTCGCAACACTTGTTGGACGAAGAGATAGACCAATTTCAACTCGAGGACGTCGAAAGGCCTTGAGGAGATCCACTTGTTATTCTCTCGGACGACGAGCACGCACCCGCCGAGACTTTGGGGATACAAGGTCTGGTGATTGCCCAGCCTGATTCCAGCTCCAAAGAAGAAGAAGAGATGGACGCTTTAAAACAATTGATGCACAAAAGGGGCGCGAGAGTCTCCTAAAAGGGAGCAGGTGGGTCGCAAGTCCCTCCATCACTGCCCCCACCCCCTCCTCCCTCCGATCCTAAGCCTCCCGTGGTGAAGCCTAAAAAGAAGAGGAAGAGCGAGGCCGAGGATACAGATGCGGAGGGGCAGAAGAAGTTGAAACAACAACAACAACAATCAAAACCTAGCAAGGGAAAGGGACGTGCCTCCTCAGTGGAAAGCAGGGAGAATAGGGACCTTACCGAGGTGCCCCGTGCATTGGCTAACTGGTCTCCCGAGCTTAAGCTGGACGAGGCACCAATCTCTTGCCAGTCTAACATTAGGGCATTCCAACAAGGCCATGCTCTCCACCTAGCCAATGCCTTGGAACGTCCCCTTCTTCTGCCCAAGGACATGGAAGCCCTTGACAAGATGAACCAGCCCCATCTGTTCCTTTCGCTAAAAAGGGACTTAGCCCTAGTAAGTATTTGAGTCTTATCCTCGCCTTATTTTTCATTACACTTGATTGTAAGAAACATTCTTATGTACTGGAGACTTGTGTTACTAATAGTGCATTCATTTTGATATTTCACCACAGGCCATCCAAGAAGTCTTTGCTGCCGAGAAGTGGGTGGAGGATTCTCGGAAGAAGGCTGGACTTGAATTGGAGCTTAGGCGGGAGACTGATAAGTCCTTAGGCCAGGCCCTTGTGTAGAATGAGAAGCTAACCACGCAGCTGGCGGAGCTAAAAAGGGAAAAGGATGGTGCCGAGGCCAGCTTGAGGACAATAAGGACCCAGGTGGAGGGGCAATGTAAGCTTCTTCGTCAAAAGGATGAAGAGTTATCAAAAGCTCAACAGGAACACTCCGACTTGAAAAAGGAGCTTGCCAGGATGAAGGACGAGGCTTGTACCTTCAAGGACTCCATGGAGGTCGCAAAGAAGGCTACTTACAAGGAAGGGGTAGTGGCGACAGAAAACTAGCTAACTGAGGAGTTCGTCGGGCTGTGCCGAGAATATTGCCAGCAAGTTTGGGAGGAAGCCTTAAATGTGGCAGGGATTCCCTCTACTTCCGAGTTGAGGAAGCCCGAAAACGTTTGGCTTCCCCTAGACATCCAGGAGATAGAAGAACTTCCTCCTGTCACCCCTGCTCTTGAGACAGCACCTTCCATGCTCCCTCCTAAGATCCCATAGCCTATTCCTACTCCTCTAGAACCTACGAGTTCCAATAAAGAAAAGGAACAGGGTGAAGGTGCCGAGAAGGCTACGAGCCAAAGCGCCAAGCCTAATGTCCCTCCACCTGTGGCAATAGACAAGGGAAAACAAGCACAGTCCTCATTCGAAGTAGAGCTGAAACGCACAGAGGTTGCCAGCACAGAGGCTGCCAGCACTTCGGAGCAGAACCTCCCTTCAAAAGCTTAGGGTCTAGGCTAGCTAGGACTTCTCCCTTTTCTTGCAATGTAACAAATTTTTAAATTTTTTGCTTGGAATGTACATTAACAGAAATTAATGACAAACTGTTTGGTTTGGTTTTCATTTGCCTTCCAATTTTTTTAGTATAATAATACTCATCAGCGCAAAAATGAATGAATGGAACAATTAACACCACTTGCAATATTTTAATTTGTCATGACTTTAAATAGAAGCACACATACTTAGCTTATACTTTGCAAATCATGACCCACGAACAAAACATATGTGAAACAGCAATATACAATAAAAAACTTAACTTAGAATTTAACTTGGGACGTAAAGCAATCCAAGTGTTTCATCAACTCCTCAGCATTAATGTGATATGGTTTTTTGCTAATGTTCTCAAAGTAAAGGGTTCAAAGACCCGACATAACCTAACTTCCTTTCTAGAACAAGTAGGATGCCAATTTTTACAAGGCATGTTGTCCAAGGACCATGCATGTCCAAGTTTTTATCTAATACTTAGAAATTGCAACTTGAGATGTTAATTTCCCCAAAGTAGAAGGTTTGTGGACCTGACATAACTAAGGTTCCGTTTAACACATGATAAGATATCAATTTCCACAAGGTATGTGGTCCGAGGACCATCCATGACCAAGTTTCTGTTTGATACTTAGAAATTGTAACTTGAAATGTTAATTTCCCCAAAGTAGAAGGTCTGTGGACCCAACATAACTAAGGTTCTGTTTAACACATGATAAGATATCAATTTCGACAAGGTATGTGGTCTGAGGACCATCCATGACCAAGTTTCTGTTTGATACTTAGAAATTGAAACTTGAAACGTTAATTTTTCCAAAGTAGAAGGCCTGTGGACCCAACATAACTAAGGTTCTGTTTAACACATGATAAGATATCAATTTCCACAAGGTATATGGTCCGAGGACCATCCATGACCAAGTTTCTGTTTGATACTTAGAAATTGTAACTTGAAATGTTAATTTCCCCAAAGTAGAAGGTCTGTGGACCTGACATAACTAAGGTTCTATTTAACACATGATAAGATATCAATTTTCACAAGGTATGTGGTCCGAGGACCATCAATGACCAAGTTTCTGTTTGATACTTAGAAATTATAAGAGATAAACCCAAGTACATATTGATAATTTGAACCACGAACGATAAAAGTGTTTTTTATTAATAATAATACCTTCGTAGGTTGTTTACATTCCAGGGGCGTTGTACAATTTTTTCATCTAGATCAGCTAGTCGATATGATCCTATGCCTACTACAGAGATGATCCGATAGGGTCCTTCCCAATTTGGTCCTAGCTTTCCCCATGCTGGGTTTTTGGCAATACCCACAACTTTTCTCAACACCAGATCCCCAGGCGCTAGTGGCCTTAGCTTCACATGGGCATCATACCTTCGTTTAAGCTTCTACTGATAAGAAGCCATTTGGACCATAGCGGCCTCTCGCCGTTCCTCAACCAAATCCAGGCTTTTCTCTAGGAGACCATCGTTATTTTTTGGGCTAAAAGAACTTGTCCTTAGCGTGGGGAAACCAGATTCTAAAGGTATCACCGCCTCGGCCCCATAAGTCATAGAGAATGGTGTTTCTCCAGTGGATCTGCGCAGCATAGTCCGATACGTCCATAAAACATGTGGTAGCTCCTTTACCCATCTACCCTTTGTGTCATCCAACATTTTCTTGAGTCCACTAACTATGACTTTGTTAACGGCCTCGGCCTACCCATTTCCCTGAGGATAAGCTGGGGTGGAGTATCTGTTTGTGATTCCCATGTCACTACAATACTTCTTGAACGCTCTACTATCAAATTGAACGCCATTATCTGAAATAAGTGTGTGGGGTATCCCAAATCTAGTGATAATATTCTTCCAGATAAACTTCTTGGAGTCGATATCCCTAATATTTGCTAAGGGCTCAGCTTCGACCCACTTGGTGAAGTAGTTGGTACCCACGAGTAGCCACCTTTTGTTTCCCACAGCCTTCAAAAAAAGCCCTACTATATCCAATCCCCATTGAGCGAAAGGCCAATGACTGAACAAAGGATTAAGGACTCCCCTAGGCTGATGAATGTTGGGAGTGAACCTTTGGCATTGGTCATACTTTCTCACGAAGTCTTGAGCTTCCCTCTGCATATTGGGCCACCAATATCCCTGAGTCAGAGCCCTATTAGCTAAGGACCTTCCCTCATTATGGCTTCCGCAAATTCCCTCATGCAATTCTTCCAAAAGCGCCTTCGTTGACTCAGGGTGTACACATAACAAGTATGGTCCAGAAAAGGAGCGTTTATACAATTTCTGATCCTCGGACAGCCAGAAACGAGGCACCTTTCGATGAATCTTATCTGCTTCAGACTTGTCCTCGAGAAGAATGTCGCTTTTTAGAAAGGATACCACAGGGTCGATCCAACTAGGTCCGGGCCTTATCAGATGGATATGGACGACACTTGCAGTGGTCAGAGTTAGTTCTAGCAAGTCTTCAATGAGGATAATCCTAGGCAAAAACTGAGCCGAGGACGTCGCCAAAGTGGCCAACGAGTCTGCATGTGTGTTTCCACTTCTAGAAACGTGAGAAAGGATAAAAGAATCAAACTCGGATTGTAAACACTTGACCTGGGTCAGGTACTCTTGCATTCTTGGATCCCTAGCCTCCATGGTCCCCGTTACTTGGCCCACAACTAACTGAGAATCCGAGAACATATGACCTTCCTTTCCCCCCATTCTATGTACCATATTCATACCAATCAAGACCGCTTCGTACTCGGCCTCGTTATTAGTGGCCGAGAATGCCAATCTCAATGATTTTTCAAAGACGATTCCCTCAGGGGATACCAAAACAAGTCTAACCCCAAACCCCCTTTGGTTGGCTACCCCATCAACATACACTTTCCAAATCGGTGGTCATTTGCTCGTGATCATGCCAACTAACTTTTCATCCATGTGTAATTCCTTCGCAGTTTCTTCTAATGATGGTTCAGCGAACTCTGCCACTAGATCCACGAGAACTTGGCCCTTTACCGAGGTGCGTGCCATGTATTTCATATCAAAAGCTCCCAGAATAGTCTCCCACTTGGCTACCCTCCCCGAATAGTCAGCACTTCGCAATACTGACTTGAGAGGCAGTTAGGTCAAAACCACCACAGTGTGGGACTGGAAATAGTGAGGAAGCTTCCGCGTGGCATGGACTACAGCCAGAATTGCCTTCTCTAAAGGCAAATAACGCACTTCTGCTTCATTCAAAGATTTGATGACGTAATAGACCGGTCTCTGTACCCTGTCGTCGTCCCTTATAAGGACCAGGCTGACGGCATGGACGGCCACAGCTAGGTATGCAAACAGGATTTCATCAACCTCCGGCCGAGACATAATGGGTGGCCGTGAAAGATACTCCTTAAGTTGCTCGAAATCTAAAGCACTCTCCTCGGTCCATAGGAATCCTTTCCATTTATTCAACAGTTGGAAAAAAATGTCTGCACCTGTCAGCTGAGCGAGAGATAAACCTGCTGAGAGCGGCGGTCATCCCGGTCAACTTTTGAACTTCCTTTGGATTCCGAGGTGGTTGTAAGCCTTGGATGGCTCTAACCTACGCCGGATTCACCTCTATCCCTCTATGAGTCACCATATAGCCCAGAAACTTTCCGAAACCCACCCCAAAAGAACACTTTGAGGCGTTAAGCCGCAGCTTGTACTTCCTAAGTATTCGAAAGGTGTCGTCGAGATCTTTTATATGCATAGGCACTGCCTTACTCTTTACTACCATATCATCCACATATACCTCAATGGTCTTTCCAAGTTGCGATTCAAACATTCTGGTCATCATCCTTTGATAAGTAGCCTTGGCGTTTTTCAACCGAACGGCATTACTTTATAGTGATAGTTTCCTGTTGGAGTAATGAAAGCAGTCTTCTCCTGATCACCTGCCGCCAATGGAATTTGGTGATAACCCTAGAAGGCATCTAAAAAGCTCATCTGAGGATGCCCGACCGTAGCATCCACAAGCTGATCGATGCGTGGCATCGGGAACGAGTCCTTTGGGTAGGCTTTGTTTAGGTCTGTAAAGTCCACGCATACTCTCCACTTCCTATTCTTATTTTTCACCACAACTGTGTGCGCCAACCATTTTAGGTAGAAAACTTCTTTAATAGCACCAGCCCTTTTGAAGCTTAATCACCTCTTCCTTAACAGCCTCGGAATGCTCTTTGGAGGATCGCCGAGGTGGTTGCCTCCTAGGAATAGCAGCAGGGTTGACGTTCAAATGATGACAAATGAAGCTTGGGTCAACCCCCGGGGCCTCATAAGGATCCCAGGCGAAGACATCTATATTGTCTTTCAAAAACTTGACTAATTCCATTTTCTCCTGGTGTGGTAACCGTATCCCCACTTAAAAGAACCTCTCGGGATCATCGGCTATTAGAAACCTCTCCAAATCTTCACACGTCGCTTCCTCTGCTGTCACCGCATCGAGCGCATCCAGAGTTGTTAATTGCTATAAGTCCTTCACAACCGAGGCCGGGGACTCTGATTTGGCTTGATGTAGTACTGTTGCCAAGAATTTCTTCGATGAGTCCCTCCAAAGGGAATTTTACTTTAACATGCAAAGTTGAGGAGATAGCACCCAAAGCGTGCAACCAAGGCCTAGCAAGGATGGCCGTGTATGGAGAATATGCGTCAACCACAATAAAATCCACCTCGACCGTTTCGAGCCAGACTATACAGGCAATCAAATCTGTTCCTTTGATATGATAGCCTTCCCTTCGAAGCTTATCAGTGGGGAGTCATAAGGAGTAAGATCCTCCAGTTTTAACCTTAGCCCCTTGAATAAGTCAGGATACATAATATCCGCACCGCTGCCTTGATCGGTCATCACCCTTTTGACGTTGTAATTCCCTATCCTCAAAGTGACCACCAGGGCGTCATCATGGGGCTGGATGGTCCCAACCTTATCCTCCTCCAAGAACCCCAAGACAGGCTTAGTCCCTCTAATTCTCTTCGGCTTCGAGCCTGACTCCTCGGCCTGGGAGTGTGATACCGCCATCACCTTGGTAGGACATGAACTGGTCCTGCCAGGTGTAGCGAAGATGACATTAATCGTTCCCAAGGGCGACCGAGATGAGTTGTTCTTCTGATTATTTGAACCTGACTGACTGTCTTGCCTGTTAGGTTGGTACAGGTGCTGCTTCAACTTCCCCTCGCTAACAAGCTGTTCTAGATGGTTCTAGAGGGTCCGACAATTCTCGGTAGTATGACCCACATCCTGATGGTACTGGCAAAAAAGATTCTGATTCCGCTTCGTAGGGTCCCCCGCCATCTTACTGAGCCATTTGAAGTAGGGTTCCTTACGGACTTTCTCTAGTAATTGGTGAACTGGTTCTTGGAATACTGTATTAACTGCTTGAGGAGTGGCTGAGCCAGACTGCCCAGAATAATCTCTCCTCGGCTTATTGTTGTGGTACATGTCCGACCTAAAATCCCTTCTCTCCTGCGGGATAACCTTCGCCTTACCCTTACCCTGCTGTTGATCTTCCTCAACCCTTTTCCACTCGTCAATACGGTCCATGAGGCGACGTACACTCCGTACGGGCTTTTTGGTCAAGAATTTCCTCAAATCATGATCAGTGGGAAGGCCCACTTTAAAAGTATTAATCGCCACCTCGTCAAAATCTCCATCTATCTCATTGAACATCTCCCAATACCTGTCGAAGTATGCTTTCAACGTCTCACCCTCCCTCATGGCCATAGATAATAGCGAGTCCAACGGTTGAGGAACTCTATTGCATGTAATGAACCGAGACGCGAATGCCCTAATAAGTTCCCTGAACGAACCGACAGACCCCGACTTTAGTCCATTAAACCATCTCATAGCAAGAGGTCCTAGGCTAGAAGGAAAGACTTTGCACATCAAGGTTTCATTGTGAGAATGTACTGCCATCCTCTGATTAAAGTGGCTCACATGTTCCACTAGGTCTGTCCGGCCATTATAAATGGTGAAGATGGGCTGGGTGAACCGTCTAGGGAGCCTTCCATTCTCAATCCTGTGTGAGAAGGGCGATTTGGAGAGTTGGTGTAACGCTCGGCTCATAGCATCGTTCCCCAAGCCCCTGGAGGGAAGCTCCCTATGCTTACGGCCTGATAGGTCATCCCCTTTGCAAGAAAAGGTTTCGCTAGGGGGAGTCCTAGACCTTGAACTGTAACTGCTTCCTCGGGATTCCCCTAAAGAAGGATTGGATGGGGGTGAAGCCCGCCTTCGTCTGACACGGCGTAGCTTTTTCTTAAGGTGGTCAATCTCCCTTTGCATGGCCCTGGCATCATCCTCATGGGTGGCACTGCCTCCACCACGCGTATGACTCGCGCTAGGATATACGGTATGAACACTTCCCTCTCGATCCCTCCGGCGTTCAAGACGCTCAAAAAGATCTTCGGGCTGTGATCCCTGAGATTCTGCATGGTGTGAACCTAAACCAGCTATAATGTTCCAATTCCTTCAACACTAGATTTCCCACAGACTGCGCCAATTGTAAGCGCACAATTGTACCTGGACCCAAAAACAAGTGTTGGGCTCAGGCCCAATGAGCCTTATGCAATAAAATTTGTAGAGTATGGATTTGAAATCTAGGTTCGAGATGTTGGAAGTTTGATTAACAGGCTAGAGTGCCACTACCTGTGCAAATGATAAATAAATATGACAAAGAGACCTCCTCGGACGTAAGCCGAGGACGAGTTGTATAAATATTCTCTTTTTATGCCAAAGTTTACAATTCTTAGTTCCTATTTTTCTCAGCAGAAGGTGCAGATCCCCCTCTCTTTCCTCTCTCTTCTCCTTATATACTTCTTCTTCTTCACTAGTTTATCCACGCGTCGTACAAATCTTTCTCTTGGATACTTGTCTCATCCACCGCCTTCTTGAAGTCTTCAAACAATAGTAGGGAGGCTGAATTTTACTGTTTATAGGTCATTTTCTCATTAATGCAGTTAGGGAGGTAGATGCAAGGTCTTTAATGTGAAGGTAGTAGCCTTTTCCTTAGATATTTCTCTCACATCCTTGCTTCTAAAGGGTGCTTGGATCACCCTCTTACCCATCAGTTTTTCCAGACTTTTGCCTCTAACCCGTTTAGCAAGTCCCAAGGTCATTGCTGGGTCTGTCCGAGGAGACATTCCTCCTCAGACAACTCCTCGGACTTTTACAGTGTAGACTGACTTGTGGGCTTAGAGGCCCTGATCAAAACAAACTGGTACCAGCCAATTAGGCCCAAAGCCCAAATGTTTATTCAAGAGTTTTTACCCCCCACAGAGAGAGAGAGATATATATATATATATATATATATATAAACCAGGATAACAAGGTGATATAAAAGAACACAATGGCATGCTTTGGGTATGTTCTTCTTTTTACAATATATATTTAAATGAGAAACTGTATTTAATACAAATAATTAATACAATTTTTTTTTTTTTTTTGTAAGTAGAAACTGAAAATTAATTGAGAGAAAAAAAAATCCAAATATCTACAAAAATCAAATAAAATAGGTTAATTTGTTTTATTTATTTAACTTTGTTAAATATTACAGTATTACATAAGTAATAATTAAATTGATCATTAATTGAATATATTCCTAATTTATAATTAATATATACCTTTTATATATATGTATATTTATAATTTTTTATGTATAATTTTATCAAGTGTTTGTAAATCTTACTTAGACAATACAAGACATGATTCACATTTTTACAACAACTATGCTTATAATAATGATTATTACACATACGGTAATACCTATGAATGACTGAATTTGATAATGATAAGTACCATTAATTATTTAAAAAATGTTTGGAAAAAAGTTAAGAAAAATTAAAATTAAAATTAAAAAAAGTGAAAAGCGGAATGGCTGCATTGCACTCGGTATCGGTCAGTTGTCAGTGTCTGCCACTACAAATTTGTAGGGCACATGCAAGCACAAAAATCTCACTGCATCTTCTATAAAATCACATACTAGTAGATTACCCCTCACTTTCCATAAGTGGCAAAACATCCATCTCCTTCATCGATCGTTAGATACTCATCTTTATCTTTTATATCTTCTCTTTGACTTCCATGGCTACCTCAAATCCACAAACACACGTAGTCATAGTCTCTAGCCCACAAGTTGGACACGTTGTCTGTAACCTTGAGCTCGGCAATCGCCTCGTCGTGGATCACAACGTCCACGTCACCTTCTTCGTCGTCGCTGAATCTAAAGCCTCAACCGGCGAGTCCAAGACTATCCAATCAGCCAGGGCTCAAAAACTCCTAGACATCATCGAACTACCACCCGTGGACATCTCCAGCAAAGTCGAACCCAATTCTCCGATCTTCACAAGTCTTACCACCATCATGCGAGAAACCAATCCCCTTCTCAGGTCCGCAATCTCAGCCCTAAAGTCTAGGCCGACAGCTCTTTTCGTCGATATTTTCGGAACAGCAGCACTGGAAGTCGCTGAGGAATTCCACATGTTAAAGTACGTATTTGTAACCACTGCACTGCCGCTTGCGTTAGCAGTATATATTAACATCCTCGACAAGGAAGTAGAAGGAGAATACGTTGATCAAAAAGAACCGCTAAGGTTGCCGGGTTGTATGCCGGTTCGACCCGATGATGTGGTTGACCCGTTGATGAACCGGACAAAGCATGAATACCGTGTGTTCTTACAAGTTGGCTTAGAGATTCGTCGGAGTGATGGGCTTATGGTGAACATGTGGGAAGATTTGGACACTAAAACGCTTAAAGCAATGAGAGAAGAGGAATGTTACGGCTCACTACCGGTTTACGCAGTCGGACCGTTGTTTAGGCCGGTTGAACAGTCGGACCTGAAGAGCGAGTTGTTGGATTGGCTGGATGAGCAACCGGTTGAGTCAGTAATTTATGTTTCGTTTGGGGTTACTGGGAAGCTCTCAGCCCAGCAAATCACTGAGCTTGCTTGGGGTCTAGAGCTGAGCCAACAGAGATTTATGTTGGTGCTACGCTCAAACAACAAGGACAAAGGTATTAACTTGTTGGATTACTTGCCTGATGGGTTCTTAGAACGTACACACAATTTGGGACAGGTGGTCACGGAGGACTGGGTCCCACAATCGGCAATTTTGAGCCATGGATCAGTAGGGGGGTTCTTATCACACTTTGGGTGGAACTCAGTTGTGGAGAGTATAATTAGCGGCGTGCCAATGATAGCATGGCCTCTATATGCGGAGCATAAAATGAATGCTGCGTTGCTAGCTGAGGAGTTAAGAGTGGCTGTGCGTCCCATAATTGCACCAACTAAAGGAGTTGTAGGACGGGAGGAGATTGAGATGATGATAAGGAAAGTAATGGAAGATCATGAGGAAGGGAAGGCAATGAGGGCTAGAATTAAGGAACTTAAAAACAGTGGGGAAAAGGCTTGGGTTAAGGGTGGTTCTTCTTTCAATGCGTTGTCTCAAATAGCAAAGCAATGCGAGATGAACTTGCAGCGCCAGGAAGGGAAGTAGGTTGTATTAAGAAATTATTAAATAATGGGTAATTGTCCTAGGTTTGTTTAAGAAAGTGTGTTTGTGAAAAAATAACTTGTTTTTGCCTCATTAAAAATTACTATGAATTTGTTAGTGAGGTTTGTAACGCGCCTTCATTCCCTCGTTATTGTATGTGTGTTTGTTTTTTTTAAAAGTAATCAATAAATAAAGGATTATATTAATGAGTGTTTTTAGGACAATTGTTAACAAATTTTATCAAAAAAGTTTTTAACATTACTTTTATAGGAAATTTAAAAAGCTGTCAAGAAAATTAATTGCTTTATCATTTTTTTATAAAATGTTTCTAAAAATAGTTCATAAATCAATGCTCTTAGGTTATTAGTTAACATTTCCCATAAACAAAACCTCTTTTATATGATTGGTTTTTTTTTAAAAATAAAATAAATCTCAATACTACTTTTGTGAGGAATGTAAACAATATATATTTATATAATATATGCTTGTATAAATTTAAAATTAAATTGTGTAAGTTTATAAATAATTAGGTCATTAAATATATTATATTCATTTATTTATTTTAATTTATTCGTTATTGAAATAAGTTTGTAGATGATGAGACCATAAAATATTTCCCCTAATATCAATGTTTTTTAGGATGGACCGTCTTACTACTTCACATCTTCCGTGAAATTAACAGTATTGTGGATAGTCTGACCAAGAGATAAGTAATGTAAAGAAGCAGCCAAGTGGAATATACACAATGTTCTACTTTTATAACTAACTCTTATATATACGAAATCTTTGGAGAAAAAAAAAATTTCCCTAGAGGATATTCGCTAACATCCTTGAACGCTAGACTCTATCCAATGATAACTTAATCAAATAAAACATCCTCTCTTTCTACCGGAAAAAAAAAGGTTTGAAAATAAAAGGTCCGCGAAAATAAAGTCTTTTTGTTTGTTGAGATAGACATAAAATTATAAAAGCTTGAACATCAAATTAAAAATATGGCTAAAGTATATAGGTGAATAAACTATTTTTTTTCATTTTACTTTTTGTGTTTTGGTGGTACACTAGTGAGGTTGAGAGTGGATATTTCACCAATAATTGGAAATATACTATTGTCGCTTCTTATCTTCTACGACGTGATTACAATCTGTTCTAACTTCAGCGAACCCAACCGACAACTGTGGAGTGTGCGGTGGGGAGTGGGTACACTATCCTTACCTTGAGTCAAGAACAGACCTAGGGGACCCGGACATAAGCTTAAAAATAAAAATTTTCAATCAAATAAGAATTCTTATAGTATTAAAAAACTATCAATAAAAAAACTTCAAATAATTTTAATAATTCATATTAAGAGTGCGTTTGAATATTATTTATTGCTGAAAACTGAAAATATAGTAGAAAAATAATTTTTAAATGTATGAATAGTGCTGTGAGACCCAGTTTTAGGGTATGTTTGGTTGGGGTCAAAACAAAGAGGACGAAAAAATAGAGAGAGGAAAATAGGGTGAAAAATGATATTTTTCACTGTTTGGTTGAAAGGGAGAGGGGAAGAGAAAAGTGGTGGGGCCTACCAGTTTTCTCTCCTCCCCCTTCAAAATACAATCTTTCCAAATTGGAGTGAAAAATGTGAAAAATATTTGGACAAAACTGCCTCCACCCCTAATTAACGTTTCTGACTCTTTTTCTTTTTTCTTTTTTTTTTGTAACGTTGGCTTTTTTTTTTTTTTCGGTTTTGTCAGGTGGTGGGTTCTTCGTCTTTTCCTTCTTCTTTTTTTTCTTAATTTTTATTTTTATTATTTTTTTAAGAAAACACTTTTAGATGATTTTTTTTATGTTATTTTTGGAAATGTCTACTTTCATCTATACAAAATTTTTAAAAAAAGTATAATTTATTGCTTTTTGTTTTATTTAAGAGGGACATGATGGTAAATTTATACAAACCTTATTTTCAACCAAATTAAAAAGTTTTCCATCCCTCCACTTTTCCACCCTCTCAACCAACACAAATGAGGAAAACTAAAAACTTTTCTATCTTCCCACCTTTCCATCCTCCCTCTATTTTTTATCCTCTCACTTTTCCATCCTCCTAACCAAACGGACCCTTAAAGTTTTTTTTTTTTGAAAAAAAAAAAAAGTAGTTTACAGGTCCCGTGAACAATGCACAGGACCCACAAAAAACCCAAACAAGATTCTCACATAGAACAAAAACCCAAAATCTAAAAGTTACTTCATTTTTCTGGAAACCACAATAAAAATAGAATTAACCAAGTACCCAAATCTATCATTTGGAGAAGAAAAATTAAAATACTCACATCTGTTTCAGCAACTTATAAACCTCATACTATCAAATTCAATACAGAATCTCAATCAAAGGCACTGTCTTTAAGGTTTACAAACCAAATCGACCAAAAACAAAAGTGATTGGCACAAATTTTAGGGATGGATAGTACAATCAGTGACAAACTTTTATAAACTTAACTAACCAATTTGCATAAGAAACTGAACAATCAGTGACCAATCACCAAAATACAAAAGAAATTTAAAAAAAATGAAACATACCCTTGTGGAGAAGAGGAAGCTGTCTGCGCCTTTAATGGTGCAGGGACTGAATACCCTCGTGGAGAATTCCTCAAGGGAGCGAGACCCAGATTGGAAAAAAATTACTGTTTGTCAAAACCCTAAACCTAAAATCAAAACCCTAAACCTAAAATCGAAACCCTAAAATCACAAAATCGAAACCCTAAACCTAAAATCAAAACCCTAAGCCAAAAATCGAAACCCTAAAACAAAAATGGAAACCCTAAAACAAAAATCAAAACAATCAATTTAAAAAACTTACTGTTAGTCGGCCCTGTCAGTGTCTTGAGTGAGATTGAGAGTTGGAGAGAGAGAGGGAGAGACCCAAGGCAGTGCCAGTGTGTACGATCGGTGGTGGAGATTCGGTGCCTTAAGGGTTTTTTTTTCTTTTTTTGAGGGTAAGGCTTTTTGCCGCCGCCTCGAACTTCGGCACGGGTGAGGGTGGAGGCGGTGTCGCGGCGCTTGGTCTGGAGGTCAGTGATGATGCCTTGGTGAACGACGGCGTGGGCGGTGTCGAGTGGGGCAAACTTGAGTTCGAGTTGGGTCTCGTCGATTTTGCTGCCGATGAAGGAGAGAACTGGGATGGTGGCGAGCTCAGAGGTGACCGAGTGTGGTTTGGTTTGGGTTTTGAGGGAATTGGGTTCGAAGGGCTTAGACAGAGCAAGGGTCTTTTTTTGGTAAAAATTAGAGATCAGTGCCTTAGGGGTTTTTTTTCTTTCCAATTTATAGTAGGGTTTATAGCCCCGTTTTTTAAAACGCAGGTTCAGGGGTGACTATGGCCGCGTTTTTCAATAATCGCGGCTTTAGGACAGACCTAGAGCCGTGTTTTATAAACGCGGCTTCAAGACATATATATATATTTTTTTTTTTAAAAAAAAAAACATTTCAGATGGGTCTAAAACCGCATTTTAAAAACGCGGCTTCAGCCCATTTTAGAAAAATGCAGCTAGAGAACCAAAAAACACAGCTACAGACTTGGTCTTGGGCTGCATTCGACCCACGCGGCCATAAATCTGATGTTGTGGGTGCGTTTCATTGAAACGCGGCTCAACTAGGGTCTTAGGCCGCATTTTTGCAAACGCGGCTGGAAAAAACGCGGCCTAAGACCCGCTTGTTTTGTAGTGACAGGTAGCCAATCATAGGTAGGGGCCACGCAAGCATATCCAGTTGCGAAACAGTCCACTAAATTCTAAGAAATAAAATGTTATATCCCTCACAACTAAAAAGAAATTATTTAGTACTACATTCTGTTTCTAAATCAATTATTTATTGTAGTATGAGCAGAGAATGTAATACCATGCAAAGTATGTGTCACGATAAGAAACTAAGAATTTGGAAACATGTACTTACAAAGATGCCCAAAAATGAAATTTTATACCCTACACATCCAACCCCTCACACAACATAATGGAAGTGGACGTGGACTAAAAATTTAGTGATGAGACCTTTGGTTCAAGAATTTGTTGTAGAGATTTTAGGAAATTTGGTTTGAATTGTTGTAGATAGGTACATAGCTATGTTATGGGCAAGGGGCCCTAACAACACCCCCTGTATATGTTGTTTGCCGTATCATGTCAAAAGCTAATTAAATTCGGAGATGAAGATGAGAGAAAGAAATTTATTATTAAATGAATAGGAAAAGTACAGATCTGTAGTTGAATGAAACAAAACAAAAGGAATCAAAATCAAGCTTTTTAATTTTAACACAAATCAAGTTCTCTACTGAATTCTCTCTCTTAATGACCAAAATATTAGACAAAATTCTTCCCATTCCCACATGTAGGCTACTCCTCTGCTCTACTGAGTTCTCTACTGAATTTTTAGTTTTACTATCTTGATATTCGTCGAATCCATTGATGACCACAGCGTAGGAATGTTAGTTGTTTGTGTAACATTATCGGTGATATTTTTGTCTTTTTGAGTTAATGAAAGTTTGTTAATGATATCAAAGAGATTGTAAAGTAGTTAGAATTTGTCAAACCAAGTGTCCACTTGGGACCGATTTGAAAATTTCTAAGGAACACTTGTCCTTCCCCCTCTCCCCCCAATCCCCATACATAGTTAATATATACAATCTAATTAGTGATAAATATGTATATAAAAAAATTACAATAATTAGACACCATTATCTCAACAAATAGATGAACACGAGTATGGTTAGAATCATTTTTGCAAAAGTAAGCATAGCTGTATAGGCTGTTTACCATTCCCACTTCCCAAGTATTGTTCTTCTCATTTTTGTTATTTGACTTTTCTTTTCATATATTGTGTATAAATTTGTTACTAAAATAATTAATATATCATGTAACATTATAAGTGTACCTGTCTAAAATATACTACTATTTATCATTTAATTTATAAATAAAATAATATAACATATATTTGTTTGTAGTTTATTAGATTTTTTATGTATTTTTTTATGGTTTATTAGATTTCTTTTTAATGTATTAAAATTTAAATCATTGTTTGTCTATTATTTAGCAATCTTTAGACTATTAGTATTTTTTTTAATCTTAGTCAGTATACTCAATGGGTGATTATTTAATTTGAAAAATCTAGTTCCATTGGCATGTTTAGGACTATTGACTCATTTTTAAGAAAAAAATGAAGATGGTAATTCAAAAAATAGAACACTTTTGTGTTTTGATGTTGAGTGTCCTTCCAAATCTCCAATGATTTAACTTGAAAAATATCCTTCTGGACCAAAATTTATTTCAATTTTCCGCCAATTACTTCCAATGAAGTTGTTGTTAGAACTTTAAAACGAGATCCATGACTACGCACTCAAATGTGAAACTATTTAGCCAATCTATAAGATGAAATTGAACAGGAAAAAAAAAACAGTTATCTCTTTTCTTTTTTTTTCCTCCCCAAAAATAAGGGCATGTTTGGCAACTGTTTTCGTTTTCTATTTTTGTTTTCTTGTTTTCAAGGAAAAAAGAAAAAAATAAATTTTTTTTGTTTTCAAAATGAAAAACACGTTTGGTTAGTTGTTTTGAAAAACACATTTTTCAAAAAACAAAAATCAGGAAATTTGTTTGGTAGTTGTTTTTGAAAAAGTTGAATTTTGTTTTTTTTGGTTAATTTTTTTTTTAAATTATATTTATTCTAATTCAAAAACACATTTGCTCCAACGTATTTAAAATCCTTACACCTAAAGAAATTATAAATCAATTGTTTTGTATATAACATTCAAGCCTAAAACTTTAATCATATAAGTAAGATTGAAGCTATAATAATTATCAAGCGTTATAAAAGATAATCAATAACTAAAAAAGTTTACTACATGGCATCAATGCCCGGGAATCAATTTCATCCCAAAAAAAAAAAAAACATGGCATCAATGATGCCTATTATTTGCCAACATCAATGCTGCGATTTGATCCCTATAAGCTGCCATAGCTTCAGCGGCTTCATCAGTTAAGTCAATAGTGTGCGATGGCTCACCCGAATTATCCCTACCTTCACCTTCAATGCTTAGGTTATCAATATTGAATTGAGTAAACAAGCGATCATTTCTTGTTGCCATTCGAATGAAGTTATGAATTGTGTAAGGGCTCTCATCACATTCCCTTGTCGACATGGTTTATAACGGCATCATTTTTAAGACTGGAAATCGTGCTTTTAAAACTCCAAAACATCTTTCAATTACATTACGAAGCGAGGAATGTCTATAATTGAAAAGCTCTTTAGCACCTTCAGGACGATCCCCACCTCGAAAGTCTCGTAGATGGTATCTCTCTGTACGGTACGGAGGTAGAAACCCCAAGGTGCATGGATAACCAGAATCCACTAAATAATAGCCACCTAACCAAAAAAAAAGATAGAGAAAAGTATGACACGGTGAATGGACTAAACTTAAAAATTGTAAATATGTAAGTGAGTCAACAATATATCTTACCAGATGGAGGCCATGGAAAATTATTTTCTGGCCTTTGAAGTGCATCTAAGAATACTCGTGAGTCATTGGCTGTACCCTCCCAACCAGTGTAAACAAATGTAAACTTCATATCAAAATCACATGCACACATTATATTATGGGTGATTGTGGCATTTCTATTCCTATAACTGACTAGCTTTGATTTTGGAGCCCATGCACTAATATATGTTCCATCAATTGCGCCTATACATTTCTAGAAAAAATATAAACACAAGTATTAACATATGCGAGCAAATAATATTTGTATAATAAAATGAACAGTAACTTGGGATTACCTTGAAATATGGAAAGAACTTGGTATTGTTAGCAATACGTGGATGCACTTCATTGCTTTGAGAAGGACGTATAATGAATTTTCCTGTGCGGCATATTGCTCTTAATAGTTTCCTTAAATTGTCCCGTCCACCGTTTCGCTTGAGTGTTGAAAACGATCTGCTATTACCCTTATCCTCACATTATGTCCCACTATTAATAGGAACATACCAACTGCCTCCTCCACTGTAATCCAGCGTGAGTTTGTTAAGAATTTATGTATTCTCAAATAGTTACAGAGACTTGTAAATGTTGGCCTATCCATGCAGAATAACTCATAACATGTTCGAGGATTGCCATTCAATATCTCTTTTATAAATGCATCACCAGTTAACATAGAGATACGTTGAGGCTCCTTAGGAATATAGTTGTTTTTATTCTCAACAAACATTAGTAGGAAGAACATATCATCGTCCTCTTCCTCATCTGAAGAGGATGAACTGCTATAATAATTAGGTTCAACATTCATCCTGAAGAATTAAACAGCAAATTTGTTCTCAAATAAATAAAACATTACCAACATAAAAAAAGAAAAAAGAAAAAAGATTACCATAAAATAATAATAAACCATCATTTACCAATATTAAATAACAATAGAATAGTACCAAATCATAGTTCAAAGACATTAAAATAAACATAATCTAATAGGAAATTATTGTTTTGACATAATCCCCTACAGCCTACCCAACCAAACCATCCTCCTAGCGAAACTCATGTTAACAAAGATCTCTCTATCATTAGGATCCTGCTTGAACTTCTCAACGGCCTTCATAAATATTTCATCATTGACTTCTTCCATGGTCTCAAGGATATTAATGCACTTGACTAAGGAGAAGTCATTTGTAGGTGCAATACTGCTACTAACTTCATCAATGGTATACCTCTTATACCTCTCAGCCTTTGCTTTAGATGCCTCTATCCTAGCCTTAGCGGCCTCAGCCATTGATTGTAAGGCATCATTCATTTAAGAGCTCATTAACTCTCGCTTACTCTTACTAGGACGCTCGTCACAACTATCACTAGGACGCTTGCTCAAGCGGGTTGTAATGTCAGACTCAAGAATTGCCATGACAGGTTCTTGGGTAGGACTTTCTAAATTAACATGAACTCCCCCATGAATGAGTCGTTCTTCCAATGCATTCTCTTCATCTGAATTAGGAGGGTCTTGGGTGGATGCACAGTGTAGGACCCCGGTAGCTGTAGACTTATTAAATATAAGTCCAAGCAAATTATAATTTGAAAGTCCTTTGGTTCGAAACATCTTTGCATTGGGATGTGCCTAAATATATAAAGACATCTAGTAAGAAAAAAAAAATGATGGGGGATAATGTTTCAAAATAAAATATTGTATTGTCTTTAACGATAATTACCCGACAATAATTTTGCCATGACTCCTCGAGTGCATGAACAGTGTTGGTTTCGCATCCCAACCAAAACCAAAGTTTGATTTATGAGTGTAGAAAACTCACGGTGTAGTAAACGCATTCTATTAAACTTCCATTTGAATTGAGCCATTGTAAAACTCCGATGACCTAATTCATTCAATGTAGCTAACATTTTCTTCCAAGTATCGGAACTGAATTGCCCATCTGCCATATTTCCCTTATTGATCTCTTTCAGCATTATGTCAATAAATAGTTTCTCAAGTTGTGGTGTCCAAAGGTTATCTTTATCAATTGAACTGCTTCCTTTCATCTATTATAATACAATGAAACATGAAAACAACTAAGGAACAACCTTTATAAACACAACCATCAAATACAACTAAGAAATAGCTTCCAAGCTTCAAACAAACACAGCTTCTAATTAATAGTGCATTTTGATCACCATGAAACCCAACCTAACCAAAATGCCATTCTTCTTATTATTAGCTAAATGGTTTACTTAATTAAGGGACTACATTCTCTGCTATATAATTACATTCTAGATAAAGTGTCATAAATGATAGAAGATTTTATGTGTAATCTCGGTAAGGCATAACACAATCCAATTTCTTTTTTACATAGTATTATACTATTATTTATGACTTTACAAAGATATATATATATATATATATATATATGCAACCAATTCATGAATTCTGGTATATATGTATCAAAAGGAAAAATATTAGAAGCTCGGATGACAATGTTTGTCACTGAATGTTCACTATTTTTTTCCCCAGGAAAGTGATACATCATGCATAAATTGGAACTGGATCTTATACAAAATTAGCACTCACAATTTCTCAAGGATAAATAAATAATGGGGTTCTATTTAAACTAAAGGTCCAAACAATAATACTATCAATCAACATCTATAGACAATGAAAGTATGAAACATAAGGCACACTCAATTGCTTTTCCTTATAATAATTGAGCTGATTCATGATTCTTAATTGCTTTGATTTCTGCACAAGGCCCACAATGTAAACTCGGTCATGTGTAATCTTTATGTGTAACCTGTTTGTACTCTTCATGTAACACCTTTTCAGTCAGTAATCTATATTCTATCTTCAGTCTCAAGAAAAAAAATTGTTCTCAACAACAACCAACAAACCATTTACACCATGTAAGTGTATACCCTGTTCAGCCACTACCAAAACAGAGGGAGAGACTACCATACATTAATAAACAATAACATAGTCCAGTCAAGCCGAGGTTTGTTGCAGTTGGCTTCATGTGCAAATATCAACCAAATTTCATTAATTAAAGCATGATCACTATACATAAACGCGTTTAATTGACCATATATTGTGTAATAATCCATGAACAAAGAAAAAAGGAAAAGACCCGTACCTTTGAGTGATTGGATCCCTAAACTTATGAAATACTTCCCCAAAATTATGAAGCTCTTCAAAAACGTTGAAAGTTGCTCAGAACTGTTCAATCAGGCAAACAATATATATATATATATATATATATATATATATATATATATATAATTAGGAAAGGAGACTAAGAAAAAAACGAGATAAATAATGGTATAATCCAATGAAGAACAAAAGGAAATCATGAAGGAGGGTCTGTGAAGACCAATCACTTACCTTACAAGTGGTTCTCTCAACCAAGGTTTTCAATTGTGTCTTTGTGAGGAAGTGGAGGCGCAGAGGTAGACAGAGGAAGTAGATATAAGGGTTTCTAATACGTGATATGAAGAGGAAGGCGCTAAAAATTGAGAGACAAAATTGCAAGCGCGGGAAAGAGTGGAAAATATATTAGAAAGAAGATTTTTGTTATTCATGTGGTTTGAACCTACGTGCTGGCTCATTAAAGTGTGTAATCCTAAGGAGTACTTCCGTGTTTTCTAAAGTTTTTGAAAACTAAAAAACAAAAACAGCTCAAGACCGCTTTCGCTTCCTTCACAATATGGAAATTGAAAATAGTTTTTGATTTTTGCCTAAGATAGGTTAGCAAACAAGTTTTTTGCCTTAGAAAACAGAAAATTGTTTTTGAAAACAAAAAACTGAGGAAAAAAATAGTTACCAAACATACCCTAAATTTCCGGCTCCACCACAGCATTCAAAAAAGAAAAAATTGAGTGTCAATTGGGTTTTAAATGTCTATCTAATGCGGTAAGAGACTAGGAAAGAACATGAGGCTAGAGAACGTGGTCTTAAAAACATACCCAATCTCATGAATTGTCAATCCAAATAGATGATAAAATATATTCAGTAAAAAAAATAGATGATAAAATATTAAACTGACCACAAAAAAAAAAAAAAAATATATATATATATATATATATATATATCTTCTTGAAGTTCCCAAATTGTTTTTTATAAAGTAAGTCCAAACTTTGTCCCCCAAACCTTTGGCTCTGACTTTGGCTTTGTCTCCGTCCCTAGTTGTAGAGATAGTTAAAATTGAAATAGACAGACATTTCCTTTGATTTATTTCAAATGAACCCCCTTTCAAGCAGTGGTCGAGCTATGTTAAAGGCATGGTGTTCATTGAACATGGGGGGGGGGGGGATTTTTATATAATGTTTTTAAAATATTTTGTTTTAACTACCCTAAAAAAAATTTTGAACACCCTGACTAATTGAAACCATGACTTACAAACCAAAAATGGTTCCAACTTTTGCCACCTTCCTCAAAAAGAAAGAAAAAAAAAAAAAAAATCTTTAGCTTACTTTGGAGTTGAATGTAAAAGGAGATGGCACTAGCAACCCCCCAAAAAATTAAAGATTTGCATTTGTGAACTTTCGACTCTTTTTTTTTTTTTTCTTCTCTCTCTCTCTCTTTTTGTTTCTCTTATTTTTTAAATCTCCGACGTCCTACCTCGCTAAATTTGGTCTATTTGCTCTTGCTTTTTTCTTCTTTACTTCATCCCACTGATCCCAGTAGTTTGCTCTCTCTTTACTGATTAGATTGCTCCAAAATTTACAACCATGGTCCTCGTGTATGGTTTAGATTTACAACAATGGTGAGAAGAGTGCTAGCCATGAAGTAAAGAAAATATGAAAAAAAAAAAAAAAAAAGAAAGGCTCAGAGAGAAGAAAATTAAATAATAACAAGTGAGGCTCAGAGACCTACTATTCAATCTGACGTGGAAAAGTCAGCGTGTGAGTAAAAGGAAAAAGAATAAAAAAGAAGTTTGCATGTTTGTGGGCTTTCTCCAATCCAACAACTCCGTATGGCTTCATACAAACATTAAAAATGTTTTAATTGGGCCAGTTCGGTTTCGGCCATTTGCAAAGGAAGGCTTTGTATCAAGTTTATGGAAAAATATAAATAAAGAGCAAACAGAAAACTAAAGAGAGGCTGAGACTGCTAGGGCTGAATATATAGACAAATACAAAATATATAACTTGAAGACACAATATTATTTTCCTTAGACAATATTTGCCCCTCACACTATTGTTGCTAAAGAGTTATCGCAAATTTTTCCCTAGGATACAACCAAGATGTTGGGTTATACAAATAGCAATTCTGGAGAATGACCACAAGATTTCTTGTATTTCTCTCTAACTTACTATTTCTTGGATATTTTTACAAAAATATCATATTTTATTTTAATACTCATTTATGTGAATTGAGGAAATCAATTATCCCTTAATATGAGATACGTTGATTGCTAAATTTTGAAATTCAAATATATTGAAAATTTGAATAGCTATTATCAATGGTTTTAGTTATAAAAATTTTTGAAAATTAATGTGATTTTTAATACCATATATTGCCAGCTTTTAGTATACTTTCCTTTATAAACTTTTGCTTTAAAACGTTTCATTTAATATATTTAATAGTAACATTATAAATGGAAAGTATCAGAAAATTATACAACTATATATTTATATAATTTACCGTTGATGGTTCATAGCATTACAACTTGCTTTCCATTTTTGGTAGTAACTATTGTGTATAGTCACAGTTTTAATTGATATCTAAATGTTAAATTACCGATTGTCCTAAAAGCTTAAACTATTAGAAAATGGTGAATTTAATCACATAACCATAATTCTAACACCCCCCTCACTTGTGGACCTAAACTTCCCCTTAATAAGGGGGGCCCAACAAGTGGAAATTTAACATTTTAAATGGGAGGTAGAGCGAAAATAGAGATCGAACTCAGGATCTCCTGCTCTGATACTATGTTAAATTACTAATTGTCCTAAAAGCTTAAGCTATTAGAAAATTGTGAATTTAATCACTTAATTATAATTCTAACACTAAAGATCAGCCACGTTATGAGTTGTTGTTTTGTTTGCAATAGCATTATGACACTAAAAAACAATTTGATTTGGCTATTAACCTGTTTCAACATATATACATTTGGCAAAGATTTCTGATGACCGGTTTATATAAAATATATATATATATATATGGAAAGAAATTAAAGTTTAAGTATCACATTATTTTTGAATTACAAAAGTACAGACTTTCAAAAACAATCTTTATTATTGTTCTAAACACTTACCATCTACTGCTTCTTACTATTCACAAAAATATTTTATCTTTCACTAAATTTTCTGGAAAAAGAAAGTACTATAAAGAGCTTATATCCTACGAGTAGTATAGGCTCGCAAGGATAATCAGTAAAGGTGGCTAGGCTGTTGTATCCTGGAGATAACATGCAGAAATATTTTGTCTAACTAAATCAGATATACCGTAGATGCATGGTACAATTTGTCTTAAGACAGTGATTTGGTCCACATCTCATCTCCGCCACCTCTTTTGGTAAAATCATATTGTGTAATTTCCAAGGAAAAGTTAGGTAATATCTCTCATTTATTTCCAACACTATTTTGTGGAGTTAGTTATTTTTCAAGTGAACATAAGCCTCTATTTATATCCATAGGGTTATATTTTATCAAAAGGCACGTATGAAGAGTTAAAATGTTTTACAAAACCATTTATTAGGCTTGAAATCTCTTCAACCTTTCTAAACAGTCATTAGAAAAATTATGCCAAAAATCTTGTTTTACAATTTTCAATCAGTCGAAAGTTCCTTTCGATCGATCAAGTGCTCTTTTTGATCGATCAAACAGGAAGTGAACAGTGATCGAGACATCCAGAGACTCCAAGATTATTTTCTTACCATTTTCGATCAATTGAGCTAAAGTTTCGACCAATTGAAAATGCTAAATTTCAAATTTTCACTTAAAAAATTCTAGAACTTGAATTTTCACTTTATGAAACTATATTCTCCAAATTCAAATATCTTTATTACAACTTATCCTTGTATATATATACCTATGTATACCATACTTATATGCTATATTCTTTATCTACCAAAATTTCACAATATTTTAAGAGTAAGGGAGATGTAGTCAAAATATAATAAAATAAAATTTGTAGTATGACCTACCAAAACTCAAAACTATCATGAAAATGACGTGAGCTCTTGCTTTTTCTTTGAACTTTCTCGTATACTATTTTGTCACCAATTATCTTGTCCCAGGTGGTTGCTATCATCAACGAACCCAACTGCGTAGGAACCACTACTCTCAGCTCTTTCTAAAATGGGAAATGCTAATGAATGCCCTTAGGGTATTGGTTAATAATCTATTTAAAGAAAGTTTTTATGGGAAAAGAAAATAAAACAATTAATATTTTGACAGTTTTTTTCATTTCCCATAAAAATGATGTTAAAACTTTCCTAAATTGGATTGTTAACCCATGCCCTAAGGGCATTCGTTAGCATGACCCTTCTAAAATATATGGAATCTAATGAAGCAAAAGTTCGTCAGTCGATATGAGTTCGTCCAAATAGTGCCGATCACACTCCTGTGTCACGACGGAAGCAAGAGCTCATTCAAATGGTCACCGATGTGATGCCTGCTACAACGCCTCTGATGCCAAAGTTAGTGTGGAAGAAGGTTTATAATAATAATAACAGAATAACTCAGTATCTCTTGTGACTGTGTCTGTCAATGTACCTTGTGTTGGAGGTGTGAAGGCTTTATATACCTTCTTCTGGATTCTAGCCGTTGTGGTATTAATGTCTTGCTCAGTAACGTTCCCAGCTGAGTAATGGATCTTTAATACGCCCCCAATGGTCTACCTAGCTGGTGTTGTAACCGCCTGAGGTATTGCTGGCGGCATTGAATGATTCTAGTATCCTCGTCAGTGACGTGGCTAGCTGCTTAGGTTCATCAAAGAGAGCGGTGTCATCTGCAGTATTGACTTCGTCCGTGATCCATTTCGTCAGTCCCATCAGATGCCCCCGGATTTTGTGGTCGTCGTGACATGTCATGTCGACCATAGAATGCGAAAGGTTTATTAGACTGCAGGCGACTCTTGGGATTTCGTGCCGTATTAAAGGCGTAGTGGCGGCGCCATACTAGTTGTGGCCACGTGGCGCCTTATGGTGGGTGCGATTACTGTTCCCATTGTATGACCCTTGGGTTTCCCTTCGATTTTCGGTTTTTCTGGGCTTTGTTTTAAAAACTTCATCTTTTCTCCTCTTTTCTTTTCATCTTTTCAAATTCCCTGTTTGTGCTCTGAGCATCTCTATCTCTTTGATTTTTTTGCAAGCCGGTGCGCATCTCTATCTCTCTGATTTTTCTGTAAGCCAGTGCGCATCTCTATCTCTCTGATTTTCTGTAAGCCGGTGCAAGGCGGGGTTTCCTACTTTCTCCATTCGAGGTATGTCCCTCTTTCCCCCTTTTGATTCTTCTTTTTTTTTTTTTGCAATCCCATATCGTAGTGAATTTCTGATATCTTCCCTTTTTTTTTTTGGTCTAGCTTCTTTGGTTTTTCTATGATTAGTAGTTCTGAGGTTTGGACTATTTGCCCCTCAATTTCTTTCCTTGCACGTTTAGGAGGGTTTCTAGGTGTTTTTCCAAATCTTGAGGATTTTGTTTTTTAGGGTAACGGTCTGGGTGTCGTTATGGCAAATCTGTTGCCCTTGCTTCGTCAGTCCGTCGACTGGTTCGAGAATTTGGTGAGGGAGCGGGTGAGGATGTTCGAGGTGAGGACTAGTGAGCTCGAGACTGGGTTGTCGTCTAGCGACGACCCAGTGGAGGGAGATACAGCCGTTTCTACCTTTCGAGAGGTTAGGGCTTTCCACGCCCTCAGAGAGGTATGTGGGCTGGATTCTGAGACGTTAGGCAGATTTAGGGATAGGTTTCAATTCCTGGAGCGGGTTAGGGTCCGTTTGCCCAATGAGGAAGATCGGGCATGTCATTCCTTTCCTAGAGAGGTCTGTTTCTATGAATCTTCCTTCGTCTGTGGGTTGAGGTTCCCGGTCCACCCTTTTTTTATGGAGCTGTTAGACCGCTACGGTATTGCTCCAGGGCAGCTCATGCCCAACTCCTGGAGGATAGTGGTCAGCTGTATGGAGATATGGTTGGCCGCTACGGACGGTGGAAAGCTTAAAGTGGACGAGCTCACCTATTTGTACCATTTGAAGGAGTCCAAGGAATATGGGTATTATGAGCTAGTTCCTTGGGAAAGGAGGACCAGGATCTTCCGGAGTTTACCTTCGTCTTTCAGGTATTGGAAGTCCCGATTTTTCTTTGTGTCTAGGGACAATTTTGAAACTTCCTCCAGAGGGGTTTGGGGCGAACTCCTAAGGTTATCTCGTTAGTGGGGGACCCCGACCTTAGGTGCGTCATTATTTCTTATCATCATTTGAGTTTTGTGGTGTTTGCTTTTTTGGTCTTTAACTCCTCCGTCCATTGTTTTGTGCAGTCAAGAAGCGCCCTAAGCTCAAGAGCAGGTATAAGGAGCGAGTGGAAAAGGTGATTGAATACGCGAAGACAATCGAGGATTGGGACGATCTGGTGGACCCGAGGACTCTTGCATTCTACTGCCTTGGCCCAGAGCCTTCTTCTTTTGTCTTGCATAATCTCAGGATCGAGGGAAAAAAGAGTAAGTGGATGTTTCATCTGCATCGGGTTTTCTCGCATATATGTGTGTGTGTCTAAATATATATATATATATATATATATATATATATATATATATATATATATATACATTTTTTTTTTTACAAGTGTTTACCTCTTGTAGAAATGACGACCAAGTTCAACAAGGGTATGTATGATAAGATGAGGGCCAAGAAGGACGAACCATTGTCCCATCTCGGGAAGAAGGTGGTGCGCGTCACAGGGAAGGGCCCTCCCGTTACTTCATCCGCTTCAGTTACTCACCTCGTCTCTGGGACAGATACGACGAGGTCCACTTCCCCTGCCGCCTCCATTAAAGAGATCCCTACCCCTGCCTTAAAAAGGCAGCGCACCTCTGATAAAGGGAAGGAGAAAGCTGATTCTCGCTCGTCCACAATCTGGGACGATGAGAAACTGGCAATGGACAAGGCTCATGAGGTTGTGACTGCGGAAGACTTGAGGACCTTTTCGGGCTCGTCCACAAAGGAGCTGGTGGGTCGTCATCTCCACAAGCTCGTCCAGGTAACGTTCTTGTGCCAATTTTATTTCTTTATGTTCGTTTCTTCTTCTTCTTCTTTTACATTATTCTGAGGTTCAATCTCCTTGCGTGTTCTTCAGGTGTTGGGGAGGGAATTCATCTTTCCTCCGAGTATCTTGCTCAGGAGGCCAAGGTCGAGTCTGCGCTATCACGAATAACAGCCTTGGAGGTGGACAACTCAAAGCTGAAGAAAGAGCTGATAACTTCTATGGGTGAGGCCAACCTTACCAAGGAAGAGGCCAAGAAACTTAATGATGACCTCAGAACTGAACGGCAATTGGTTTTGGAGAAGGACGAGCAACTTGCTGCTGCCAGGGAGAGGGTGAAAGGTGTCGCTGCTAGGGCCATAGAAGGCTTCCAGCAAAGTGAAGAGTACAACTCCGTGTTCTTCAGTTGGTACTTCAAGGGGTTCGAGCTGTTAAGGAGATACTTGATTAAGCACCCCTCTGGAGTAAATCTGGAGACTCTGGATATGGAGGAGGTAGACAAGGAGATGGCTGCTAATGAGGCTGCCCAGCAGTTGGCCCCTGAGACCGGTGTTCCTGCGGATGCCCCTGCTACTGACAACATTGCTGCTGACACCTGAAACTTATGATAATTCCTTCTTTCTCTTTTTTTTTTTTTTTTTTTGGGTGCCCTTTGTATTTTGGGCTTAAATTTCAGAACAATTTTATCTTTATCTTGAGAACACTAGTACAGGACGTACATTACTTTTTCAGGACTTTTGGATGAAAAAGTAATTACTTACTGTTTTGGTTTTTATAACTGCATACTTTCTTGCCTTCATGTGGTTGTATGTGATATGTTGCACCTGTTCACGCTTTTTCGGGGGTTTTCTTCGTGTGTTTTTTTTTTTATTTTACTTGCCCCCTTTCAATGATCTTGTTAATCTCCTGGATTCGTCAGTAATGTACATCCACCTAGGTGGAGTTTTATTACTTAGATTTTTGGGATTTTGCCTCGTCAATAATGTACATCCGTCTAGGCGGAATCTTATTACTTAGGCTTTTGGGATTTTGCCTCGTCAGTAATGTACATCTGTCTAGGCAGAATCTTATTACTTAGACTTTTTTTGAGATAATCTCTTGGTCTCGTCATTAATGTACATCCGTCTAGGCGGAATCTTATCACTTTGGCTTCGTCAGTAATGTACATCCATCTAGGCAGAATCTTATTACTTAGCCATTTTTTATTCTTGTAACTTATACTTGCGACCTTGCTTGTTAGCACGAATATATTAGATGAACAATGCTTTTATTAATTTCAAGAGCGGATACATTAATTTGTTACATCCTTTGGTGGTACTTCTTCAAGTGCTCAATGTTCCATGGTCGAGGGAGCCTTTGCCCGTCCAAGGTCTCCAAGTGATAGCTGCCTTGCCTGGAATAATGGATAACTTGGTATGGTCCTTCCCATATGGGACAGAGTTTTCCTTGGGAAGAGTCTCTAGTCGCTGTAGTGACCTTGCGCAAGACGAAGTCGCCTATGTCGAGTCGTCTGAGTCTCACCCTCCTATTGTAGTATTCGGTCATTTTCTACTGGTATTTCGTCATCCTGTTAGAAGCTTTGTCTCTTACTTCGTCTAGGCAGTCCAGGTTGACTCACAATTGGTTGTCATTATTTCCTTCGTGGAATGCTTCTCGTCTGATGCTGGCTACTCCTACTTCGATTGAGATTACTGCTTCAGTACCGTATGTAAGCCTGAATGGGGTTTCGCCCGTCGGGGTTCTCGCCGTGGTTTTGTAGGCCCATAAGACATTGGGTAATTCTTCTAGCCAGGCACCCTTCACATCGTCCAGTTTGGCTTTAATTATCTGGAGCAATGTTCGATTCGTCACTTCCGTCTATCCGTTCGCCCGTGGATGCCCTAGAGACAAGAACTGGTTCCTGATGCCGAGGCCGGAGCAGAAGTCCCTGAAGCCTTGGCTGTCAAACTGCCGCCCATTATCTAATATGATCGTATGTGGGATCCCGAACCTGCAGATTATATTTTTCCACACGAAGCTTTGGATTCGTGCCTCGGTGATGGTCGCCATCGCTTCTACTTCAACCCATTTTGTAAAGTAATCAATTACAACAAGTAGGAATCTTACCTGACCTTTACCTGGGGGTAATGGTCCGACGATGTCGATCCCCCACTGCGCGAATGGCTACTGGGATGATATTGTTGTCAATTTCTCTGTTGGAAGTCATTGGACATTCCCGAATCTCTGACACTTGTCACAATTCTTGACGAGTTCTACCGCATCAGCTTGTACAGTTGACTAGAAATAACCTGTTCGAATGACTTTGCTTACCAGGGACCTAGGGCCAGCGTGATCTCCATAAATACCTTCATGGATTTCCTCCAGGATGTATCTGGCTTCGTCTTCATCAACACACTTCAAGTAAGGCAGGGAATGGCCCCTTTTGTATAGGTTGTCATTTAGGATCGTGAACCTGGTCGCTCTCTGCTTGATCTTCCTGGCCTCCTTGGCATCCTGTGGGAGGTGTCCGTCTTGGAGGAAGGACACGATCGGTGTCATCCAGCTGTTTATGCCCTGGATTGCCAACGTCGGGATTTCTTCGATGCTGGGGCGTTTTTGCATCTCCATGCTTAGCTCCCTGCTCGTTGGTTCTTCCTCAGAGGAGGCCATTTTCGTGATCTCGTCTGCTTCCATATTCTGGCCTCTTGGGATCTGCACGAACTCCAATTTGTTAAACTCCCGGGCCAGATGTTTCGCCATCTTGAGGTATTCTACATTCTTTCCTCCTTTGCTTCATTCTCCTCTTTGATCTGTCCTATTACTAACTTCGAGTCACTTTGAACGAGCAGATTTTTTGCTCCGAGTGCCTTCCCAAGTCTCAATCCCGTCAATATTCCTTCATACTCCGCTTCGTTATTGGTAGCTGGAAATTCAAGTTGAACTCCATACCTAAGCTTTTCTCCGCCGGGGGTGATTATGATGACCCCTACTCCCCCCCTCTTTTGGGCTGATGAGCCATCAGTCTAGATTGTCCACTGTTCTGCCTCATCACCGCGGTCGTCATCTTCTGGAAGGGTGAACTCTGCAATGAAATCGGCTAGAGCTTGCACCTTGATGGCTGTTCTGGGATGGTACTCGATGTCGAACTGGCTGAGTTCGATTGCCCACTGGACCATTCTCCCTGCTGCCTCAGGTTTGTTCATAAATTTCCTGATCGATTGGTCCGTCATTACTAGGATGGGATGTGCTTCGAAGTATGGTCGCAGCTTCCGTGAAGCCACTATTAAAGCGAATGCAATCTTCTTAATCCTGGGATACTTAGCTTCTGCTCCCTGGAGGGCTTAACTGATGTAGTAAACTGGAAGCTGCTTCTTATCCTCCTCTCGAATCAGGGCTGCACTGACGGTCGTGGCTGATGCCGCCAGGTATAGATAAAGGTTTTCTCCTTCCTTCGACGGACTCAGGAGGGGCGGATTGCTCAGATAACATTTGAGCTCTTGAAACACTGCTTCGCATTCGTCAGTCCAGGCGAAAGCTTGCTTCAATGTCTTGAAGAAGGGTAAACATTTGTCCGTAGCTTTGGAGACGAACCTATTGAGTGCAGCAATCCTTCCTGTGAGCATTTGGACTTCTTTGACGGTCTTTGGTGATGTCATGTTTAGTATTGCTTGTACCTTCTCCGGATTTGCTTCTATCCCTCTCTAGGACATCATGAATCCCAAGAATTTTCCTGAGGCTACCTCGAAAACACACTTACTAGGATTCAGCTTCATTTGATATTTTCTGAGGGTGTCAAACGTCTCTTCCAAATCGTCCAGGTGCATCAATTCCTTTTTGCTCTTGACGAGCATATCGTCCACATTCACCTCCATGTTTCTTCCAATCTGCTTGCTGAACATCTTGTTTACTAATCTTTGGTATGTTGCCCCTGCGTTCTTCAGTCCCAAGGGCATCACCCTATAGCAGTAGAGCCCTTGGCTCGTGATGAAAGTGGTTTTTTCTTGATCTTCCTCAGCCATCTTTATCTGGTTGTATCTTGAAAAAGCATCCATGAACGTCAATAGCTTATGCCCGGCCGTAGAATCTACCAGCTGGTCTATCCTAGGCAAAGGGAAACTGTCCTTTGGGCAAGCCTTGTTTAGGTCCATGAAATCCACACACATTCTCCATTTCCCATTCGCTTTTTTCACCAGCACGACGTTGGCCAGCCACTCGGGATAATAAACCTTCCAAATGAAGCCTGCCTGCAACAACTTGTTAACTTCGTCGGTGATCGCTTGGCTTCGTTCGGGGGAAAAGACTCGTCGTCTTTGTTGGATGGGTTTTCTCCCAGGATCCACGTTTAGCTCGTGCTGGATGACCTGGCGTGATATGCCGGACATATCCTCGTGACTCCATGCAAAGACATCCAGGTTTTCCTTGAGGAATTGAATGAGTTTCGTCCTCATCTCCGGGCTTAAGATTGTTCCTATCCTCATCATCTTGGCAGACTCTCCCTCGACGAGTTCCACTGCTTCCAAAGCTTCTACTTTGTCTTCCTTTTCCTCCTCAATTGTCCACGTGTGGTTTTCCTTCGCAGCCAGTATTGCCTAGTAGCATTCCCTGGCCAAGACCCGATCCCTTTTCACCTCGTCGACACCGTCCTCAGTTGGGAATTTCACCTTTAGACAGTAGGTGGACGTAGCCGCCTTCTACCTGTTAAGCGTGGGTCTCCCAATGATTACATTATATGACGAGAGGCAATCTACCACCAGGAAGTCCAACTGACGGGTCAACTGCTTCGGGTAGGTCCCTACTATGACTTTTAGCGTCACTATGCCCTTGGGGTATACCTTGTCCCCGCTAAAGCTGACGAGAGAGGAGTCAAACGGGCACAATCTCCCAGGATCTAGTTTCAACTGTTGGAAGGCCGGTAAGTACATGATGTCTGCGGAGCTGCCATTGTCTACAAGGATCCTCTTGGTGTTGAACCCTTCGATTGTGAGCGTTATAACTAGGGGTCATTATGTGGCTGCCTTACTCCCCGAGCATCCTCTTCGTTGAAAAACATGTCATGGTTTGTCCATCTCTACTTGAATGGGGGTTCCATATGGACGTTATTTACTTTTCTCTGGCATGTTTTCTTGAGGGACTTGTATGATCCCCCCATGAATGGCCCTCCTGCGATCGTACTTATCTCCCCGATCACATCCTGTGGTGGTTGGGATGGACGGATCTCATTCTTGGACGAGGATTCGCGCTGGCTCTTGTTGCCATCTCTGAACCTGCTAGACTCTCCTTTCTTCACATACTTCTGCAGTTTCCCTTTCTGTATCAACTCCTCTATCTGTCATTTCAGGTCTCGGTAATCCTCCATGTAATGGCCATGATCCTTGTGGAATCAGCAGTATTTGTTCTTGTCACGCACGTTAGGGGACGAATGTAAAGGTCTCGGCCGCTGAAGGTAATGTTGATCCTGAATCTGTGTCAAAATTTTGTCAACAGGCATAATTAGAGGGGTGAATTTTACTGTTCGTGGAGCTTTTTCATCCTTTCGTTTATCTACGTCACTTCCTCGACGGCCTGGGCGCTCCCTCTTTTGCCCCCTACATTCGTCTTCCCTCCTTTCTCGACCTTTCCTCGTCCACTATGGTTGCCAGTGCGTCCTCAGCATTCATGTACTTTTGGGCCTTCAGGAGCATCTCTGCCATCATCCGAGGCGGATTCTTTGCCAGCGAGACGACGAATTCTCTGGACCTAAGCCCTGCTTTAAATGTCATCAGTTGTACCTTGTCGTTTGCGTCGTCCATTTCTAGGGTCTCTCGAGTGAAGCGTTTCACGTATGACCGCAAGGTCTCCCTCTCCCCTTGCTTAATAGTGAGTAGGTGATCCGCTCGTCTATTAGGACATTGCCCTCCGACGAAATGGCGCAGAAAGGGGCTACTTAACTGTTCGAAGTTGTCAATGGATGAAGTGGGCAGTCTCGTGAACCACTCTCTTCCAGCTCCCTTCAGCGTAGTAGGGAAGGAACGACACATTATTTCATTAGGGGGCTGTTGAAGGCCCAGTGTCGTCTTGAAGGTATTAAGGTGATCTTGGGGATCCTTAAGCCCATCGAAAGGCTCAAGTTGAGACAACCGAAACTTTGCTGGTACTGATCGTTCCAAGATTGCCATGGTAAAAGGAGAATTCGTTGCCCTGACCATTCTATCCAGGCTCCGATCCGTCTTCTCCTTAATGGCATTTCTCAACTCGTTTATCTCCTTCCTCATTTCTTGGAGAAGATCAGAATGTTATTCATTTGGAGTAATGGTCCTTCGTCGATCGCTTCTCCCGTGGCTTTCTCCCTCATCCTCGTGGACAGCTCTGGATTGATCCTCCTCTTGCTGAAGCCTTTGTCTCATCTCCTGATTCTACTTGGTGAGTTCTTCGACGATGGCCGCAAGAGCTTGAACTTGCTGAGCCAAGGCTGCTGAATCCTGGTTGGATTCCATCTGGATATCGAAGTTGATAGGAACTGCGTTTTCGAATCGTAGTACGAGAATGTCGTTCCCACAGACGGCGCCAAACTGATGAAGCAAAAATTCGTTAGTCGATATGAGTTCGTCCAGATAGTGCCGGTCACACTCCTGTGTCACGACGGAAGCAAGAGCTCATTCAAATGGTCACCGGTGTGGTGCCTGCTACAACGCCTCCGATACCAAAGTTAGTGCGGAAGAAGGTTTATAATAATAATAATAACAGAATAACTCAGTATCTCTTGTGACTGTGACTGTCAATGTACCTTGTGTTGGAGGTGTGAAGGCTTTATATACATTCTTCTGGATTCTAGCCGTTGTGGTATTAATGCCTTGCTCAATAACATTCCCAGCTGAGTGATGGATCTTTAATACGCCCCCAACGGTCTACCTAGCTGGTGTTGTACCCACCTGAGGTATTGCTGGCGGCATTGATGATTCTGGTATCCTCGTCAGTGACATGGCTAGCTGCTTGGGTTCGTCAAAGAGAGCGGTGTCATCTGCAGTATTGACTTCGTCCGTGATCTATTTCGTCAGTTTCATCAGAATCCGTTTGGTACGGTATTTAAACAATAGTTTAAAAAGTTTTTTTAAAAATATGTGTGGGTAAAACAATGTGTAAAAATATTGTAAGATTATTTAAAAATTGAAAATTATTGTTTGAAATCATGTACCATACACCCCATAACATCAGTGATATGAGTATATGATGTTGGACAATTCATTGGAAAATATCAATTGGAAAATGCTATTCTAATATTTTGCACAACTTTTATAACAATTTGTTCAGATGACAAGTACTCAGCGATAGAATAAAAGGAATGGTTTCACAACTCTATCGCTGAAGACTTGCCCACCTAAATAAATTGTGAAAAAAGTTATGAGGTTAGTATTACTAATATAAATTTATTTCCTCCTTAACTGATACGTAACCTTTCATCTTCCTCTTCCCTTGACTTCCATGACCATACATCACACAAAAAGTTAAACGTACATAATAAGGAAGATCCAGAACTGACCATTTTGTCTTAACTGGAGCCTTATTTAAAAATGAAACATCTTCTATTAACTATGGTAAACTAATTTTCAATTTTTCAGAGGCAAATGGCAGACTCATCGTTATATCTACCAGTCAGATCAGTACTAGCAAGAAAGGGCGTTCGAACACATTTACACTTTAACGTGGACTATAATACACAATTAAGAATAGGGACAAAAATTCCCAAACTTTTTTCATGACACAATTAGGAGTAGCATATTGCATGTGCTTGTGCATAATAAAATTCGTAAGAAACAATTATTCACTACAAATCTCATAATGGTTTTTTTTTTTTTTGGGAGTGAAAACGATGAACAAGAGATGGTGTTAATGAATTTCAAATATGTCCATTACTCACGGTAGACGAACTCAATATTTATGAAATTTGCTGTGAAAAAAGTTGAATTTATAATACTACTATAATATAATTGCTGAGAAGAACTATTCCAAATATCGTGACCCAAACCTGTCATAAATAATTTGAAAATCAGTATATTAGAAAGGTAACGTGATAATCTTGAACTTTGAATAATTGATTACAAAAACTGCCTTTCCTTCGTCTTTTGACACGTATTTTTCATCTTTGTTAAACTTTTATTCCATGGATGGCTCAAAGCCAGACCCACAGGCAGTACTAGTTTGAGTGTCTTGGGGTTTCATCTTTTTACTTTTTTTTAAATTCTTTTAAGTTGAGGGATTAGTGTTCTTTTTTAAATTTTTTAAAAAAAAAATTCCTTTTGTTCCACTACCACTAATGCACTAATAATGAGGTAACGGGTGGAAAATAATAATTTTTTTTTAACCGTTAGATCTTTTAAAAATTTATGGTTTAAAAAATGCGTACTTTTTTTTGTTTGATACAAGATAAAATTTCTACTTTAGCCTAATTAATCTAAATGTATATGTATGTAAAGCTCTCTCCTAAAGACTTGAACCCCGATTTTTGCCCCACTCTATAAGCATTTATACTTGTGGAATGACCACCACACCAATGGTGCACAATGATAAAAGACATAACTTTATAAAAGTTACACCAAATGTAACTTAAATCCATCTTTTATATATATATATATATATATATATGTGTGTGTGTGTAAACAAAAATAACACAATGACTTAAAACGATCACAATGGCATGCTCTGAGCATGTTCTTTTTCTTTTTCTTTTTTATGGGAAGCATGTTCTTTTTTTACAATTTTAGTTATTTGTTATTTTTAAATGAAAAACCGTACCTAGTACCAATAGTTTTACATGTTTATATGGTGCTATTTCACAACCACTGTACCATAACACCTGTAATACAAATTTAAGATTTGGAAAATTCATATTTTACGCTATACGGTAAAATATAAATTTACATTATAGAGACACAAAAAGTAAAAAATATTACAAACATTTGTAAAAAGTGTTCAATATTTACACTTTGTTTGTTTCAACAATAATATTTTTTTAAAAATGAGTCATTTTTCAATAATCATTTTCTATAAATTTATCTCATTTTTCAATATTTGGTAGCAATTTTATATGAGTTGAAAAGAAAACCTCCTAACTTCTCTTATTTAGCTTACTGTGAGATAGAGTTGTTTTCCAAAAAAAATTAATGGAAAACAATCTTTAAAAATAAGCCATACTTTTTATGTTGACTAAAGATAGTTTTTCTTTGACTCATTTTTTTTATACTACCAAATACTGAAAAATAAGAAAAACTATCTTTACACAAAATTTTCTATCAAATTAAACAAACAAAGCGTTAGTATTAATATATCACTTTTTACAAATATGTGTAACATCTGTCTTTTTTATGTGTTTATAATTAATGTAAATTTATATTACAAGTATAATATTACAACAAAAACCTATAAAGTTTTTTAAGATTTTAACCACCTACCATCACTGAACTAATAAATATATATAAATAATTATTGGCTTTTGCAAATGAGTATCAAATGGTCCTTTTTAAAAGATAAAAGTTGCTCATCTCCTTAAAAAAATTGGTGCTCCTAATTCTTGACTTCTGCACTCAGTACACATAATTATCTATTCCAACTTCGTTCATTCGTCTTTTTATATTGAAATTTTTTTTTTTTTTTTATACAAGATAGAATTCTACTCTAACTTAATCTAAATGTATATGTGTATGAAACTCCCTCCTAGAGACTTAAACTCAGTCTTGCCCCCACACCTTAAAAGCATTTATATTTGTGGAATGATCATCACACCAAAATTGTACGATGATTATATTGAAAATTTTTAAATACTCTTAATCATAAAAATATTAGGTTTTTTCCTCTAATATTTATGATCCATTTAAATTCATAACCCTCACCATAAATATCAGAGAATCTGACCATTATCCATGCCCACGTAAGTATCAATCCCCCTAATACATATATTTGTGGAGGCAAAAGCATAACCCCTCACCTCTATAAAATACTCCATCTAACTATATACCCATCTCACCATACCATAAACTATCCATCTCCTTCATCGATCGATCATTAGACACGCACCTTTTCATCTTCTCCTCTCGTTCACTTCCATGATGACTTCAAAGCCACAATCACACGTAGTAATAGTCTCCAGCCCTGGCGTTGGCCACCTTGTCTGTGATCTTGAGCTCGGAAATCGCCTCGCCGCCGATCACAACGTCCATGTCACCTTCTTCGTCGTCGTTGATTCCAACTCCTCAGCCGGCGAATCCGATCTTATCCAATCAGCCAGAATTCAAAGACTCCTAGACATCATCGAACTACCACCCGTGGACATCTCCGACAAAGTCGAGCCCAATTCTCCGATCTTCACAAGGCTAACAACAATCATGCGCGAAACTAATCCAATTCTCAGGTCAGCAATCTCATCCCTGAATCCTAGCCCAACAGCTCTCTTCGTTGATATTTTCGGAACACCAGCACTTGATGTTGCTGACGAATTCCACATGTTAAAGTACGTATTTGTTACCTCTGCATTGCCACTTGCTTTAATATTATATGTTCCTGTCCTCGACAAGGAAGTACAAGGTGAATACGTTGTCCAAAAAGAACCGCTAAGGTTGCCGGGTTGTATGCCGGTTCGACCAGCTGATGTGGTTGACCCGTTGCTGAACCGGACCAAGCTTGAATACCGTGTGTTCTTACAAGTTGGTTTAGAGATGCGTCAGAGTGATGGGGTTTTGGTCAACACTTGGGAAGATTTGGACACCACAACGCTTAGAGCAATGAGAGAACAAGAAGGTTACGGATCTGTACCGGTTTACGCGGTCGGACCGTTAGTTAGACCGGTTAAACCGTCTGGTTTAAAGAGCAAGTTGCTGGATTGGCTAGATGAGCAACCGGTTGAGACTGTAATTTATATTTCTTTTGGTAGTGCCGGGGTTCTCTCAGCCCAGCAAATCACTGAGCTTGCTTGGGGTCTAGAGCTTAGCCGAAAGAGATTTATTTGGGTGCTACGTCCACCTATCAAGGACAAAGGTGGTGATGCTTTGGATTACTTGCCTGATGGGTTTTTGGAACGGACCCACAATTTGGGACTAGTGGTCACGCAATGGGCTCCACAATCGGAAATTTTGGGACATAAATCAACAGGTGGGTTCTTATCTCATTGTGGGTGGAACTCATCGCTGGAGAGTATACTAAATGGTGTGCCAATGATAGCATGGCCTCTATATGCAGAGCAGAAAATGAATGCTACGATGCTAGCTGAGGAGTTAGGAGTGGCTGTGCGTCCCAAAATCGCACCAACTAAAGGAATTGTAGGAAGAGAGGAGATTGAGATGATGGTAAGGAAAGTAATGGGGAATCAAGAAGGAAAGGCAATGAGGGTTAGAGTTAAGGAACTTAAAGACAGTGGGGAAAAGGCTTGCACTGAGGGTGGTTCTTCTTTCAATGCTTTGGCTCAACTGGCAAAGCAATGTCAGATGAACTTGCAGAGCCAGAAAGTGAAGTAGGCTAGCTGTCTGAGCCGCCACTACCTAATTACAGTATTAAGTATCTAAAGTAATGCTTAAGAGACTGTGTATTATAACTTTTTTCACTTTTTCTATTATCATTTTTATTTACTTATTTTGTTACCGATTGCTTGCTGCAGTTACTCAAGAATACTTTTGTGAGAAATATGTAAACTTAATGTATATATGGTTATATTATATGCTTGTAGTGATTTTTTAAAATTAAATGGTGTAAGTTTGTAGATAATGAGGTCATAAAATAGATATTCATTTATTTTAATTCATTCGCTATTTAAATAATCCATTTCATAGTTAAGAGTTTTATTTTAAATACAAGATTAGTAAATTTAAAACAGAAAAATGTTTTGTTGTATAAAAAGTTACGTGGCAGTAAAGAGAAAGCAATGTGTCTAAGGGTCATGACCCTGGGACACATGTTACTTTCTTTTTACTACCACATAATTCATTATATAACAATTGTTGTGTTGCATATTAGTATGCAGCAAAACATTTTCCTCTTTAAAATTTTGTAAATTCATAATTCAGATCTGTTTAAAGAGAACAATATACTCTTAACAATAATCCTAGCACTGATTTATGATAGAGTATTTATAGGATTTTGCTTACAACAAATGGGGCGAGGTATTTAAATTTGAGTTCTCTCCAGAAGAGAGTTCAGATCACGTCAATAGGTGGGCAGTATTTCAACATTTAACGCATGGAGGGAGCTAATAGGCGGGAATAATTTATACGGTGACAACTAGATTTTCAGGGACATTGTCTAAAGAAGGACCCAGCAAATTAGTACGTTGAATATGATCAACACCCATAAATCATAATACTTTTTAGGCGACAACCGACATTCCTCCCCGGTAGGAATCATAGGATCATGAATCCGTGATAACAGTTAGATGGGACATTATCACTAGATAACTTTTTGTTTTATTAAGAAGAGGAAAATAGTTTTAATATATGACTTTAACCAAAAATAAAAGTTTTAAAATATGACGCGAACTTTGTAACAATTGTTTTTTTGTCATCTAATTAGGCGCATTAATTGATTTTTTGTATAGTCAATATTTGTTATTGGACAATAAATTTTTTTACCAATCAAGAAGCAATATTTTGGATAAAAATAATTTTTTAAATAGAGGCAACAACTTATTTGTTTTTATCAAAAATTTTAGGTAAAATAATAATGAGGGTTTTAATAAAACATGTAACATGCATCTAAGTTTCAGTTGATAGAGATAATTTATTCGTTCTTATCAATTTCTTTAGATGAATTAACAATAAGTATTTTAACAAAACATGCAACATGCATTTTAGATAAAATAACAATAACATTCATTTTAAATAATCTAACAATAAGTGTTTAAACAAAACATGCAAGATGCATTTAAGTTTCAATTGATAGAAACAATAACTAGTGTTAAACAATAACAATAACTAGTGTTTTAACTTTTAACAAAGCATGCAACATGCATTTTAAATAAAATAAAAATAAGTTTTTTAATACATGCAACATGCATCTAAGTTTCAAACAATTATTTGTACACGTCAATATATTTGTCATGTGTCAATAATAAATGAATAATGCTACAGTCACAAACTATTTTACAATATTTTTACAAAATATTGATGTAGCAAACCTCTTATTAGTTTTAATCTAGCCTCACAATTAATATCACTTTTTCTTTTACCAATAATCACTCACCATATCAGCAGTTTGTGAAATTTTCTGTAAAATAGTCTGTATCTATAGCATTATTCATAATAAATAGGAAATAAAAAAAATTCCCTTAATACTATTAATCCCACCAATATTGAGATTCAGATCCTCTAGAGTTCTTAGGGTACTCTACCAGTAGAGTTCATTAAATCCTAACCACTCTTTAATGATTTAATGGTTTAGATTCTGCCATGTCAGCATTTCATTAATAATATTCTTAAAATAATAAAATAATGTTGTAAACAAAACAATTAAGATGATTGTTAATGAAATGCTGACATGGCAGAATCTAGACCATTAAATCATTAAAGAGTGGTTAGGATTTAATGAACTCTACTTGGTAGAGTACCCTAGGAACTCTAGAGGATCTGAATCCCCAATATTGTATTTTCACAAAAATATGACATTAAATGTAAACTATTAATTCCACCAGTATTTCCTTAACAAATCAGTTAAATGGACCTTATGTTATACGGTAATGGTACGGATTTTTAGAGTAATTGGAAGGGCTACTAGCATTAAGAGCTTGATTAAAAATGACTCCTTCTCTACCTTTTCATCTAAAAATTTAATTGCAATTACATTAATTGGAAAGCCTTAAATGGCTTATTAATTGACTAATATAAAAATATTTCCAAAACTATTTCATTGGAATTACATTATAATATTATATTAATTAAAATACAAATAAAGAAAAAAAAAACTTCCAATAATATTTCATGGTCATTGCATATCGGCTAACAATTTCATATAATTAGATAGATATCTCAAACACTTAACAAATTCCTAAAATATTTATTTTGAATTATAGTACACAAGTAATGACATATGTGTGTGTATATATATATTTATATTTATATAATCTTAAGTATTTATTATCATTAAAAAAAATTAAAAAAATTAATTTTCTTATATGTAAACATTTAATTTCACACTCACAGTTTAAAAAAATAAAGTCACGACTAAATATAAAATAAATAAACATTATTAAAGTTGGTTAGCATTTTTGTCGTGTTTACTGTCACCATAAAACGTTAAATATGTTAATTTCTTACTATATATGTACAATTTCAAAACACTAGCATTATGAATATTTCTGTAGACGACTAAATTTCTTAGTTCGAAATAAATCAAACAAGTAAAATAGTTTCACAAATACGAATTTGTATTAATAAATGTGTGGTACAATTCTCTGTAATTACAAAAGAGTGATCCTCTGATTCGATCTCCTTGAAAGATTTATTGATTGGAATTGTGGTAATGTGATTTTGATTTGAACATAAGATATTCTTCAATTTAGCTGAGGAATGGATCGAAGATCTTTGAAACGGAATTACAATGAATCTCTGGTTATGAGCTTGTTAGAAATTCTTTGTTCTTCGTGTTCTTCCTGTTCTTCGTGTGTTCTTCGTGTTTGAAGGTTTGTGGTGGAAATTATTCGGTGCTTTAAAGGCTTGATTCCGTAGAGTTTCGTTGATTTATGGTTTGTTGAGGTTTCTGGAGGCTTTTGAGCTTGATTCCAGTGAACTTTGAAATCTAGACGAGTAGTTTGGATGATTTTGCTTCGAATGTTGTCTGTATTCGAGGTTGAAGTTCTTGAAGTTCTTGGAGGCTTCGAGGTTTGATTCCGGTAGAGCTTCTGGATTTCTGAACTCAAGATATCTTCTTCCTTCTGTCTCCGTCCTGTGTCCTCTGAATGTCTTAGGAATGCTTCTATTTATAGGAGTTTAGGGGTGGGTGAGCGACACGTGGCGGAGTCTGATTGGTGACACTTGTCACAGCTTGATTGGTCTGCTTATGTCATTGCTTACACGTGCAGGGCTGCTTGTGTCATCGCTTACACGTGCTGATGCAGTTTCATGCCTTTATTTCAATGACACTTGGCAAATTTCTATTGGAATTCGAATAGTGATGGCAAAACCTAGCAACAGTACGTGGCGCCTTGTAATTGGCTGTATTTTGTGGACTTGATAGTATGATGTGTCAGCTTGTGATAGGTCGGAAATTTTTCCTCTCTACAAATGCCCCCTCGAGACTCGTTCATGCACACAGTTTTTAGAGTGTGGTGAATGAATGAGTCTTGAAAGAAAGTGGATTTCTTTTTATACTTGACTCTTCTAGTGAAATAGTTGAAGGTGGTGGAGCTTTTAACAAGATGAAGTAATTGCAGAAGAGTAGACCCACCCATATGAAAGGCTTTGATGAGACCGAGAAGGGGTCTGCCGGTATTTGAATGTGCTCGTGTGACCGAGCTTTCTCAGCAAAGGTTAAGTCAAAGTAATTTCAGAAGAGTATTTTGGATCGTTGGTGGCGATCACAGGGTGTTGAAGATGGAGAAGAGGTGAGAATGTTGGCTGGGTACAGCATGCAGAGCTCTGAAGCTAGCCTCTTATTTTTAAGGACTTCTGGTGAAGTTATATCTGAAGGGTATACTTCGGATCACAGAGAGAACATGTGGGAGTGTGGTTGAATGTGCTTGTGTTATCATATCACTCTGGTTAAGTTGAGGTAATTTCAGAAGGGATTCTGGGCATGTTGTTGTTGATGGTGAAAAAGATGGTGATGAAGCAAAGTGGATGGGTGAGGCATACGACACCATGGCCCTGACCCCGCATGTTGGGGACTCTCTGGCGTAGATGTCCTTGGGAAGTACACCTTCGCATGTGGACTCGTCGCATGCTGAATGAAGTCCGACGGCAAGTCATTGAATGTGCATGTGTGATCGGACCATACCGACGGACATTAAGTTGAAGTAATTTGAAGTATATTTTTCGAAATTCTTCAAGCTGATCTTAAGTTGGAGTAATCTCCGTAAAAGTGTGCTTGCGGGTACCAGCAATGATGACCTTTGGACCCCATGATGGCGGAAACATGGGATGAGGCTTTGGTAACCCTTCACCGACACCAAAGGCTAATTTCTGATGAGCTGGTACCTTGGAGGTCATCACAAGTGTTGGATGGGAGACAATTTGTAGGATACCCCAACACTTTTTACCATCTTCACCTGATGCAACTTTGTTGGGAAAGCACAACAAATGAAAGATGGAGCTAACTTGTGATCCTGGCTTTAGAAACCAACCAAGCTGCTGTTTGTTCTGAACCACTTCTTCTAATGGGAGACCAAACAGTTGAAGAGAGACTACGGAAGCCCTGTTTTTAGGAACAGGTGTCTCTGCTGGACTTGGATTTCCTGGCCAACCAATTCCACGGAGGCATGGGAGGTCGATGTAGACCTTGTTATGAATAACTCTATGAACAAATGTGGTCATTATGTGAGGAAACAAAATTTGTTTGAATCCTAAAACAGTGATGATGTTGTGAGAAGGGTTACTACTGAACCATGAAGGGGTTGATTTCAAACTGATCATGAAGTGATCTTGGTTGCTAGGTATTGAGAATGACGAGACCATAGTGAGAACTGGCTGTGAGAATGAGGATTTGAAAATTTGAAAGAAGCAAATTTTCATTTCATGACTCAGTGTATGTGTTTTTTTTTTTCTTGATGGATTTAGCGGATCCGGCCCTCCTATTTATAGCGAAGATATGAAGAATGGTAGTTGGGTAGTTAAGAATGGTGGATGAGACTTTTCGGTGGGAATGGTGGACGAGAATGGTAAGCGCCGAATGGGAACGGTGGATGAGAATGGTAGGCGCTGAATGGGAACGTTAGGTTGGAGACTGGTAGGCACCGACGAAAATAATAGGCTGAAGTAGTGACCCAATGTAATTTCAATTTTGAGACATACTTGTGAGAGTTCGTCTGCTTTTGAAAGGGGAACTTTGATCAAGTCTGAAGGATAATTTTGAGGGAATCCAGACCAAATAGATGGATTTCAAATTATGATCTTGAGAGCTTAAATTTTGGACACCGCTAGTACTTTGGAGAAGCGGGTGTAGTTTCTAAGTCCAAAACAAATATCTAGATTTCAAAATCAAAATCTTTGCGAAACCCTGATAGGACAAGTTTTGCTTGAATATCTTGATCTTCGGTCAAAGTTTACATTAAAGCCAATAGTTGTAAAATCACACTATTTGAGCAATTTTGGATCCTCAAATGAATAAATAGACCCCAAAATTGAAAAGTACGCGAAAAATTGAGCAAGACAGGTCAATCTTAAAAATTTTGACTTTTGGTCAAAATTTGTGCAAAAGTCAATTTTTTAGAAATTGGACTGTTGTGCAATTTTCGAGCCTCAGTTGAAGAAACAGACCCCAAAATTGAAAAGTACGCGAAAAATTGAGTGGGACAGGTCCGTTTTGAAAATTTTGACTTTTTGGTCAAAGTCAAAGTTAAAGTCTTAATTTGCCAAAGTTTTTTTTTTTTTTTTTTCAGACGGTCCGGATCCGGGTCGGGTTCTCGGTCGAACCGGGTCGAAAGGATGATGTCATCCGTGACGTCATCGAATTGCATCTGACGCGTGCGACGCGTGTGGAGCGTGTGGCGCGTGGAGACGAAGAGCCGGCGCGTGTGGCGCGTGGAAGACGATGGTGGCACGTGGGAGCGCGTGTTCCTTCGTCGGAGCTTCTGGCGGCGTGTGGCGGCGCGTGGCTTGGCCTCTGAACCTAAAATTTTTAGGTTTTGTAGATCTAAGGCCGTTGAAGAGCCCTCTGTGGTCGGTTTTGTGAAATTGTGCACAGATTTGCACAGTTTTGAGTGAGAAACCCGCGGGTCACTGAGAATTTGTGGCCGTGTGTGGCGGCGCATGGCCGGGTATCTAGGCCTGAAATTTTCAGGTTTGGCGGATCCAAGGCTGTAGAAGACTCCTGTGGTGTCAGATTTGTGAAATAAGGTCTGAATTTTCACAAATTTGGATGAGAAAGTCGTGGGTCTTTGTTGGACTTATGGCTTTTTTTCTGGTCTAATTTTGTGGTGGCCGCCCTGACAGGATGCAGAAATTCTAGTGGCCGCCCTGACAGGATGAAGAAATTATGGTGGCCGCTGAATGTTGATTCTTTGGGCCATCTTTGTTATGTGGGTAATGAGCCATTATCTTCTGTCTCCATGGCTGAATATGTTCTTTCATTTCAACATTCAGCGCAGACTTCTCTGACTTTAAGTGCATTTGAGTTTGCAAAATCTGACTTTGAGTTCCAATTGTTTTCACATTTCTGAAATGTGAATACAAGTTTTTTTTCGTTGGTCGGTTGGTAGAACTATTTTTTGCTGACTTTCTTCATTTTTTTTTTGTCTGCTAGTTTAGCAGAAATTCTCTATATAAGATGTGAGATTGGCTTCGTTTATTTGGGCATTCCTAGCCTTCAGTCTTCTTCTCCAGCTTTTAAGATTTTTTTTTCTTTTTTTTTTCTTTCTTTTTCTTTTGTCCTTTGTTTAGACATGCAATGAGATTTTCTTCTGACATTTTTTTTTTTTTTTTTGTTGCTTGTTTTTGTTTTGCAGCTCAATTTCCTTGATCTTTGGGTTTTGACATCAAACTTCACGCTGACGTTCTCATAGAAGTGTTTGCCTTCATTTGGTGACTTTGTATTTCATTGATAGCAACGTTGCAAGAACGTATGCCTTCATGTTGTTACATTCTTTTCTTGCATCAACAATCTTTTAGTGGTATTCATCTTTGCAACGACGTTTCCATAAGGATATTCAGCTAGGCAATAATGCTATCGCCCATAAAGCTACGTCAACACTTCATTTGCACAAAAGCCATGCCAACATTCATCTTTGCCATGAAGCTACGTCAACACTTCATTCGCATCGAAGCTGGGTCAACATTTATTCTTGCCATAAAGCTACGTCAACACTTTATTTGCACAAAAGCCATGCCAACATTCATCTTTGCCATGAAGCTACGTCAACACTTCATTTGAACAAAAGCCATGCCAACATTCATCTTTGCCATGAAGCTACGTCAACACTTCATTTGCACAGAAGCTATGCCAACATTCATCTTTGCCATGAAGTTACGTCGACACTTCATTTGCACAGAAGCTATGCCAACATTTATCTTTGCCATGAAGCTACGTCAACACTTCATTTGCACAAAAGCCATGCCAACATTCATCTTTGCCATGAAGCTACGTCAACACTTCATTTGCACAGAAGCTATGCCGACATTCATTTTTGCCCTGAAGCTATGTCAACACTTCATTCGCATCGAAGTTGCACTAATATTGGCTTTTATAATGAAACTTGAAGTTTCAAGAAGCTCCCATCAAGACTTTGAGGATGCAAAAAGATGCCAATAAAACCTTGAAGATGTGAGAAGAATGCCACCATGATTTTGACATTGCACGAACATGCCCTTAGAGGAGAGATGATGCAGCATCAACTTCAGATGTTGGAGGAAGGTGACGTTGTCCAGATTTTAGAGACATGATGTGAAACAACACCACTCAGAAGGGAGATGATGTGGTTCAAATTTCAGAGTTGTGAAATGGCACAACCTAGAAGAGAGACAATATAGCCTAGACTTGAAAGGTACAAAAAAGATGCCCCCAAGAGATAAGTGATGCAAAGTATACTTCAGAGACGTGGGAATATGTCCACAAAAGATGAGCAATGCCATGCAGACTCCATTCCTTGCAACAGAGGTTGAAGATTTTATTTTACTCCACAATCGAGAATCAACTTATCATTATTTCAAGGAAAGCTAAGTAACACCAATTCTTTGCAGCTATTACTTTCTACCATAATGATCTTTGAACATCATATAGTGAGCAATTGATTGATCTTAAGAGACGCCTTGCCAATCAAAGGGTTCTTGAAAGCATGTTGACGACCTTTGGACAAACTCTTCAAGCTAGACTGACAGCCCTTCTTCTTTTTATGTGACTGAACTTAGTGAAAAGTACTAAGCTGCCTACGTACCCCGGAGAGGGATCAAGTCATTACGTAGTTCAACCAAAAAATTTTTGATGATTTTTTTTTTCTCATGGTTTTGATGATCTTTTTTTTTTCATGATTTTTTTTTTTTGTTGTTTCTTTTTACAAAAAGGGAGGGCTCACGTGTGTAATCCTCGCCCCACACCCCACGACATTTCATGGGTACCAATTGTGCAATAGTGGGTATCACCTCTAATCGAACCCGAGACCTTAGCCTCAAGGGTGACATGGGCATCCAACCACTACGCCACACTCACAAATGGTGACATAGAGTGGGATTAATTTCTCTTTATTTGTGCACTTTCAAAGGTAATGGGAAAACATCATGTACCCTTGTAGTGCTGCAATGGGTAGTTTAAGCTCTTACCGAGGAGCAATTCTTGATTTTCAAGTATAGAAGCGTTTGAGGAACTTCCCATTGATGGGGCCGATCCTTACACCCTCCTGGTCAATCAACTTGTAAGCTCCATTAGTGTAGACTTCTTGTACAGCATAAGGTCCATCCCATTTCGAGGTGAACTTACCGCCTGTACGATGAGTCATGATGATAGGTCTTCGAACAGCGAGGACTAAGTCACCAACTTGGAATGATCGTGGTTTAACTCTTTTATTGAATGCGCTTGACAAACGAGCTTGATAGCACTCAAGGCGTTGTTGGGCCTCGAGCCTTTTCTCATCCAGTACCTCCAACTCTTGTAACCTAAGCTTGGCATTTTCCTCTTTAGTTAACCCTTCTTGAATGGCGATCCGTAGTGATGGGATCTGGCATTCCAAGGGAAGGATAGCTTCTACTCCATAAACGAGAGAATACGGGGTCGCTTGAGTAGGCGTTCGAAATGTTGTTCGATATGCCCATAATGCTTCTCCAATTCTTTCATGCCAGTCTTGCTTAGTTTTGGATACCACTTTCTTTAACAAACTGCCAAGAGTTTTGTTAAAGGCTTCGGCTAATCCATTCGCTGGGGCATTGTACATAAAAGAATTGTACTGTTTGAATGCAAATTTCTCGCACAACTCTGTCATCAACCTATTCTGAAACGATTTGCCATTATTGATTATGATATATCGAGGGACACCATACCGATAGATCAAGTGAGTTCAGATAAAATTGACCACCGTCTCTTTCTTTACTTCCCTAAGAGGCACAGCTTCTGCCCATTTCGAGAAGTAATCAGTTGCAGCCAAGATGTACAAATGGCCGCCAGATGATTTTGGTAATGGTCCTATTGCGTCAAGCCCCCATGCATCAAAAGACCAAGAAGCTACAGTTGGGTGTAGAGGTTCTGGTGGCTGATGGATGAAGTTTGCATGATATTGACAAGCTTCGCACTTCTTAGCATACTCCATGGAATCTTGCACTATCGTAGGCCAATGGTAACCCATTCGCTTGATCCTGTAGTGTAACTTAGGACCTGATTGGTGTGCACCGCATATTCCAGAATGAGCTTCTTCTAAGGCTTGCTTAGCCTCTTCCTCTCCTAAGCAACGGAGAAACAAACCATCAAATGAACAGCGAAAGAGAGTTTCTTTATAGTAAATGAATCGAGCAGCCCTTCGCCGAACTTCGGTCTTGTGGCGTACATCATCTGGGAGTCTTCCATGTTGAAGGTACTCAATGATTGTTTGTCGCCAATCTTCCTTTTCGACAAGGCATACAGAGATGACGTTGGCTTGCTTTTCTTCTTTTTCTTCTTCAATCCCGGAAGGCACCACCCACCTTTGGGAAACAGCAACTTTGGCGGTCTCTTCTTGGGATAATGCTAAGGTGGTAGCTAAATTAGCTAAAGCATCAGCCTGTCTATTCTCCTTCCTCGGTATATGCTCCAATGTAATTGCCTCAAAATTTGTGAGCAACTTCTTCGCATATTTGCAATAAGGGACAAGGTCCTCTTTCTTGACATCATACTGCTCCAAGATTTGGTTGATAATTAATTTGGAATCCCCAAAGATCTCAAGTTGCGATATGCCGATTTCAATGGCCATTTGTAGACCAATGATCAATGCTTGATATTCGGCTACATTGTTAAAGCAAAGTTCGCTTAATGAGAACGAATATAGAAGTATTTGTCGTTGTGGAGAAACAAACACTACACCTACCCCCGCTCCTTCTTGACGTGCAGCCCCATCGAAAAACATCATCCATGGTGGCCTTACTTCAATGTAAAACACATCATCGTCTGGGAAATCATCAGAGAACTCCGGTCAATCGATGGAACCGGGTGATCGCCTAAGAAATCCGCCAATACTTGTCCTTTGATAGCTTTTTGCGGAACATATGCAAGGTCGTATTATTACGCAAGATCGCCCATCGAGCTATGCGACCCGAAACCACCGTCCGGAGAGGACATATTTAATCAGTCCACCTTTGCTATCAAACGGACCGTATGTGCTTGCATGTAGTGCTCCGGTTGTCTACGGCAAAGAAAAAAGCGAGGCACATCTTTTCAATAGGAGAATAATTTAATTCAGCTCCATTGAGAGTCCGACTTAAATAATAAAGGGCTCTTTCTTTTCCTTCTTTATTTTCTTGTGCCATAAGAGCACCTAGAGACCTTTCTTGTGCCGCGATGTACAACACCAAAGGCTTTCCCGGGATAGGAGCACCTAAAACTGGAGGATTAAGCAAGTATCTTTTGATGCGTGCAAAAGCATTGCTACAAGCCTCATCCCATTGAAAGTGTGCATCCTTCTTCATTAATCTATTGAAAGGTTGACATCGACCTGCCAGGTTTGAAATAAATCGTCGTATGTAAGCTAGTTTTCCTTGCAAGCCTCTAAGTTCTCGCAGGTTCTTGGGCTCTAGCATTTTCTGGATGGCTTCAATTTTGGACTGGTCAATTTCAATACCGCGGTGCCTCACAATGAAACCAATAAATTTCCCGGATGTTACACCGAAAGCACATTTGCGAGGGTTCATTTTAAGCTGATACTTTCTTAAGCGGTTGAACACGGATCGCAAATCTACCAGATGGTCTTCCCTCCTTTTTGATTTAACCACCAGATCATCGACATAACACTCCACGTACTTATGAAGTACATTATCAAAGATCTTTTGCATGGCTCATTGATAAGTAGCACCAGCGTTCTTTAATCCAAAAGGCATCACTTTGTAACTGTAAATACCTTTAGGGGTACGAAAAGCTGTGAACTCTTCATCCTTAGGATTCATTTGAATTTAGTTGTAACCAGAAGAGCCATCCATGAAAGATAAGGCTTCATGACCAGTTGTGGCATCAACCATGATCTCAGTGATAGGTAACGGAAAATCATCCTTGGGACATGCATTGTTCAGATCACGGAAGTCAACGCACACCCGGATTTGTCCATTCTTCTTTTTGACAGGGACGATATTAGCGATCCACTCCGGATACTGTACTTCACGGATGAAGCCTGCCTCAATTAGCTTATTGACCTCGCCTATTCGAGGGATAAGCTCTAGCCGAAAGCGTCTTTGAGCTTGTTTTACCGGGTGCACGCCCTTTCTTATCGCCAAATGGTGTAAAGCAATACTTGGATCGAGCCCAGTGCATTTCTTTGTAAGTCCAAGCAAACACATCTTTATATTCTACCAGAGACTGGATGTATCCTTCTTCTTCTCAGATGAGAAGGGCACCGACGATGATGAAAGTTGGTTGAGGTTCTTCAGTAGTTCCTAAATTGATCTCTTTAAGTTCATCAACTGTAGCCTGTACTCCATCTTCCTAGGCTAAGGGAGCTTCATCCACCTCATTCTTTGCGGCTTCATCATCTGACAGTGTATCTTCTTCTACTGTAATGTGAAACGAGGATGATACTTCTTCATTTTGCTCATTGTGGACAAGTGACTGACTTGTGTGTACAATCGTTCGCCTTTTGACTTTGAGAGCTCCTTCAGTGCTGATATCCAAGATAAAGTTACGCTTCATGCGTGAAGGAATACTACTACGTATCTCATCATTAGTTTTCTCCTTCTTTTGGTCCTCAGGGTTTATTAAACTTTCAGAGCAAGTATCAATGGGCCTTTTTGTTGCCCCCAATCGATTAAAGACTGATCCACACGCAAAATTGTCCTGACTTTGCATTAAACAAGCCGTATTCAACCTGTCGAACACTGTAATTCGTGACGATGAAGCCTTAATGCGATCGAATACTGAGATGTGTGATGAAGAGTAATCTTTTCTTTGATTCGGACTTTCATCAACCTCTACTGTTATGTATTGGGAACTTGAAGCATTGCTTCTTTTATTGATCCATATTTGAGCTGGTGTTTCTGGAGTATAACCTATTCCGGTCTTTGGGATAGGAATTTCATGCCCTTCAAGTCGCATTTTCCCTTGCGTTTTACTAAGACCATGCATCTTTTCTCCGGTGGCTTCTGGAATTAGTTTCCCTAGGCCGCTTTGTTTTGAGAAATCATAGCCTGCTTTGGCTAATAGCCTATATGCCTTTGGGTCAAACCATTCTTTCGTCCGTTTACTTGGTAGAATACCATGCTCTGTCAGACTTTGTGAAGACTTCACGAATCCATTTAGTGGCTTTGAGGGCAAAGGATTTGTGGATGAAGTTAAAGGCATTACATGATTTTCTTTCAGCATGGCTACATCCTTCATTGTAAGCTTTGTAGGAGGTCTTTGCATGTCCATTGTAGATTGAAGGCATTCCGTGAATGGTGATTGTCCATTTTTGCGGCATGACAATGGTACATAACGGAGGAATGGAGGGTTATTGGAAGGCGTAGAACTTTCATCCGCTCTCTCTGAATTGCTAGTAGACTCACTAGATTGTTTATTCCCATATCGTGGATCTTCCTTTGGGGAAGGAATATCCTTTCTAGTGATGAATTTATCATGCTTCTTTTCACCCTGCTTGCTTTTCATGGACGGGACTTCAACTGGGAGAACTTCATTAGGGATATCATCTTCTACATAAAACTTCGCATCAAAGAAAGTGAGCTCAGCTTTCGGAAAAGGCTTCAAGTCGGCATCTACTTTCTTTATTCCACCTTGAAGATACTTGAAACATTGGTGCAAAGTTGACGGCACTATTCCGTTCCCATGGATCCATGGACGTCCTAACAACATGTTGTAGGTTGTCTTGGCATCAATGACATGGAACAAAACATTGCTTGTTAATTCTCCAATAATTAACTCCAAGTGTATCATGCTGATGGCGCGTTGTCCTCCTTGGTTAAAACCTTGTATGACCAAGCGACTGTGTGATAATTCCTCCATAGCAAGACCAAGTCGTCTCATTGTCATTTTCGGTAGTATATTAATAGCTGAACCTCCATCAATGAGAATGCGATCAATCTTTTGTTCACGAGCATAACCAGAGACATAAAGTGGACGATTGTGAGGCTTAGTGCCTAACAATAGATCCTCGTCAGTGAAAGTCAAGTCTGGAGAGCACGCGAAACATTCCTGTGTTTGTTGAAGTGTATTGGTACAAGGAGTGTAAATCTTTGGCTCTTCAAGAGCTTGGATGATCCCTTCTTTCAGTGAGGTGGAGGATTGCGAGGGTTCCACTTTATCAACCTGAGATTTGAGTTGTTCTAAAGACGACAAAGTCTCATTCGAACTACCATGGTCGACACCTTTTTGTTTTTCATCAACTTCACAACGAGAGACCGTGTGAACAGCCTCCGCTGACTTACTTTGAAAGAATTTCATGGGGAAAAATTCTTCCAATGTGACAAGACTTCGAAATTTTTGGGTTTGTGCCAAATTATCACACATTTCCGTTCTTAGTCTTTCTTTTCTTTTATCATTCTTTCTTCTTGACTGCGGCTGAATTTGGTTTTGTGCTCTTCTGGACTCTTGGGTGATCAAATGAAGAGGGAATACTCGTCTCGTCTTCCATCTCTTACGAGTAACCAACGTCCAGCCCTCTTCCTCATCCATTGTTGACTTTTTATCATCATTTGAGTTATAATCAGATACTTTTTGTGAGAGCTGAACTTGAACAGGTTCCAAAGAACCAAATCGGATGAACGTGGTATTCTCCCTCTGCTTAGTAGTCGGAGACTTGCAATTAGGCGACCCGTAAGCAAATGTTACAAGGTTTGACTGAGCAACATCATTAACATCTAAGTCGATTTTCCTTTCCTTGGCTAGCTTCATGATGAGTTCTTTAAGAGCAAAGCATTTTTGGATCGGATGACTTATGATGCGATGATACCTACAATAGTTCGGGTCATCAACCTTTCCTATTTCTTCGGGTCGTTTGCATTCTGGCAATTCAATTAATTTCAAGTTGAGCAGTTGTTCTAGCATTTCGGGTATATCTGCATCAAGGAAAGGATACACCTTCTATTCCCATTCCTTAAGTGATGAGCGACGCGTCTCTCGTCGTTGGCCTCCCTCAGGCCTCTTCTCGTTAACCTTTACATTTCCCATTGAAATTTTGACTGGGGCAGGGTTGACATTCATGGAGTGTTTGACATTACTTTTTGTATTCCTGTCATTTCTCCTTATTTCTCGCCTTTCTTTTTTTTTTTCTTCAGGTACGGGAGGTTTCATATTTTCATGGCAAGAGATACTCAATTCCATGTCATGCGCACGAGTTGCCAATTCTTCGAATGTTCGGGGCTTTACCCCTTGTAGGCTGTACAGAAGTCCCCAATGCATGCCTTGGATGCACATTTTTACAGCAGATATTTCAGACAGTCTATCCTTACAATCTAAACTCAAAGAACACCACCGACTGATGTAGTCAACAACGGGTTCATCTTTCCACTGCTTAGTATTGGTAAGCTCCATCATGCTTACCGTACGGCGCGTGCTGTAAAACCGGTTAAAGAACTCCATTTCCAACTGATCCTAACTATCAATTGACTCAGGTTCCAAATCTGTATACCAATCAAAGGCATTCCCTTTTAGAGAACGAACAAACTGCTTTACAAATAGGCCTCCTTGAGTCCCTGCGTTCTCACAGGTTTCTACAAAGTGCGCAACGTGTTGCTTAGGGTTTCCCTTGCCATCGAATTGCAAGAACTTGAGGGGTTGATACCGGCATTCTCATATTGTCAATGCGCTTCGTATAAGGTTTTGAATATATGAGAGAATGTGTAGAAGAACCTCCATATTGTGCTCATATGGTGTTCGTTATCATGTCCTGCAGTTGTTGGACAGATATCGAGGCCATTGAGGTGGAATGTCCTTGTTGAGAAGTGCCTTCACCTCCTTTTCCCTTATCACCCCTAACGTTTTCTCCCTTCAAGGTAAAGCCAGGAGGGTGCTCAAGGTCTGGATTTGATTCACTCGAATCTTGGACTTCCAGTTTGTTCATCAGGGTTGCAATTTGGACGTCCTTATCTTCAAGTGCTTTTGTGAGAAGGGTGACCCTTTGTTCCATTTCAGCCATTTTTTCTTCCACAGTAGAGGTGTTGGTCATCATTACTGGCATGACCTCTAGATATGATGGAGAAAACGATGAGACAAGATGAGTCAAAGGCATTTTATTCCTTAGGCTTCTCATCACGAGTGAAGAGTTGATAGAAAAGGTCTTTGTTGAGGATGATTCATCATTGATCTCAAAATCCTTCGAGACAGATGAATCCTTAGCGGTGGCTTTCCTTTTTGCAAGAAAGTCTAGAGAGATGATATTATGAAGCTTGCTTTCTTTGGTTGATTGAGGTTGCGGTTGATCAAGAGCTTTGGATCGACTACGAGTGATTGGGCCGACATAATCATCCGCAACGAAAGCATCTATCACCGATTTTTGAGCATTCTTGTTAGAAGCCATCGAAGCTAGTAGCAGATCGAATTTCTTTTCTTTTGAAGGATAAAGAGATGAGAGGCAGAGATGTCCCACTGGGCGTGCCAGAATTTGTAGACGACTAAATTTCTTAGTTCGAAATAAATCAAACAAGTAAAATAGTTTCACAAATACAAATTTGTATTGATAAATGTGTGGTACAATTCTCTGTAATTACAAAAGAGTGATCCTTTGATTCGATCTCCTTGAAAGATTTATTGATTGGAATTGTGGTAATGTGATTTTGATTTGAACATAAGATATTCTTCAATTTAGCTGAGGAATGGATCGAAGATCTTTGAAACGGAATTACAATGAATCTCTGGCTATGAGCTTGTTAGAAATTCTTTGTTCTTCGTGTTCTTCGTGTGTTCTTCGTGTTTGAAGGTTTGTGGTGGAAATTCTTCGGTGCTTTAAAGGCTTGATTCCGTAGAGCTTCGTTGATTTATGGTTTGTTGAGGTTTCTGGAGGCTTTTGAGCTTGATTCCAGTGAACTTTGAGATCTGGACGAGTAGTTTGGATAATTTTGCTTCGAATGTTGTCTGTATTCGAGGTTGAAGTTCTTGAAGTTCTTGGAGGCTTCGGGGTTTGATTCCGGTAGAGCTTCTGGATTTCTGAACTCAAGATATCTTCTTCCTTCTGTCTCCGTCCTGTGTCCTCTGAATGTCTTAGGAATGCTTCTATTTATAGGAGTTTAGGGGTGGGTGAGCGACACGTGGCGGAGTCTGATTGGTGACACTTGTCACAGCTTGATTGGTCTGCTTATGTCATCGCTTACACGTGCAGGGCTGCTTGTGTCATCGCTTACACATGCTGATGCAGTTTCATGCCTTTATTTCAATGACACTTGGCAAATTTCTATTGGAATTCGAATAGTGATGGCAAAACCTAGCAGCAGTACGTGGCGCCTTGTAATTGGCTATATTTTGTGGACTTGGTAGTATGATGTGTCAGCTTGTGATAGGTCCGAAATTTTTCCTCTCTACAATTTCCTGATTATATGATAATGAAAATTCCAATAATATTAAATTTTACGTCATAATTGTGATAAAATTTTAGTAATACATTAATTTCATCCCATTTAAACCAATTAATTTCTTCCAATTTCCTATTTTTGATCAGGAAAATTTATTGTAGTTTTTTTTTTTTTTTAGGACAAAATTTAGCTACAAAATTTATCCGAGTCTAAGGTTACAAAATATGTAATAATAAAATAAATATTATTACATATTTTGAAAATATAACCGTTGAACTGCATGTTCTTCACGCTCATAATATACATGTCAAATTTTGTGTCAATCAAATATTTTTTACTATATGATCTCTAAGCTTATATTTTATGCATAATTTTAAACTACAAAAACTTACAATTTAAACAAGTTATTGATGACATAGCTATTAATCTTTAATTTTCTATAAATTTTGCAAGCATAGAGAATATAAGAAGAAGATGTAATTTAAAAGTGGATTTGTCAAAATTCATCTCCAATAAAAAGATATTGAGTAATGTTGTAACCTTAGATTACAACCAATTTTGTAGCTAAACTTTGTTATTTTATTTATCCCAAATTTAGTGTAGTTTTGAAGTATGAATAATTAGCATTATAAACCAATTATACCACCGCACACCCTTAGTGTAGTGGTCACTCCACAGGTATAAGTGCTTGTGGGGTGTGGGGGGTAAGGGTCGGGGTTCAAGTCTCCAGGAGAGAGCTTCACACACATATACACTGTAGGGACACGATTTTCGACCAAACCCAAAAATGTGAGGATCTTGGCCCAGTGAACCCAGTACAATAAATTTCTAGAGAGTGAGTCAAAGAGCTAGGCTTTAGTGCGTGGATAACAGTTAATATGGTTTCGGATGATGAGCCAAAAAGAATTGTACCCAGTTTGTGCAAGAAAATTTGTCCTCGGCACAGTCCGAAGAGCTCTGTTCTAGTATATATTGGATGACAATGGTTACAGGAGTTGTTGAGATTGCTATAGTGTTTTCTCTTCTCCTTTTTCCATCCTCTCCCTTCTCTAGGATCTCTACTCTTATTTATATTACATCTCTCCCTTCATTTTTACCCTACACGTGGACTACATGTGAACAATTGATGGTTTATGTTGATACTTGTCCCATCAGCCCCCTCTAAAAGTCTTCTAGGGTGGCTGTAAGGCTGTCATAATACTGTTCAGAGGTCACTTCCTCATTAATGCGGTGGTAGCAGCTTTTCCTTAGATATTTTGAGTCCTTATCCTTCTTGTACGTTCATGATGCTCGTTGCTATCATTAGAACTTCCTGGAAGGTCATCCTTGATCATTAGGATCTATACCAGATTTGCGTGTAGCTTTTTCCGAGGAGATAGCACTCCTCGGACTCGGACCACCCATGCTTCTCGGCCAAAACCACATGCTTTCGGCCAAATCTCAAAATTCATGACCCCACATACACTTAGATTAGACTAGAGTAGAAATTCTATCTTGTGTAAAAAAAAAAAAAAATGCATTATAAACCAATTATAAAATATATCAACAAAATTTATGGATTTGGTTTCTACTCTCATGTTCTTATGCCTTTTTGAATTCCAATTTTTTTTAATTAAGTTGCTTTGTTTTTTATTGTTCAATTAATTGTAATTTGGGAACTTTAGGAGGCTTTTAGTCATTCTTAAACTGATGTTTAGATGTATGGATATGTCTTTTCATTTCTGGATCTACCTAATGATCTATAAAAATCACAAAAATAGTCCTCTTCCTAACTATCATGCATTCATACGTCTTCCAATGAGCAATTCCTCAAGTACACGTACAACATGAAATGCATCTCTCTCTCTCTCTCAAGATGTATCAATACAATTATTTGCAATACCATAATTTTATATTGAATTATATGCCAAATGAATAAGTAGTTTTGTGGTATCCCGTATGCATGCTAGCAATAATTTTTTAAGTGCTTTTGGAATCATACATAATTCGCATAGGGATTGATTTAGGTGAGGATGATAAAGTTGTTTTAATTATATCTACTCAATAGAATATTAATAGCCACTTTATTACATGTATACAATCTATTTGTTAAAATCGATAGATGAAATTTTTATTTATTTTTAAAATCCTATTAGATGGTGTGTTTTCAGGAGAAAGAAACACCAAAATATGAAATCAATTCTTTAAGTCACATGACATAAATTAAGATGTGTGTATGGTTGTTTGGAATGAAGAAATATCAATGTATCTTTTGGAAAATAATTTTGTAGCAACTGATTAATCATTATTTTTACATTCAGTGACCAAACTATAAATTATCATTTTTTTGGATCTCAAAAGTTGAAAAGGTTTTTAAAAAAATGTGCCTATGGGGGGACGAGGAGCTGAAAATACAGACAAATGGATTAAGGACAATGCCAGGAGTATGAACCTCGGAAAGCACTAGCAAAATGTCCTCGGGAAAATACGAGCGACCTTATGCAAGTGCAGAAAGACTACAACGCCCGAGGACTCCGAGGATGCCAGCATGCCCTTGAGAAACCGAGAACCAAGGCTAAAGGTTGTCGGGTGCAAACTGAGGGCAAAGAGAAAATTTTGTCGCCGAGCTGGGAAGAAAGGAAAGAGAATGGATAAAGCATCCATCAACTCCGCATTTAATACTCTGCAACCACTTAGTTGCCGCATTAATGAGGAAATGGCTTATGAACGGTGTCAACCCAACTCATACCCCAATGTGGAAGCCTTTTAGTAAGGTCTTGATGGAATAAGTATCATAAAAATCTGACCCTAACCTTTCAAATGTATGGCTCAGATACATCTTAGCTAATTATATAAACTAGGGCTGTCCAGACAACCCGCAAGACCGACCCATCCGACCAAACCGACCGGACCCGAACCGTCCGCCGCCCGATCCGACTACTCCGGCGGTCGGCGGCGGGTCCTCACTTTACAAAACCGATTCCGGTGGTTCGAGTGCGGGTCTCTTCCTCCAATACCCGAGCCACCCGACCCGACCGCCATATCCATGTTTAAAGGTCTGAAATCTTCAGTTCTCACTCTTAGACTCAGCTCTTCCTCTCACGATCTCTGCTACCCTTCGCCGATATGACTCGTCTTCGATCTATTCCTCTCCATCGCCGACCAATGCCTCTCCATCGTCGATCAGCGCTCTTCGTCGTCGACCTCCGCTCTTCGTCGTCGACCTCCGCTCTTCGTCGTTGACCTCCGCTCTTCGTCCACAACGTCCCAGCTTGTTTCATCTCTTAGGTTCGTTTTGCTGTGGATTTGTGGATCTGTTCTCTGGGTTTTGTAATTTGTTCTTTGGATTTGTAGATGTTTTTTGGGTTTTTGTTCTTTGGATTTGTGGATCTGTTGTTTGGGTTTGTAGATCTGCTCTTTGGGTTGTAAATCTGTTGATTTTGTTCTTCAGGAATCAAACTTTAGTGTTTGATCTGTGTATTTCAGTCGAAATCAAAGCCGACCGCCACCCGTCCGCTGCCCGATCCGACCCGACCGGTGGCTGTTCGCGGTCGGCGACGGGTCTGAAAATTCTCCACCCGATCTGATCGGGTCGGTTGCGGGTTGGGCACAAACCCGACCCGGACCGACCCGTGGACAGCCCTAATATAAACCCTTAGACTAAACCCAACCTTTTTGAGACTTGAAAACCATTTGTAATCGCTATCTTAGACTAAACCCAAGGAACTCAATATAAGCTTCTCAAGGTTGTTTCTTATTCTGAGATCATTAACTTACATAGAATTAATTCAAACACATCCACTTTAAACTTTTCATCTTGTTAAGGTCATTTAAGTTTGATTGAGCATCCCACCTCTTAAAAATTAATTGTGTGAGTAAAAGTAGTAAGTTTATAACTGACATAATCCTGACTTACTTTTTGCTCGCCACAATGCCTTTAAATATGTAAATTATATTTGAAAATTCTTCAAAATTAGTGAAATTGAACTAAATGTGCTTAGTAGACTTTGTTTGAAATTTGGGTCAACAAGAAAGTGTTTTGAGTCATATTTTGAGTTTTTTATACTTTGAATTTTGATGGATTTTTCATTAATGATTGAGATTTGATTTTTAAAAAAAAATTAAAATTAAATTATATTGTAAGGTAGGTTTATTAACTTTGTATCAAACATCTAATATAATATTGTACTTTGCACGGGTCAATTACTAGTTGAGCTAATTACTGGAACACACAGATTTTTTTAAATTAAACTCTAAGTTTTAAATAAACACTCAAAATGGATAACAATATGGTTTAAAATTGTAATAGTTTAAATATTTATGAGTTACCATTTCAAAAATATAATATTTATGAGTTAAAAAAAATCAATATAAGTTGTACTTGAGGTTTATCTAATTTCTAAAATTATAATATGAAAATTAAAAGTGAAATTCTAGCTATAAAAAAATTACAAAGCAACTTTTTAGATTAAAATAACCTAATAAATAGGTACAATATAATAGATTTTCTAAACTTTTACGGATAATCTAACATTTAATTACTACTTAATATTCACATGAGTGATATTTTATTTTATACATACACACACACACACATATATATATATATATATATATATATGGTCTTCAATTGTAATATAAAATGCATATGCATTGTGTTCATCCATAATGTGTGTAAAACTATGTATGTCTGCAGGTACATGAAGACACTAGTCAATAACTTGTGCAATAATGCACAGTAAAGTTTAACATAATATGATTTTTATCCCTTTCATATTTTTTTTCTAATTATGAAATTTAATAATTATGGTTGTTATAATAGAAATTTATTATAGAATTATGCATTCTATTAATTAAAGAAATGATCTACTAATATTATAATGGAGAGTGAATTATACTTATTAATATACATTTATTATAATTGTGTGTGTGTGTGTGTGTGAATGTGTTTGTTTCTCAAATAAATATAAAAAATAAAAAATGAATAATTGTCTTACATTACTTAAGAAAGTATATTGTGTGTAATATAACGTATTCTATCATTTGCATGTATTTGTTTGTTTCTCAACAAAAAAAAAAAATATATATATATATATATATATATTGAAAATATGAAATATAAAATGTGAGACTTCAAATTCTCTTATGTGACACCATATTATAAAGTTACTCAAAAGTGCAGAAACTTCAATTTAAGTTAACTAAACTCTTAGGGCTTACCTGGTACGTGTATTTAAACAATAGTTTTTAAATTTAAAAGGTCTTTTTAAAAATACGTTTAAGTGAAAATGTGTGTAAAAAATTAAAAATACGTATAATATTATTTAAAAACTGAAAATTATTGTTAGAAATAATGTATCAACTACTCCCTCACTCTTTGAGAAACAGCTTTGGTTTCCACGTTGACAAAGGGAAAAAAAAAAAAAAAAAAAAAAAACGCTTCAGTTATATACGACAACATATGTGTCGTGTGGTGTGTAAATTGTATATTTTATTCCGGCCACTATCTAGAACCTAGAACCTAGTACCTACAGTGTAGTCTGTAGTGGGCCGAACTTTGGAAGTAAGGTTTGACTGAGACTAACCGTTAGGAGGTGATATATGGTTTAAAATTGCGACAAAAATAAGCAGAGATCGGTTTACGTAATAGTGTAAGTGTGTAACACAATGTAACTAACATCATCTATTAAATCGACAATTTTTAGTACAAAAGTGATCTTTTTTTTTAAGGAAAAATTGCTCCTTGTTTAACCATAAATGAATGCCCCTTATTATTCTCCAGAAGGTATCTCTTTCGTACTCTAATTTTTAACAGCAAATGGCAAAGACTTACCGTCGCAAGTTGCAACCACCATTCGATCTGTACAACTAGTGTACTGTGTACCAGGAAGCCACAACATTAGACCACTTCTAGACATTAGTGTGTACGGATTGACATCACCTATGCAATTAACCCACTTTTCTCTCACAAGTTTTTTAATTTTTTTTAAATTTATTTAATTTAATGGTTGAAATTGAAAAATTGCATTTTTTTTTTTTTCAACTTTTAATACTTCTAATCTCAAATATTAATTACAATTGCATCATGTGCATGTGCACCTAATCTCACTCCAATGTCTACGGTCTATATTGCGACATTGAGACAAAATGTGTAATACAATCCGTCCCTATACATATATCAAAAAGTTATTCAAACTTGTTTAGATTTAGTCTGCTCCAACAACAATTAAAGAGATTGTTTGTATGTAGTTTTAGTTACATGACTTTTTTAATAAATCAAGTGACTTAATACACACAAATAGTCTTATAATTCGCAACACAATTGTAAAATAAATTGATAGTAGGACCCATTATTTATGTTAGAGGAGGGATACATTTTTATTACATTCCCAAAGTATTTTATAATTTTTTGTAAATAGAATGAGTATTAACACATTGTACTTTTGGAATAATGAATATTTATTTTTTTTAAAGATAATCTCAACTTATGGCATTCATTATTAATAATGACTCTTTATCATCATATTAAAATATTGATTAGTTTTTTGGTGTAGATGGGAATCAAACCCCAAATCTCTTATTCGATAACAAACAATTTTATCAACTGAATTAATTGAAACCTATAAATAAAATAACTTATGTATGTTCATGATTATCTTCTGGTTTCAGTAATCAACATGCGTGTGTATACACCTATCAGTCTGTTTATTAATCAAAAACATGTATGGATATCCATTACTATATTTTTGTTATTTTATTTTATTTTAGTCACTAACATTTGATAGTGCATTTTAATTATTAGTTTATTTGCTTAAATGTGAAATAAAAAATTACTTCAAGTAAATAGGGCAGTTTATCTTATTAAAGTCAACTGATTTGCATAAAACCACATTTTATCCAACGTTGAAATAAAGAACAAAGTTTAGCTACAAAATTGGTTGTGGCCTAAGAATACAACCTTATTCAATATCTTTTTATTGGAGGTGAATTTTGACAAATCCACCATTGGATTACATTTTCTTCTTATAAATTTCATGCTTGCAAAATTTCTAGAAAATTAAAGATCAATAGCTATGCCATCAATAAATTGTTTAAATTACAAGTTTTTGTAGTTTAAAATTATGCATTAAATATGAGCTTATAGATCGTATAATAAATAATATCTGATTGACACAAAATTTAACATGTGTATTAAAAGAGTAAAGAACATGCAATTCAACGGTTAGATTTTCAAAATATGCACACACAACCAATGTGGGATAAACATTCCTAATTTCTTTTGAGTAAACAATAATACTTATTAGAATACACACGACAATAATAGTAGTTTTTTAAACCGGATTTATAATATATTACATAACCAGAGTACAACTACAAAAGGGCCTAACCTTTGTAGTTGTAGACTGGGGTTAGGTTGTAGCCTGAGGCTAAAACTAATTTTGTAGCTAAATTTTGTCCTTAAATAAACTAGTTGATATCTTATGCAATGTACGTGTACACTGTAACTTTAATTTTAGTAATAAATTATTTATATGGCTCATGTAGAATACTCATTATGTGTGTAATATTTTAAGAATTAATTTTGATATATTAAACTTTATTGAAAATGAAACATAAAATAAACACTACGATGTTGACGGAAGAGCTTGGTGTGGCTATTCGATGGAAGGGATTTGTGGGGAGAGAGGAGCTAGAGTCTAGAGAAGCTGGTTAGGAAGATCATGGGGAAAAAGAAGGAATGGAAACGAGGGCTAAAGTCAAGGAGCTCAAATATACAATGCTAAAAGCCTAAAAAGGCTTTGAGCAAGGGTGGCTCCTCCTATAATTCATTGTCTCAAGTGGCCAAAGACTGTGAGCTCAACCTGCAAGTCCTAATAAAATAAGGTTGAAGGAGCTTTGGATGCATGCATCTTTTAATACCCAAGAAAGTCTATAAATTATATCGTGTCTATTTAGTGAATGCATCTCTTAATGACGTATCTTACTGTGCAGATATTGTCTGCTTTGAGGCTCATACCCCTCATGGTTTTACTCTCCCCCAAAGCACACAGCAGTGGGGGAAAATGCCTCTACATATTAAAGGAAGGTCACTCCTTAAAGGCACATGCCACATCCCCATGTGCTTCGCTAGGTGATGTGGGATTCCATGGAATGCAAGACTCCCTTTTGGGTGACTACATTATGCATTAATTGTTTTAACATATTATGTTCCTAAGAGCATTTGCATCCGCTTGTCTAAAATTTTCCGTCTATTTTAGTACAAGAACTTATTTTTTTCTATTTTATGCAATCAATTTTCAAGAACATCCACATCAGATTATCTATTATACATTCTGTGAGGACCCGAGGACCCGAAGACCTAAAGACCCGAAGACATACTGGGAAGCGTAAGGAATAGAGGAGAATAAAAGTCAAGGGCCCGAGAATGAAGTGGGATGGTCCGGAAAAGTACGAAAGGTAGATTGGTGATGTATGGGGTATATTGCAAATATCTGGGTTGGGATAGATAACTATGAACGTTGCATTGAATGTTCTGCACCAAGCTTTCTGGCCGCATTGAATAGGGAGTACCAGCTTTATCCACTGCATTAATGTGAAAATGACCTGAACAGTACAAGGCACAGAGCCAAAATTTTTCTCCATTACCGACTACAAGGGAATGGACAAATGTCAGTAAATGGAGTTGATTAGATGAGAGGTGTATGGTTGAGATAGTAAGGGCAAGGAGTATAAATAAGAGAAGAGAGAAAAAGGGAAAGGGGGATAATTAGAACGCCATAAACTTTGTTGTTAATACCCTCTTTACAAATTCATTATTTTGGGCCTTGAATTATTAAACGCTATTATTGTTGGGCTTGTGCATGATTTTTGGTCCTTACACATTCCATTTATTTAAATATTTTTATTATTATTTTCATTTACTCTCTCTCTCTCTCTCTAAAATATCAAAAGATTTAAAACAATACTCTCCTGCCTCTCACTTCTCCACCTCTCATCTCTCTCTCTCTCAAAAGAATACACTCTCACTTCCCACCTCTCCGCCGCTGCTACTTTGTTGTTGCTTCTTCTTCTTTTGGGTTTGATGATTCATATGGATTTGTATATGGGTTTGATGAGTTTGAGATCTAGATTTGATGAAGTTGATGATTTTTATGGATTTGATGAATTTACATAGCATTTTCCTAGGATTGAAGAGGAGAGAGAGAAAGAAGAGAGAGAGTCTGATGGGAGAAGTGAAAGAAAAATTTTTTTTTTTTTTAAAATACAAAGCTACAATAGTCGTATATATTACACGGTTTTTGACTTACTATAGCAAAAATGTAAACATTAAGTGTTGTAAATAGACTGACGTGGGTAGTTTTTGAGTAAAAATATGTAAATTTGACATTTTTTCTATTATACACTTACTGATGTGAATGTTTTAAGATCATCAATGTTCGAACAATGTTTGTCAACAAAAATTGGAAAAGAAACTTGTGCATATATCATAATGTTTCATTCTAAATACCATCATATGGAAGATTAGTTTTGTTTTGGGTTTCTTTTTTTTGGGGGGAGGGGAGGGGTGGTGGGGAGAGAGAGAATTGAAAACCAACAAGGGCAGAAATTCTCTATTGTTTGTCAAGAAGTGAATCCACATGCTAATATCTTGCCATCAATTTGGGAAATTATAGAATACTTTAGAAATATAATAATGTTTATTCTCTCGTCTCATGTAAATAATGGGTTTCATCTCGAATATAATTAGTGAGATATTATATGTGAGAGGAAGGAGTACATATTTATTGTGCTCTCAAAGTATTCTATTTGTGGGTGGAACTCAATACTAAATAGTAATGTCAACAATGTGCCTATCTTAGACACTATATTCAAAGCAAACTATGAATGATACAGTGGTTATAGAGGAGCTTTAAGTAATAGTTGGAAAACTTTAGAGACATACCCAATTTTACAACATACTTAAGTGACTATCAACTTGTGAGTGGTGAACAATAATTTCACTTTTCACCAAGTTCCAATGGTCCTTTATGTAAGCGATGTAATCTAATCACAAATTGACGCTTAGGCATATTATGAAAGTGATTGTGGATTTGGGGGTGTCTATAGGCGAACTAGAGCAAACTTTGCCCTTGTGGGAAGATAGAGAAATGGTGAGGAAGATAATGGATGACAAAGGAGGGAAAACCATTTCCTAAAGATCATATAAAGAAATAATTATAGTGTGACACAATATAGAGAACGACCCGTCATATTAGAGAGAGAGAGAGACTTGGATCAAGTTACTTACAACAGGTGTCATCTTTGTTAATGTGACATCATTAAGAAAAAAATATTGAATTAATATTTTGGAAAATCACATTATTAGATCACACATTTATTTTTAACATAAATGTTAAATTTCATTTTAATTGAATGTTATTTAATATCTAATATATAAGCCCATGTTTTATGTATTATTTTAAATCATTATTCAACAACAAATTCCAATAAATATTTTCTTATCACCCTATAGTTGATATACGTGTATGTGTGTGTGTGTTTTATGTATACTTTATGTATACGCGTGTGCTTGTGCACGCGTGGATATATAGGGTTAAGATGAAGTCACACCTGATGTAATTTTTCTTAATGTTACATCACTTAGTAACCTTTTATTAAATTAATATTGGAATACATGTTTTCTATTTTTTTTAATTGTATTCACCAATTTTTTGTATTATTCAAATGTTATTTACTTTTTGATCTTCAACATACTAGTAAGAGTTGGCCACATGTATATATAATATACAATAATGCATCATAAACAAAAAATACTCTCTCCATCCTACCTTCTTGGAATTGGGCCAATTGGCATACCAAAAAACAAAGGGTAAACATAAACTTTTCAATTAAAACTTCTAAAAATCATTAACATATTGATTCAAGCAGAAAAAATAATATGGTCCAAAGACACGGAACAAATTATTGAAATAAACTTGTACATCACAAGCTTGAGCACCAGTCTCTTTTCCATAGCCTCAAATGCTTATAGGTTCTGTGGCTTTCTTCAGCCATGCCGACTCAGATTCATTCAAGTAGGGGGCAAGGATATCCCTACACTTCGAATGGTAGCTATTTAGCCAATCTATTTCTTCAGGAATTAAAAGGCTCAAGTCAATCAGCTTTCTCTGATATGGTGCCTGGAAATAGAATGAATCGTCAAATACTAGAAAGCCTAGCTAACTAATCGTTGCAATGCAAATATCACATTAAACTGCTCCAACTTCAGAGAAGATCCTCTTAATCTAACCCAAGATAAAAATTTAAGGTGGCATAGAAAGGATTACAATGGTCAAAATCTGTGAGCTCATGTATGAAATGAAAGATAAGCAGTTAATACTTTGAAACCAATCAAATACTTGACTACACAGGAGTACAAAGCTTGAGAGAAATTCTACTTGCTCAAAACCTTTGGATCCTATATGGCTTGTGCAAATACCATAATTCTAAAATTTTCAAGGACAAATTTGAGATCTAGCCTTAGCTTCTTGACTTTTACAGATAAATGTAGGAGTAATACCCAGGGAGAATCATATTATCATGATCTATACTCCTGCAACAGCAGTCCTTTCACATTGAGAGCTAAAAAATGAAAGGGAGTAAAGACAATTTGAAAGAAAAATGCATATTAAATACTATACTCCCTCCATCCCATATTGTTGGCCCATATTTAGAAAATTTAACTTTTTGAAGGAACATGGATTAATGTATTCTCTTTTAGTTAAAATGGTACAAGCTTCCAAAACTTTCCTTAATTTAAACTTTGGTAAAAGAAAGATATTGACTTTTTAAATAAAGTAGAGAGTAAGTTAGGAAATTTATTTATTGACTTTTCAAAGAGGACTACACTTTGGAACATCCCAAAATAAAATGGAAGACTAATAATTAGGGACGGAAGGAGTATATAACTATTTACAGGGAAAACAACAAAAACTTGGCATAGGACTGGGTCAGGTCAATAGAACATCAACATTTGGAATGAGTTACACAACAATGGGTGTTCAACACAAACATACTTCAGCTCAACTGGCATTCAGAGCAATCCATGTATAAGGAAAAAACTAATAATGAGAATAAAATAGAAAATGCGTTTTAGAAAGCATGATAATTGATAAGAGTGTGGCTGGGAGTTGAAACCAACAAAGTCTAATTGACATGTCTGAGTTAACCAAGTCAATTTGTGCATGCTTCTTCATCAGTTGCAATTCAAAACAATATGACACATATATCTACTTTAGAAGAGAGACTGAAATTAACAAATGAAAAGGTTAACAACAAACACATGAAAATTTGGGCAATTTTAAATATGTATGGATCACATTTTTTGTTGTTGGTATGTATGTATTTATCACAAGCTTACCCATGTTATGTGCTCAAATGATAAGTAACCCTTATCGCCAAAGTTGAATTTTGTACCAGCATCCTTGATTATGAGCACATTCTCCAGCCTAATACCAAAATTCCCATCCTCATAGTAACCAGGTTCTGAAAATTGCAAATCGAATGTACAGTTATAAGTTGCAATAGTCTAGTACAAAAGCATTTCTATTCTCAAGAAAAACTATAAGAACTGAGTTGGAGGAAATAAATCCAGAACCAGCATAAAGTCATGAGATGCCAAATTTCTTGTTTAGTTTTAGTTTTTTTTTTTTTTTTTTGCTAGGTAAATAGTGGAGGAGGGAGGAGGTGGGGTTTGAACTACAGACACTGGAAACAGTGGATGCTGGCACCACCAGGGTATCAATCGAAACCCTGTAACTGCAAGTCTTGGGAGCTTTTTTTCCTAATGCATCAGTGTGGATTATCAACCCAAAGTCCTTGGACCAAACATGCCCCAGCTGTGCAGATTGCCCAGCAAGAGAAAGAACCCAATAAACTACAACAAAATAAAATTATACAGCAAAATTGAGGTGCCTGAACATTTTCGTACCAGTTGCTAAAAAGGATAAAAGCAGCATGCCCTCATGTTTACTATAAAAAATCTTTCTAAGCAATAAGCATGGACTCCTATGTATGCCACTCTACCCAGATTCCCTGGATGAATCAACAACAAAAAAAGGGCAGTCCACGAGGCTGTCCCCAGAAATGTAATGCTTTCTTGTTTCTTTTTTTTGTTAAGTAATGAAAATTTTATTCAAACATTAAAAAAGAGTCACCCAAGTATACGCATATTATACAGCTGGGGAAAAATGTGTTTGGTAAAAATAGTAATTTACATATTAGATGGCAATAAAACTAACCATCTGTTACAGTCATGGATTCTTGTAGTGGAACATTCCGTGCCTGTGGTCTGAAACTAATTAAATGGGGTCCTGCACAATAAAGTGGAAAAAAACCAGTATTTTAGTTTACAAAACAAACTAGGTGGGGAATAGAAACAGCCAGTGTTGTCATTCATCACTTGCCTTCATGAACATTTAGGTAAGAACCAATTCCATGACCAGTACCATGTCGATAATCAAGACCATACTTCCACAGAGGAACTCGAGCAAGAATGTCTAGGGCATTACCTGAAAAGGCAAGCAGATGTAAGCATTTACATTACTTTCAAAATGGGCAGATCTACATTAACACACTTAAAAGAGATGCTCATTCAAATATGAAAATAAATAAATATATTGGGGTCGGAGGGAGGTTGGAACTTGCAATACCATTTGTTCCATTAGGAAAGTGAGCATTTCCTAGAGCAATATGACCCTTGAGGACCTGCAATGAAACGCAACAAATTAAGCAACTTCTTAATAATCAAACATATGGGTCATCTTACATGTACAAACACACGTGTGCATGATTACAAAGGAGAAAAGCAGGGTACAAAAGCATTTTAACCACCTATATAAAATAAAGAATATGAAATTTGAAGCAATGAAGAAAAAATAGAGAGAAAAATCTCTCTCTCTCTCTCTCTAAATTGGACACGTGGCACAAAATTAGACAACAATCATAAATTAGTTTGGATTTTGATTGTGCATCAACTTTAATATAATCTATATGATAAAATTGAACACATAATTTATATGATAAAATTGAATAAGACACAAAATTAGACGACAACTAGAAACTAATTTGGATTCTGATTTTGCTTTAAATTTGATATAAATATATTTATAATTTTATATATCCAAGCATTTCAATTTTTTGAGTGGTTCCCATATCCCATTGCACCCGTTTCTTGGCCAAACAAAAGGACACCATAAAGCACAATTTATTAACTTGCTCCACCAGAATCAAATGTCCAACCAGGGACAAGATTTTGGCAGACCCAAGCATATTAAGACAGAATAAGTGCAGTCAACTTTCAAATAAAAATGACCAAAGTCAACATAGATTCAAAAAAAAGTATCTTCACAGAGAGCAATGGAAGACACTTACTGCAGTATAGCATGCTTTCTCATGTTCTGAAGGTTTTCCAAAATGTACTGTTCTTGTTATATCAGTTGTTCCATCTACATACTTCAAAGATGAAATCAACATTATCAATAAAGAAATAGAAGCATCAAGATTATTTCAGTACACTAAAATGCAAAATAGGTAATTTATTGGATTAAGCTATGGCTAATATTCAAATTATTTATGATAGTTTTGTTTTTAACAAGTAAACCATGTACAATAGTAGACAAACCTGTGCTCCTGAATCGAAAAGATAGATTCTGTCTGGATCAAGCTCAGCACATGTTTCTGCCCGCGGTGCATAGTGGATAATTGCTGCATTGGGACCAACTGATGAAATAGTAGGAAAACTTAAGCCTCTGAAATGCTGCAATCATAACACAATAAACATCACTATCACTTGAATGATTGAACCACACAGACAGAAAGACAAATGAAACAGCATTAGATGGTTCATATTTCAGCAACCAAATCAGGATCTTTCTTCTCTACCTCCTATCCTTATATTTCTTAAGTATTCTTCACTAAATTTATAAAGAACAATTCATGCTTAAAATCGTGCTTTCAAAATAATATGAAATGAGGAAAATCTTCTCCATTTTCAAATCATGGGATTTTTTTTTTAAGAATCAGTCATTTCATTAACAAAGAATAGAAGATAAATCATGGGATTTAATAAGAAAATAACTACTGACATTGGATATCTCTAATGTCTGCTTGAGCCATTGGCAACCCAACTAAGATGAGGTATCATAATATTTTAAGGACACTAGAAGAAAAGCCTAACTCTAACTTCCCTGGGTGAAGAAATAAGCCATGCAAGATTCAGTAACAACAGAACCAGCCCCCTGGTGAGGCTGGTGGAGTGATGGGAAGGATGGGCTTTATGCACCAAACAAATACTGAGGAAGATGAGCATAGATTTGCTGCTGCTTCTACAAAGCACGTCAGAAACATAGATTTTCTTTTGAAAACTATAATTTATTAGATGATAACCTTTTTCATGACAGCCTTAAGGGACTGTGATTCACAGTAAAAGGAGGAAACAAGAAAGAGAGTAGAGAGAGAGAGATGTGGGGGAGGGGGGGGGGGGGAGCTTCTATCAACAAGAAAAATACTACCAGTTTCATTGCACCCCAATATCACTATAATGAAAATTGGTATAAATAATACAACAACGTGAACCATTTCTTTAAGAGAATAGTCCAGATCACACAGAAGAGGTTTGGCTGCTTCATAAAAGGATATAATCCAAAATTTAATTCCATGTGACATGTTTTAATGGACACTTCAATTGCCTAATTAATACAAAAATAAAAATCTCCATATGAAGTTGATATTACCTCTTTTGAAGCTCGAAAACCCTCCAGCTTATCACTTGCAGTCACTTCTGTTAGCTTTATGGTTTCCCTGTCATAGTTCATTGCAAGAACATACCAAAATATGGATAAGCAACATGTAAACCCGTCACTGCAGATATATTCACAGCATTCTTTGCTCCAACCAAAAATGAACCAATACCACATAGCACATAATTTCAAATTATACTACCTGTTATGACAAATAAAAAGTGATCAATGGGATCAAAAGCACAAGCTCCACTCATACCCCATCCATACCATGTGAAGACTAAGCGGTAGTCAATTCAGGTCAAAGGGGCCATAATTTTTTCTTCTATTATTAGGTACATTATTTGTATATGCCAAGACCTCTGAACAAATATGGGGACAACCTTGGTACATATGTTCATTGTTTCTTAGCATAATGTAAAATTATGACAACGAAATTTATTGCCGTAAGTATACAAAAGGTCCTTTTACCATGCATTATCATCCAAGAACTTACTGTTACCAGGTGAAGTTTTTATTCATGTAACAGTATCAGCAATTATACTGTGTGAAACACAAATGCAATATTGGTACCAACAAGTTATGATGCATCATGTTCTACTAAAACAACATATCAGGCTATATCTGGTCCATAATACATCTCACTTCAACTACTGACTTAATCCATGACAAGAACTACCAAAGTCAATGAGGATAACAAACTCACGAATGCTTTTTCTTGCTGGCTTCTACATCCGCCAAAAAGTAACCAGAAGCACCATATATCTCCTGCATCTGCAAACACAAAACAAGATTAGGCATCATTTTCAGGCCTTAGTAGTTGTTGCATATGTTGGAAAACAAATTGCATAAAAAACCTATGAAAGAGAGAGAGAGAGAGAGAGAGAAACCTTAGACAAGAAGAGAGTATGTGTATATTGTCCAGAAAGAATACAAAGTTCAGAGATCATAGGTTTCACGATATACCTGATGATCCAACCAGAAAAGGTATTGCACAACAGCTGCACCATCACGAACGTGAGCCCTTTTTAATCCTTCCAACTCAACTGGGTTCTAAAATATTATAACAATCAGTCAATAAGTAAATAAAAAATTTGCTAAAGATATTATTAAGAAGGTACAAATATAATAATGTTTTTAAAAATATATCCAAGAACACTAAACAATAAAATAATTTGATTGCTCAGCTACTTCTAAAGATGATTATGACTTTTAGTCTTTTAAACAAGCCAATAATCCTTTTATTTATCAATTAGAAAGTGAAAAAATTTGCATATTCCCCGGTCCAGCTCTCTCTCTCAATGCCCCCACCCAAAAAAAGAAAAAAAAAAAACAAAAAAACAACTCGAAGCCTTCATAGTAGTTTGAGTAACTGTCAATGGGTAAGGCCCATTGTTTGTTTGTGTGTGTGTGTGTGTGTGTGTTGGATATATCTTTCTTTAGGAGGGCTGGGAAACGCATATCAGATTTTTCCAGCATCCCCAGAGAAAATAATGTCTGCCACCAATATTAATAGTCTAAGAAATTTAAACCACTTCTTATGAAAGGTGAATTGCCACACTTAGAACTCATCCTCCTTACACAAGAAGTAAGGTGACTTCAAACTTTCTTGAAGGCATTTTCACTTTTGTCCTATATTGTAGCTTCAAAAGCCTCCCTAAATCTAAAATCTGTTGGCTCTTCTAGAGGTAACCACTGTTGACTTCAATGTTTAAAAGTGGGGGCATTATTTCAAATTCATAATTAATGCATAATTTAAGAAAAATTACCACCTCTCCCCCTTGTAAAAGCAATGTGGTGAGGGTGCAATCGTAAGTTCTAGACCTACCGTGTGCATGTAATTACTAATTACCAACAACAACAACAAAATTGAAGGCCTGAATTTTGCAACTACAAATTCACCAAGTCCCCCTCCCCCAAAACAAACAAACAAAAAAACAAAACAAAACAAAAAAAGCAAAACAAAGGCTAAAATGATTTCAAAAGAAAAAAAGGAATAATTTCTACAATCTCAGCTAATTTATGTCATTGGAAACCTTCAGCCATTACCACTAGAACAAACCATATACCATCTTCATTGGATAAGAATTGCATATACTACCTTAATAGCTTTTGCAAGGGCCAAAGGTGACGGCCGCAGAAGAACCTTATCAGCATCCAGTTTTGAATACAAAGCATAGCAACATGAAGTAGGATCAGCCCAGATAAGTTCAAACTCATCTTTCATTTCCTTTGTACCATTTCCAGTTACTTCAGCTTGAGTTCCTTTAACGGCAAACAAAGCGTTGAGTTGATTAGATGCAAGCAAGGCCACATCTGAGCTCACTGCACCATACTCCCTAACTTCAATTCCATTCTCCTCCATATAAGAGAGCACCTGTATACAACACAATTGTCAGAAAAAGTCCATCAATTTAATTAGGTCAACACTTTGTAATTGAATTTTGGTACAAAAATACAATTGGAAATGAATGACGGTGCTCTCAACAGCCATTATCAGATGCAATATTAGTTAAACTTGATATCAGTTGCAGGAGAATAATCAACTGCCACTATCATGAGTTTGCTCCATTGTTTACCTCTCTAGAGACAGTGCAAGAAGATATCAAAAATTGAATTTTATAACTGACCTCAGAAGACACCTTCCTCTTGTCCACATATAAGAGAGCTAAGTTGGATGTTACTATAGCAAATGCATGAACAACTGGACAGTAGGACACATCACTCCCACGAATGTTATACAGCCAAGCAACCTGCACAATTGCAACTATACTTATGTTTTTCATGAAAGTACCAAAGATGAAGCATCTAAATGCAGGTCAGAGGCCCAAATTTTATGAAATTCTCAACAAGAAGAAAATAAGAGCAGAAAAAAATATAAAGCTTAGAAAGACTCACCTCATCAAGTGTTGTAATGATTATACCACGAGCTTTCTCTCGCATAAGGTTTTCTCTCAAATCATTCAACTTGTCTTTAATAGAACGACCAGAAAACTCCAATGGATGTATGATTACAGGATTAATTTCTGGTGGTGGCTGATTTTTCCAAACTTCATCCACCAAATTTTTAGAAGTCTGAACCAGCTTCTGCTGTTTTTTGGCAAAAGCATGCTCCCATCTTTTTGCAGTGTCTATTGACACACACCAAGGATCAACACCAATGGCCGCTTCCTTAGGCAGATTCTAAAAGAAAGAAAGCATAAAATGCACTTAATATATAACACAATGCATACATCAACATAAGAACAATGAAATCTATAGTATGTGTAACACCATCAAAACAATTATCCAATAAAGCTAATAATTAATTAAATGGAATCATTCTATAGCAAATTGTAAAATGAAGTGCAGAACAAAGCCAACAGTAATGAACAGACATTCTTAATAAATATTGAAATCACATGCTAATTGAAGTTGGCTCAACATATAAGACACAGAACAAGATTCATAAAGCCAATTCCCAGGGAAAAAAAAACACTATATGATAGTAACAATGATAGAAAATTCAAATAAAATGTCGGATTAAATTGTAACAATCTGAATCAAAAGTTCCAGTAGAAAGACAAGGTGGAGTGATCCAGTCCAAGAAGGTGACTTAACTTGCATAAATATAAAACAATAAAGCTCTCTCCGGAAAATTTACGTTGTTCATAACCTTAACCTTCAAAACCAATTCATTGGGAATTTAAAAAACATAGTGACTCACATCTGCCATCCAGACATCTACAGCCGGGTCCTCTCCAATTCGCATGAGATTCCATTGATCACTAAGTTCCTTATCTGCCTGCAAAAAGTATCGTCCATCGGTCCACAGCAGTGCTTTCTTCATTGTTATAAGTGCCAAACCTGAACAAAAAGCCAAATATAAATGGATAGTGAATTTTAGGCATAACTTGCATCTAATCGCATATTAGCAATTTATAACAAATGTAAAGATGCAAACTTTGTGAGCAAAAGCGAATGATTGGACTAAACTCTCAACATTTTAACAGAGGGAAGATATTCTAATAACACTTCCAAAATTCAAATTCAAATAAGAAAACACTTATAATTGAATAAAATCGTTTCTTAAAATCAAAACTGACCAGCACTTCCGGTGAAGCCAGAAACAAATTCACGCCTTTTGTCCCGTGCCGATACATACTCGCTCTGCAAAAAGAACCAAATTAAACATTAAATTATAGTAAAATTATTATTAATCAGTATCACGGAAATACTGTTCATATTAAATTGTTTGCAGCTAAAAAATAATAATGCCAAATTCAAGATTTAAAATAAAAAGAAGTAATATAAAAGATGAAAGATTCAAATTCTGAACTGCTAAATGGATCGGAATCATGATTTTTACATAATAAATAAATAAATAAATTTCTATATTCCATCAAATTCTAAATTTCCAAATTAGAAGATGCAAAATGTTTGCTTGCGAAAAATTGAAAGAGAAAGAGGGAAAGAGAAAACCTGGTGATAATCTTCGGACGGAACAACCAAAGCATCTAGAGGTGGGGAGTGAGAAGCCATTAGAGACCTCAAAGCGCTCAGAGTGTCTGCCATTTCTCTATCTCTCTTTACTGTGATTGTGATCGTGACCAATTAGGAGTTTCGGATTGTAGAAAGAGCGTTGCTTTTATATTGCGATAGAAGAAGAAACTATTAGTGTATCTAATTCTAATCTGGATTCGTTAGCTTAAAAAAATACGATGCTGATGCTGATGCCGATGCCGATGCTGATGCTCTTCTCTTCTCTGGCTCTGCTATCTTTTTGGAAATTCCTTGCTTTCACGGTTCACCTTTTTTTATTGGTAATTCGTCGCCCTTCAGACTTTTATACTATTATTGTTATTCCTGTCCACACATATCCGGTGACCCGACCCACCCGGAGACCCGACCGGAACCGACCTGGAACCGGCCGACCCGACTTATTCCGGCGGTCGGCGACGGATTTTCTCCACCAGAAGCCGATTCCGGCGGTCGGTTTCGGTTTATCTCCCCTAAAAACCCGAATCAACCGGCGAAAACCCATAATCCGGCGAAAAACCCAGATTCCGGTGATAAAAATCCGATTCCGTCGGGTCGGTTCCGGGTTGGGCACAAACCCGACCCGGACCGACCCGGGTTGGGCACAAATTGTTAATGTTGTTGTATTTGCAAAATTCCTTATTTGTCCTTTCCTTTCCGTTAATTTTTTAATCAGATTCTCCTCACCATAACGTGTTTGTTTTGCTTGCTTCTATACTATTTTCGTTTCAATTAACAGTAGTTGTTTGTGCTCTGGTCCATTTTGAAATGCCCTAAAATATTATACAGCTTCTAAAAATAAAATTTATTAATTTACTAATATTTTTATTATGTTCTTATTTTATTTTCAAAACTAATTTTTGATAAATTTATTTAAGGGTAGTTTTGAAAATTTTTACATTTTTACAAGGTAGACAAAACAATAAATAGTATTCCCTTAAAAAGTTTAACTTTTCAAATTAGATAAACAAATTGGAATGGGATGGTATCTTATATTATATACATCTTCTCATTTTCATATCATCACTTGCTTTATACTTACTTCCAGAAAGAAAAAAGTTAAAAAAGTCTTGTAACTAGCATTTTTAATGTAAGGGTCCATTTGAATATTACTTATTTTGCTGAAAATTGAAAACAATAAATAAATAAATAAGTTACTGTTCACATGCTTGGCATTGTTCATAAGCCTAAAATTACTGTTCATAAACAATGAACAGTGCCAAGGCGCTGTCCAGGAGAAAAAAAACAAAACAAAACAAAAGACGCAAACGCCTAAAACGCAAAACCCAAATGCCACCTAAATGTCCAAAATTCAAATACATTTTTCTTAACTATTGAATTATTGAGAAAAAATATTTTACTAATTTAGAGAAAGCTTATTTTACTTTAAATACTGTAAATTGGATAAAAATATTAACCATGCCTTAAAAAAATTAAAACTTCAAAATCCTATTCATAAGTAGTCAAAATAAACGAATTCTTCTTCTTCTTCTTCTTCAGCAACCACCATTAGATCTTCTGTCCTTCCCACCTCCCCCTTTTTTTCTCACTAAGTTATATCTTTATTGTCCCTAAAATATAGTTGAGGTTCTTTTTTGATCCGTAAATTATGTTTTCTACTAAACTTATTTACAAAACTAAAACCAAAAAAAACAAAACAAAACAAAAAAACAAAACAAAACAAAAGTAGACAAAATGGCGAATTATGTGACATTTGAAATTTTCAGTATAAAAAAATGAAACCTTTTTTTATATATATTTTAGGGATGAACATAAAACATGTATTATATTGGCTAAAATGTAAAACTCGCTCTTTATATTTCACCAAAATTTATTTCAGTTCTCTAACTTAACTTTGGTTTATTTTAATCCTCTAAGTTTCGAGTTTATTCAATTAAAATTTTTCCATAAACTTTTGTTAAATGTTGTGGCTAATTGTTCAATTTTTGTAATTTTTTTTCTTCAAAAATTTTAAATTATAAAAATCCAATTAATAATTGTAAAAGTTTTCCAAACATTTTGTTTCAAAAAAATTAATGGAAGTTGATAGAAAAACCTTAATTGAATAAACTTAAAACTTGAAGGATTGAAATAAACAACAATAGAGTTAAAGAACTTAAATGAATTCTAGTAAACTTAGAGGATGAGTTTTGTATTTTTTGCCAAAACAAAAAGACTATTTAAAAAAATTGTACACGTGTTTTAAACCCATTCTTAGCTATAGTAAAGTTGTTAGACTTAACAATATCTGACCAAATCTCTAAAATGCACACTAACTCAAAATAAATTCACATATCTTTGAATTAGAAGATACACACTAATAGATGATTCAATACCATTATACGATATGCAAAAGAGGTATCTTGTAGTGAATTTAAATATTAATTTATCATTTTCTAAATTTTAACCTGTTCATTGTGAACACCATAATTTAGGGGTTCATTTTGGGGTCTTGGAGGGGAGGTATATAATATTTTGCTTCGAATTCAACTAATTTATCTTTTCTATAACACTTAACCGGTTCGTTTGATTGAGAGGCTAATTGTAGCAATGGCTTGTTGATCAGTACCTTCAAGGGTTTAAAAATTTTAATCGATTACTTAACTCTTACGCACCTATGTCCCTGTTGGAGTTGTCAGTGCTGAGAGACCCCCAAAATCACCAGGAGATATATACTTATGTCACACGGAAAAGGCATGGACTATTTTAAATTTCTAACCATGACCACTGAAAACCATGATAAGTACCACGAGTACTTCTTGATTTGCTAGTGAATGTCATATTGCCATCCCAACTTCACCGTGTTACCTGCTTCTATCATGGTTCAATTTCTCAACAAATTGACCCTTTTTTCATTCATAGCTCACTAGAGATAACGGAGACAAGATACCTGAATCAAAACTGGATTTAGTGAATTGTAAAAAGTGAAACTTTATTAAATAAGCTCCTAATTTCAAATTACATTTCACACACACACACAAAAAAAAATGTAAACGTGACCATACATTGACAATTTGGCATTATTATTTGATGAATTGAATGGAAGAATTTCAAACCATGTACAGTTTTTTTAAGAGTAAAACTGACAGAAAGAAGAAAGGGGGTAGTGAGAGAGAACAAATAGAAGAAAAAACTGACTGCAATAAGCAGAAGTCCAAAGACCAATCACAAATTGAACGCATATGATTTGATAAACTGGAATTAATGTATACACAAGAACTGAAGTATGTGATCATCATCCTTCGCTGAGCCTCTTGACTACCGAAGCCATATACTTGCCCTGATGCTCTGCAAGCGCCAGCTCTGTTTCAGTTGGTTGTCTTGAGCCATCACCAGCAAAAACTCCAGCACCATATGGAGTACCCCCTCGAATGGAGTCCATCTTGAACATACCAGCTCCAAAGGTGTACCCTATAGGAACAAATAGCATTCCATGGTGCGCTAACTGAGTGATTGCTGTCCAACTGCAGCCAATAGCAGAATGAAAATTATTTAAATGTATCCTTTCAACTAATTGAAACTAATACAACCTTTTGTGCCACTCGTTCCAAAGAAATACCAACTCTTTTTTCTTTGGTAGGGGTGCACTCCTATACATAATCCAATCAAACTATTTCTGCTAGTCTATAACAATCATCAAAACTGAGGAGAGCATATTCAATAAAAATATAAGCTAGAATTCCAATGCACAGATGCATTTTATCAACACAGAGAAACAATCTTTCATTTTCTCTCTACAGAAATACTCTGAGAAGCAAAAACCAAAATAAAAAACAAACCATAATGGAGAGAATTCCACCTCAAATCCTCAAGATTTAGTGGTCTGAATCTAAGTGGCATTGATAGAGCTGCAGCTAAGTGTACAAATAAGAGAAAGCACAGCTAAAAGGAACTTTGATTTATATCTAACTTTCATATATGGAACTACCAGTAATTAGCATCAATTTCCATTCACTGCCGAAACAATTGTAACACCATCTTCCAACAGTTCAACCAAAAAATTAGGATAGGAAGAAAAAGTAAATACTCCCCAAAAATTTCAAGGTTCTTAAGTTTCTGTTTTTCAAACTCAAAATCTCATATAAAATATAGTGTTGTACTCATTTCAAGGCATATGATGAATGCCATAATCCATACTAAAATCTTTTCTTTTGGATAGGTATAATCCATACTTAAATCATAGTAATTGATGGCAAAAACCATTACTTATTCACCTTGACAGTAGGAGTCCACTGTCCAGGGCTGTTCAACTCTCCAACCAAACCATGCCTAGTCAACCAGCAATGGTGATTTTTGAAGATGTTGGAAGGGCTGCTTGAAAAACCAACAAATCAACACAGTTGTCAGCTAAAGGTTTTGAAGACCAATGAATACCACATCAACTGTCTCCCCCTGAGCCACCTCCCTTCGTTTTTCCTCATTTGGCCAACCCTTATCATCCACCCCTCTACCCATTCATATTGGCCACCAAAACAACCCACTACCTAAGCTTGCCACCAATTTCGTCAAGATAACCACTAGCAATCAAATCCCATTTTTGTGCAGTGGCATTATGTAAAAAGTCCCCCTCCCCCATCTTTTTTTTTTTTTTGCTCACCAACAACATCGATTAGCCACACTGATGGAAAACCACTGACCAAAGCTCAGCATCTACAGTGTCTAGCGGCAGTTTGGTTTCTTACATAACTGACCAGGTTGTGTAGCAGCAGAGTGGCCTTCTTTGTAAGGACTGCAGCTTTGGGTAAAATTTTAACAATTGAAAATTTAAGGAAGAAAAATGTATGGATTACATATTGGCGTTTTATGTACAAATGTAATGGCGAATCTGTTGATCACCCATTGCTACATTGTCCTATTGCTTCAGACTTGTGGTCCATGGTTTTGGGTTTGTTTGGTGTTTATTAGGTGATGCCAAAATCTGTTGTTGAACTTTTAGCTTGCTGGCAAGGTCGGTTTGGTCATCATCGGAATGGTCATGTTTGGATGGTTATCCTTTTTCCTCATTGCTTGATGTGGTACATTTGGAAGGAAAGGAATAGTAGGAGTTTTGAAGATACCAAGAGATCTATGTCTGACCTCAAGTTATTCTTTTACAGAACATTATTGGACAAAAACAGAGGAATTAGTGCCATTGTGGAATACATATATATCATGTGCAATCGTGGCTATATATCAAGTTTGCAGCACACTAGCATTTCTACAGCCGGATAAAAACAGTGGAATTAGTTCCATAGAACAGAAGGCATCCTTAAAGATGCATGTAGGCCCTTTATTATTATATGTTGTACAGTATCCTCCACAGATTTCAAACCAAGCTTCACCGAAACGTATATGTCGTTAGGGCAACAGAAGGTGAACTCAAAAATATAAGCACAAGAATAAAACCAGTTGATTTTTTTTTTTTTTTTTTTTTTTTTTGGTAAGCAAAATAAAACCAGTTGATGTTTCTCTATAGAAGAATAACCAATGTTAGTGACCCTAACTATACACAAAATAATCATGTAACTGCCCCTTTGTTCAATATATCTCCTTCTCAATGACAACCACAGTGCCTTTAAAGAACAACTATGAAGGTAGGCCTCAAGATTTTAACATAATAAGAAACATCCATTTTCTGAGTGCTATCAATCATGCTCCCACGTCTCTTTACCATACATATATCATAATTCCACTAAATGAAGCAAATCATGCAAACTACATAATCACACTTCTGATGGAACAAGCACTTCATACTTTCCTGCATCTATAAGTTACCCAAAACCTTTCTGAAGAGTTTCTAGGAGCAATAACCATTAATATGTTAATCCACATTGACAGATTTTCAATTCTCATTTTCAATACAACAAAAGGCTAACCCAAAATTCATCACAAATAACTTCACGTATCCCGAGCATATCAACAAAGTTAATTCTAAGCCAATCTTCATCATTCTCCAACTCTAATATCATCCACCAAATCCCATAATAGAAACTTTTTTTTTTAATCGGTAAATCCCATTCTTGAAACTATGAGAGAGATACATTCTCTCTTTTTTTCCCCCAAAATCTTTTAAGGTAGAAAGTAGTTATTAATACTAGAAACACTAAGATCACACTAGATAGCAGTGATTAATACTAGAAGCACTAGATCACACTAGAAAGTAATCATTCATTAATACTAGAAGCACTAAGATCACATTAACAACACATTACACAAAGATTTCATCCAATCCCATTATGAGTTATACAATTATTATCATGGTCTCCAAATCGGAGAGCGAAACTCGGGGAATATAATGGAAAGAAAAAAAACTTTCAGAGAATATTATTTTCAATCTCTTTGGAAATTGGAATTCTGATAGGAAATTTCGTCCTATTTTTTTTAGTTCCCACAAAATTGAAAGGAATTGAAAGAAATAAAATACGTTTTAAATTTTTTTTTATCGAAATCCCCATAATTTTTTTTTTTTACCCTACTTTTATGATATATAAAAGCAAATGATTCTTTTTCATTTAACTCCTTTCGATTCCAAGAGAGACATAAATATTTCATTACTTTTCCATTCTCTTCTATTCTATTCTATTCTGAAGTCTAAACTCCGCATAAATTTAGCTATCTTTGAATGACATACACCACAGAGGCAATTCTTCAAACAGATAAAAGGCACAAATATATAATGATCATTCAAAATTTTGATGAAGCAAAAGCTTACGCAGTGGTTTCTTGACCGCCTCCTTGGGTGCCGGTACTGACGAAGAACCCGGCCGGCTTGCCCGCAAGCTTCTGCTCATTCCAGAGCTGCCCAGTCGTGTCGAAAAACGCCTTCATTTGCGCCGCCATACTACCGTACCTCGTCGGAAACCCGAACAAAAGCCCATCCGCCGTAGCAAGCTCCGCCGCCGTGATCTCAGGGATCCCCTCCGCCTTCGGCGGCGCCTTCATCTGGTCCAACACCTCACCTGACAGCGTCTCCGGCACCCTGTACAGCACCCCCTCCAACCCATCAACTCCGTCCACGCCCTTCTTCATCCTCCTCGCCAGCCCCTCCACGTGACCGTACATCGAGTAAAACACAATGAAGATTTTCAGCTTCGCAGCTGGAGGCGGCGCGGCGGTTTCCGCGGAGGCGTTTGTCTCGGCCTTGGCGCCGTCTTCCTCGACCGGGATCGGCGCGTCCCTAGCGACGAGCTGATCATCGAGCGTGGAAGGGACTTTCTTCTTGCTCGGAACACAGCCACCTCCTTTCCCCATCAAAAAATTATGGAAATTCCTGTAATGAGGGTCAGACACAATTCAGACAACAAACAAAAGATCAAAAAAATCCAATTATGGATTTGGAAAAATGGTTTCCTTAATTCTCTGTGAATTTTTAGGGTTTGTTGAGGTTTTTAGATGTGAGATTTCTTGTTGAAACTCTGGAATAATCTAAGTTTGGGAAATTTCCAAGTAGGACTGGTTCTTCAGCACCGTGAAATATCTGAGAGGACAGAATCTAACGACGTCGTTGAAGACTTTCCATTTGGATTTTATTTTTTTTCTTATGTACTGACCGTACAAGTAGTAGAGAAATAGTCTCGTTTTAGAAAAGCCGAAAGAGTGATTGACAATTTTAGCGGGGAAATGATAGGGACAGCAAAGAAAAGGTAAGGTGGGCTGGCAGTTATAATTTTTGTAACAGATCTGGGCTCATACTTGAGCTTTGTTTCCCGCGAATGGTGGAAGAGATGAGCTGTTTCCAGCTTTCAGGTTTTCTTTCATTCGCTAGTGAATAACTGTAAACCATATAATGGCTCTCAAGCCCATGATCATCTCCTTATGGATTGACTTTTGAGGTGCAATGCTTAGGATATGCTATTGTAATATTCATCAAAAAAAGGATATGTAATTGTAATGGATCGGTGAGATTGAGAGTTAAAAATAAATAAATAAACAATTTTCCATATTAATTATTAAATAAAAAATATTTAAAAAAGTAAAGAAGATAAATTTAAGAAAGTGAGAAGATTTGTGAGATGAAAGTGGGTAATTGCATTGGTTGCAATTTATATCCTATTGCATTTTATCTCAATTCCCTTTTCTTGAGGATCCAAACCTACAAATTGCGCCCAAAAAAAAAAACAAAGATAATTACGGGGATAAGAAATGTTACGTTTATAATATTTTTATAATAAATCTTAGATGGTAAGTTGTTATTAGTTCTAATTTAAACTCTCCATTAAAATTATTTTTTTGCCTATAGGTAATAACTAGTAACAATATGTCACTTAGGGTTTATTGTGAAAATGTTATAGACATTTATTTTACAGAGAAATGAGCATTTTGAACCTTATATGTCTCACAAAAACACTCAAAGGCACTAACCAATGGAGTTATCTATCTTTATTTTTTTTAGAAAGATTGAGTTATCTATCTATCTATAACATGATTTCCTCTTTGGACTGAACTTTTATGTAGTTTAGAAATATTCCTAAACGTTACGTTTAACCAGGGCAAAACTTGTAACAATTTGGTAAAAATATATCTCCAACTCCACTTAAAATGCCTACAAAATAGGATACTCATACTAATTAAAGTCTTCAAAACAAACTTATTTATTACTTTGGATTAAGTAATGTATTCGAGTTTGGTGAAAAAATGTAATTAAGTGTGTATTTAACAATTACTTTGTTTCTAAAAAAGACTTATCCAGAATTTTTTTTTTCTTTTAAAAAAAGCCTCACTGCACTATATATATTTATTTTTATTAACCCTTGATTGCAGAATGGCAAAGTTGATATATATTTTTATTAACTTCTTCAAAATCATAAATATCTATATTATCTATAAAATGATTCCCCTCTTCGGATTTGATTTTTTTTAGTTCAGAAATACTCTTAAATCCTACATATAATAAGGACAAAACTTCAAGATAATCTGATAAAAATATATCTAACTCCACATAAAATACTTACAAAATAGGACAAACAAACTTATCCAAAAAAAAAAAAATTTCTTAGTCCACTTTGATATTTCTCTCAAGACCACGTTCAAATGTTTTTTTTTTTTTTTTACTTTATAAAGCATCATCAGTTTCTTTTATTTGATTTTTCTGTTTTTTTTTTTAATTTTCGTTTTCCTTAATTCCTAATCTCACGTGCACTAGACCAACAAAAAAAAATCATTACGATGAGGCTAATTGTACTATAGATGTATGTCGTTTCAATTTGATTAGAATAAATAAATATTCTAATTTCACCATTTTGGGATTACCATTACTGTACAATATATATTCATAGAGTATATATTATTCATGAACTCAAAATAATTTCATATAAGTCATTATTATATGAAAAACATGCTCATATAATATAATTTCCAAACAAAATTATTCAAAGCTGATAGTATCGAGATAAACATTGTGTTTCTTTTGATAAAAAACCTTATGTGAAGATAGTATTCCACATTTTACTGTATTTAGTAGTATCAAGAAATGAGGAAAAGGTAAAAAAAAAAAATTATTTCTTAACTTTCCTTATTTAGTTTGACATGAGATAAAGTTTATTTTTACTAAAATTTTATGGTTAACAACTTTATCTCATGCCAAACTAAATAGGAGTTTTTTTTTTTTTTGAGATTCTAAATAGGAGAAGTTAAAAATATAGTTTTTCAACTCATTTTAAAGTTGCTATCAATTATAGAAAAATGAGATAATTTTTTAAAAAAAAATTTGTTTTTCATCAAATGTTAATATTGAAACAAACAAAACAAACTATAAAACATACCTACTGTGAGGTGCCGAGGACCCAGGAACCCGAGGACCCGAGGAAGGGAAGGCCGACACGTAGCAAGCAAGAGGAAATAAAGGAATAAGGAAATTTTACCTGATAATACCCGAAGATGAGGTGGTATTGGCACTGGTGACATAAGGGACATATTGCAAATATCTGAATGTGACAGGATAACCTAGAAGATTGCATTAAATGTCTGGCACCAACCTTTCTGGCCGCATTAATTAGAAAATACCAGCTTTGTCCGTTGCATTAATGTAGATATGACCTGAACAGTGTGGAACGCAGAGTTAGAGCTTTGTTCTGTTACCGACAGATAGGTGTCGGGGAGAAAAGCTTGATAGATGGCAATGTGTAAGACTGAGATAATAGGAACGAATGATATAAATAGGAGCTGGAAGATATGGAAGAGGGACTTTTGTTGTTGGACCCTCTCTACCAAATATATTGTATTTGGACATTTGGTCAAGGAACCAGCAGTGGGATACTTAGCGGGTTTATGAGTTTTTAGGTCCTTACACCTACATAAATGTTTTATTCTTTCAATTATTCATTACATACTAAGAAAGTAAGAAAAATTATTAGAAACGGTTGAGTAATTTTTTTTTTTTTTTTTTTTTTTGGAAAACAAACAGTTAAGTAAATTTATATCAACTGAAAAAGGGCAAAATAGTTGGTGTATATTGAAACAAACCAGTATTTAAGCTGGTATGTTTTGGGATGGTGGGTAGGAATGTAGGATTTGTGGCCAATGGATCCAAAACATTTATTTAAAATGAAAATGAATATGCATCTCATATTTTAGGATTCTCATTTTTACTTTGGAAAATCAAAAATGCGAAATGCATCTCCCATAAACCAAAAATAGTTGTCAACCACCACAAAAATTGCAAAATGAATCTCTGTTTATATAGAGTTGATTCTCAAAAAAAAAAAAAAAATCAATCTGTTTAGAGGTGGTCATGTTTGACGTGTTATGAAAATACCACTTGGATTTGTACGGGTTAGTATTCAATCTAAAACGAGATCGTGTTGAAACAATTGACTATTTTTGTACACAAATAAAAAAATGTGCCAATTAATTGTAGGGTTTTTTTTTTTTTTTTTTTTTGAGGGGGCAATTAATTGTAGGTTGATATGCCAAAATAATAATTAAGCTGAATTGACTCAATTAACTTTCTTTGATAAAAACTCATTTAACTTATGTTAGCTTGGAACCCTATATATATAAATAGGTACATTTTAAAATATGCAATTATATTCATTTTATAATTTCCACATAATCTAAATACAATCATTACTATATTTTGTTAGCTCTTAAAAAAGCATTGTAAGAATATTACTTACTAGAAAATACAAATTGTAATGTTTGTAGATGTTTTTTTTAAGAAAAAATTTTATACTATATAATAAAAATTGGGTATAGAAGCAATAGTTGCACCAAGTGGCTGCACAAAATTGCATAAATTTTTTTAGAATTTTAAAAAAATTAATGTAATTTTTTTTGTACTTATCTTCTTCTTTTATAATTTCCAAATTGATAAAAATCTGAATTTGATTACAATCCAAACTCTTCATCTAATCCTTTTATTATTATAATTTATAAGTTGATAAAATTTTTAAATTTGATTACAATTCAAACTCTTCATCTGATTCTTTTTTTAATTTAAATTATATTACTACATGTAAAAAAAATGCTCTCAAAGTGATAAAGAAAACAAACAGGTTTATTCTTTGTTGTTTTTCTAAATTTATATCTTAATTTATAATATGTGTTAATTTCTTAATTTTAAATTATGAATAATTTTGATTATATTCTTTATATTGAATGCAAATTATTGTTTCTAGGTTTTTAGTTGTGTTATATTCTTCGAAAAAGATAAAAATAAAAGAGTTTATATAAATTTGGCAATAGAGCTAAATAGATAAAGCTAAGAAATGTTTACTAATAATACTTTTATTAGTAACTATTTTTTAACATGATTAAAAAAAATTAAATAGAGAGATAATTTATTAACGTGATTTAAACTCTTCAAAAACTTTTTTAAAGGGATTGGTTTAAAAAAATTGCAAAATAATTTTCTAATTATTAACTACTATGCGCTAACTTCTAACTACCAAACCCCACAATTGAAATACTAATCCATATGAGTATCACTTCCAAATATTAATATTTTAGCTATTATATATTAATGCTGACTTTATATATATATATAAGAGGGGTTTTCGACCTCCCTGCAAAACAAATGGACTATAACAAAAATTAGTTAGACAAGGATAAAACTACACCACCTCTTTTCTACAATTTATATTAAATTCAGATCATTTTTCATGCATATTCACACGCTACACGAAGGAATTATAATAAAAATTAGCTAGTTAAAGGTAAGATTACACCACATCTTTTCTACAATATATGTTAAATTCATATCATTTTTTATGCATATTATTAACGTTGACTTTATATATATATATATATATATATATATATATATATATATATATATATATATATATAAAGAGGGGTTTTCTACCTCCCTGCAAAACAAATGGACTATAACAAAAATTAGTTAGACAAGAATAAGACTACAACGCCTCTTTTCTACAATTTATATTAAATTCATATCATTTTTCATGCATAGTCACACGCTACACGAAGGAATTATAATAAGAATTAGTTAGATAAAGGTAAGATTACACCACCTCTTGTTTACAATATATGTTAAATTCAGATCATTTTTCAAACATATTCACACGCTACATAAATGAATTATAATAAGAATTAGCTAGAGAGGGGTAAGACTACCCCAACTCTTTTCTACAATAAATATTAAATTTAGATAATTTTTCATACATATACACACACATGTAGCATGCAATGCACAAGACTTAAATTTTAAGTTTAAACTTAAACTTGATAGGGTCAAACTTACTCGAATTTCAATGCCTTCTTTCATGCTTTACAAGACAAAAATTAAATTATCATGTGAGTCTCTCTCTACTTCAATTATTTAAATGTTTAATAATTTAGATTGTTCTTAATTATTGAATCGAGGTTTCACTTAAACATGATTTCAATTATTGTTTCGGATAGTTTTTAATTATTAAATTCAAGTCTTCAGGAAGGAGCTTCATACACATATACACTTAGATTAGGCTAGAGTAGAATTCTATCTTGTATAAATATATATATATATATATATGTGTGTGTGTGTGTGTGTGTGTGTGTGTGTGTGTGTGATTAATTGAGCCTTAAAATTCAATGTATTATTGAAAATCATTTTATATATACATACATATATACATATATATATATATTTTTTAGGTACCTCCACGATCTTCCATTCAATTATATATATATATATATATATATATATATATATATATATATATATATATGCATTTTATGATACCTTAGTTTCACAAAACATGCATTCATTATGTAATTTAAAAGTAAAATATTCATTTATTTTTATTATCTATTTTAAGTATATTAATAAAAAAATTATTTACATATAAGTTTTGATTAAGCCGTGCATTGCACGGGCATATTGCTAGTATGTATTATTTTCCTTCTTGTTAACTTAATTTTTGTTATTGTGGTGCAATACATTTTTCATATGTGCATTTTTTAAATAATATATGAAAAATTAACTTCTAGAATATAATATACTTTTTGAAGGCTCTCCATTGAACTGAAAAAAGAGGCATGTTTCAAAAGGAATTTCCAATCCAGAGTGTTCGCAGGAATCCACCTAAACCCACAGGTCAAAGGGGGAAGGCAACAGTGAATTAAAAAGTGGAAAGGAAAAGGGTAGTTATTTGAATTAATAATAGGTTTTTGTAAATAAAAAAAAAAATTTAAGTGTATTAGTGTTATTATTTCATATTATTTTGTTTCTGTTTCTTGTTTTTGAAAATTAACATTTTTTTTGGACAACCATAGTTTAGCATTTGTTGTAGTATTATTTTGGTTTTCATTTATTATGTCTACTTTATGACTTTGGTATTTGTGTTATGTTTTAGAGTCAGTCTTATACATTATGGTTTTTATCATTATATTTTTGTTCTTGGTGAGGGCATTTAAAAAAAAAAAAAAGAGTTCAGTTTTTCCTTTCAAATTATATTCTTAAAGTTTAGTTTTCCCTAAGTTATCAATTATGTTAGTTATAATTATGATTTAAGTTTTTTAATTAAAGTGTTAGAAAGAATCTTTAATTATCTTACTCAATTCAGATTCAAAATAATATTTTCTCCTTCAAATGATAGGGTTATTTATTTATTTTATTTATTTAAAAAAAATGAGTTGTCTAGTTGTCTTAAAATAAATAAATAACTTTAAACTAAAAGTTCAATATGCTATAGAATTATTATACTTTAAAAAATAATAATTCTTATTGAAAGTGGTGTCACATGTAATATAAAACTAACAAAATTTTCGATTGTTGTAATGAATGAAAATACTTGCACCAAAAAAAAAAATGATTTAGCACATAACACAAAATTAGACTTCAATTTTGGAATCTAATTAAATATCTTCTAAGTCTTGGCTTTCAATATATATATATATATATATATATATATATAGAGAGAGAGAGAGAGAGAGAGAGAGAGATGGGTTCAAGTTACACTGGATGTAACTTGGCAAGAGTTACACCATTTGTAAACCGTAGATTTGTAATTGATCAAATGGTTAAAAAAATAGCATTAAATGCTAATTGACTTATACCTCATTCACTTAATTAATAGCAATTTTGTTTCTCTCTCCTTATTTATTATTTAAAACCTTTTACATACATTCCTTTTTTTGCCAATGACTTTACAAATATATTTGCAATACTTTTTTTTTTTTTTTTTAGTTCGTACTACCCTTTTTTTTTTCTTCTTTGTCATACTTTTATAGTCTTATCACACAAATGGTATACAAACAAGTGAGAACAAATATGATGACCATTAATTGCCATTTGTGGGCCTTCAATGATTTTAATTTCTTCTTCCAAACTTGTTTCTTAAGTTTGTCATCCTCAAGAAAAATCCTATGATAATATTCTAATGGGTTTACTTTTATGAGGTTAGATAAAAACTTGGTGGCTAATCAAGGTGGCTAAACTTGTTTAATTTTTAAAAGTTATGCATGGTAGACACGGCCAATGTTTCCTCCGTTTGAGTTTTGAAAAGCCAAAATTAATTAATAAAAAGATTTCTTCGTTGATATGTGTTTATAATTATATTACCCAATAATTTATTTATTTATTTATTTTAAGAAGGTAGAGAAAATATTCACAATTAATAGAGTATTACCGGCTTAAAGTTGAAAAGAAAATGACATGAGCATTACTAACTCAGGCACACCCAAAAAAGAAGAAGAGAGAATTGCAAATATGATTGTAAAGTCATTCAACAAAAAAAAGTATATGTGTTAATTATTATTTGAGAAACTTATAATTTAAAATCTCATTAAACAACACTTAGCCATTTATTTATTTTTAAGGAGACATGATATATATTCACAATTAATAAGACTATAAGAGTATGACCGGCTTAAAAGAATAAAAAATAAAGAGTAGTATGAACTCAACCAAAAAAAAAGTATTGCAAATATATTTGTAAAATCATTGGCAAAAAAAGGAATATATGTAAAAGGTTTTAAATAATAAATAAGGAGAGAGAAATAAAATTGCTATTAATTAAGTGAATGAGGTGTAAGTCAATTAGCATTTAATGCTATTTTTTTAACCATTAGATCAATTACAAATCTACGGTCTACAAATGGTGTAACTTTTGCCAAGTTACACCAGGTGTAACTTGAACCCATTTCATATATATATAAATTGTAAGAGCTGGATTTGGAAGCTCAAGCCCACTTAGATTAGTAGTGCCTTGCACTTCAACCCCAGCCCTGAACAATAGAATTGTTTGTGTGTAGAAGTGGGAAGGTATTTACAATGGAGTTGCTACCTAAGCTTAGGGCTAGCGAAGTGGTTCATGGATAAGGAAGAATGAATCAAGCGTTGGAAAAAAGTGCTCCTCAGTCACCTCCGAGGAAGATCTTATATAAGTCTTACTCTGGTTTCATCAAGTAATACATTATTCACTCTTCTGTTTCTCATTATATTTCTCTCAAAAAAATCCCCCCTTAACTGTAGAGCTTCTTTCCTCTTATATATCCTCCTTCTTGGCATCCTAGCCCTCCACTTGTACGCTCCAAAACTCTTCCTTGGATACTTGTCCCATCAAGGCTCTACTGAAGGTGGTAGAAGGGGTTGCTAGCTATGACGACACTGTTCAGGGGTCACTCATTCATTAATGTAGCTAATAAGATTGTTACAGAGTATTCAACGCAGAGGCGAAAGTTATATCCTTTTAGGAAGCTTCCTCCCACCGTGTTGATCCTCTCCAGGAATGCTATTTCTCCCATTCGGGGGCTCATAAGATACTATGCACCTTCCCCATTTTCTTCTTGGGCAGACCAACTTCTTGGATCAAATGCGCTTTACAAATGAGTTGGTACAGGACGTCCCACTACTTATTCTTCTCGGACACCCCACATAAATAATATCTACATATCTTTTTTTTTTCTTCAATATACTTATAAAATTTAAATAGAAAAGTGAGTTAAATATAAATTTTGTAAATGAGTATCTTTATTATTGCATTTCACAAATTCCTATAAAGTAAAATACATTTTACAAAATTTAAGGGTTATTTATTTAAATTATTTTGGGAAGGGATTTGAACTCTACTTGTCTCAATTGAAAATACCAAAAAATATCAATTAGTTTTGTTACAAAACTCTTTAACAAATTTTTTTTTTTAATTTTTAATGGGGACTCTTGAAAATTTAATTAATGGGATCTCTCTCTCTCTCAACTTAATTATCATTTTTTTTGCATTCTCAACTTACATTTTTTATTTTTAAATAAGGCTAAAAAATTGCAAACTACGCTCCTAAAATTTGAGGGTGTTTAGCTTTTACACCTTAGAATTAAGAATTTGGATTTTACCTCTTAAAACTTGGGGTGTTTCAATTTTACACCCTAAAGTTAAATTCCGTTTGCATCAGAAGCCCCTTTGTCCATATTTTTCATTAAATGTTACATAAACTTGCCACGTATGTTTATTTATCCAATAAAATGATGTCACATAATTTTTGTAGCCTAAAAAAAATTAAATAATTATAAATGACATAACATGATAAAAATGGCGTGATATCATTTTATTAGATGAACTAAACACGTGAAGCAAGTTTATGTTTCATTTAATAGAAAATATGAATGGATGGGCAGCTGATGCAAACAGAATATAATTTTAGGGAGTAAAATTCTAATTTTAAAAATTAAAAATTTATGTATAAAATTCAAACATAATTTGCAAACTAGGAACAAAGTTTCTCTCCAAACTAGTTTGGAGATAAACCATTCAAATTTCTTATATATTTTTTTATTGAGTGTGAATTTTGAAAATCTAATCGTTAGATTGCATGTTCTTATTATATTATATTTTTCATGCTTGCAAAATTTCAAAAAAATTAAAAATCAATTATTATGTCATTAAACAAATATTAAAATTTTAAGTTTTTTGTGATCTAATTTTATGTATAAAAAATAAATTCATAAATTGAATAGTAGTAGATAACATTCGATTTGAACGAAATTTGATATGTATGTTAAGAATATAAGAAACATGAAATTCAACGATTAAATTTTAAAATTTACACAAAAAATAGATATATAAGAAGTATGAAGAGTTTCTTTCCAAACTAGTTTAGAGAAAATTCTATTGACAATTTAGGCTTTAAATATTTATTATTTAAAGATAAAAAAGAAAATAAATAATAGGCTTTAAATATTTATTATTTAAAGATAAAAAAGAAAATAAATAAATATATAAAATGCCTACCGAGTAACGTCTCTTTTTCTCTCCTTTCTTTCCATTTCTAGGTATTTTTAGTTAGTTTTACTACCGAATTCTTTTACTTTTCGCTCAGTGCTTCCTCTAACGGTGACACATCTGAAGCTCCCTCAGTGCTTTCCGGCACCGGTACGCTCTCTATCTTCCCCTCTCATTTTCTTTCCTACCAAACAGATCAAATTGATAATCTATCTCCTCTTTTTCTTTCTCCCATTTTCCATCCTCCCTAATATACTCATACCAAACAAACTGTAAATTCCATGGATTTTTATCTTCGCATAACTACAATTGGATCAGTTTAGAAATTCACTGGGAAAATTTCCAATTCAAATTGAAAATTTGATAAAACCATAAATCTTGTTGAATTTAATATTGCAAATACCAACTCATCAACACAAAAATTTATTATTAAGGTTCTTTTTACACTTTGCAGGGTTTTAATGGCAACCACGGCTTGTTTTATCATTGTGAGCAGGAATGACATCCCTATATATGAAGCTGAAGTTGGATCAGCTACTAAAGTATAACATTCTTTATTCTTCTTTGTATTTACACTTTCTTTCTTCCTTTTGTACAAGCTGTAAATTCCTTCGTCTTGTGAATGACTATATTATTATTATTTTCCTAGGAAGCATTGACACTTCATTTAGGGTGCCGTAACTGTGTCACATTGGTTTTGTACTGGGCGGTTTCATGCTATAATTTTTCAGAAATTGCTCGGGTCGCTGTGTCGTTCCCCTGTCCATGCTTTTTAGTTATTTTTCTTTGTTATGGAAATGTCTATAATTTAGAGTTAAAAATTGGGGGATGCATTTGCCTGTGACTTTTATGTTTTCTATTTTATAGTCATGCAAGTTCTACTGAAGTAATCCTTGTTTTCAAGGCTAGCTGTTGCCCGACAAAAATGTTTTTATTTGGCTTTGAATTTGTTTTTTGATATTTCACCTGGATGTGGAATCTGAGATTTCTTGTTCTGGTGGAGGAATTTGTTTGGGAAGCACTCGTAGGATATATGGAACCTTGTCCGTTTTCTGTTTGATGTTGATATTGTGGAGGGAGTGAAATAGCCGCACTTTTGAGAATGTGGAAAGGTCGATGACTCAGTTGGAATAATTGGTGATTATAACTTTGTTTGATTGGTCTCGTGCATGAGGTCTTACAAATAGCAATTGCCTTTTAGATTTCAAAGGATCACTTGACTTTTGTGCTTATTTTTTTGTTTTGGTAATTCTTTAGGCTATTTTGTGTCCATTGGTGTGCACCAAATAGTCTTTTCCCTTAATAAAATACCATTACATATTAAAAAAAAAGAAAAAAGAAAAGGAAAGGCAAAATAATATAATGCTAAAAGCATCGGTGGTGCGGACACCAAAATTAGTGCTAATTTGAATTTTGAATTTCCATTGATTTAACTTTATTCTAATTGAGGATTATGTTTTGATTATGGTTTTATTAATTTCCTTATTGATGCACTCCTTAAATCCTATTTAAAATGGCTTTAATAAAAATAGAAGACCAAATATTGAGGAATGAAATTTTATATTGGAATTTTCCCATTGCTGGGCATTGATTCCTAGCAACATAGGTTCCTATTTGGTGTTAATTCCAAGAAAACCCTAGGTGGTGATTCCTATGGCTATCTTCATTTTTTTTTTCTTCCCTCTGTTCTATCTCCCCTTCCAATCACTTTTTGAACCTATCCTGCATCAATTGATCAGTATCACATTTTGTATGATGAAAGCTTGCTTATTATGTTGACTCATGATTGAGTTTTGTTATCTTATTTGATGCATTGTCTAATCATCATGATTCATTTGATTCGCTTTTGGTTTTTATTTATTATTATTATTTTTTTAAATTTTTATTGGAGCTTACTATATGAGTTGTACATTATGGCCCATTTAAAGCTATTTGTTGTTGGTGTTGTATTTCTTGGTAATAGAGAGAAGATGTGGCACAGCTGCATCAGTTCATATTACATGCCGCTTTGGATATTGTTCAGGACCTTGCATGGACTACTAGTGCTATGTGAGTTCTGTTCCTCATGATATAAATTTGTCAATGTTTTCCAGAGTAACAACTATGCTTTTACTCTATTTTTCTTGTGTTGCACCTATTTTTGTCATCAATGTACCTCCTAACAATCTCCTTCCTTACATTCTTATGCAGGTTTTTGAAAGCAATAGACAGATTTAATGATTTGGTGGTGTCAGTTTATGTTACAGCTGGTCATATCCTCTCTACTTGTGGATGCTTTATAGATGGCATAAAATCTGTGTTTCTATTTTTATCATGAGAGAAAGTTAAATTTAAAATTTTCTTTACATCTGATACTGGCATTATGCATTGGTGAGATGGTCACCATTGTTTGGATCCTGTAAACTTTTATGTTTAAAAGTTAGTTATTTAAAATCTAAACAATGACATGGCCCTAGTGGAATAGTTGTATCACACATATGAGAAGCACATTTGATGGGATGGTAATAATACCCAATGTCTTCATAACTGTAGTCACTGTGGTATTCTTTTAGCATGCTTCAAAACTGAGACGGTGAAATGTCTTTTATTTATTCTTGTAGTATACCTGGTTTCTGAACCAAATGTATGGTTCAGTGGGGGGGGGGGGGAGGGGGGTGTACCGAGTCTATTAATGGGCCGTATGGGTTTAGCTTATGGAAGTATATTCAGAGAGGGTGGATAAAATTTTCTTGCTTCATTAAATTTGAGGTTGCTGATGGTACTACAATAAAATTTTGGTTCGATGTTTGGCATGGTGCACTCAGCTTTAATGAATCATATCCAGAGTTGTATTGTATTGCAAGGGATGGGGAGGTTCTAGTAATGGATCAATTGCATCTCCATAATGAATCTGTTCATTGGGAGTTAAATTTCACATGAGCTGTGTTGGATTGGGAATTGGAGTCACTTTCGTCATTCTTTTTTTTTTGATAAGTAATCTGGAAGCTTTTATAAATAAAGAAAATAACGTCATACAAGGAGTTCATGATGATGAACAATAAGAAAAAACTACTAGGAATAAAAGTTAAGGGAGGGCAAAAACTCAGCGAGAGACGAGCAATTAGAAAGCCCCCAACAACGAGACCACTCTAAGAGACTACGCTGGCACAAAAGATTCAACTCAACCAAGGTCTTCTCTTTGTCTTCAAAGGAACGACGATTTCGTTCCAACCACACACTCCACATTAAGCACCCTGGAACCAAATTCCATATGTCCGACTTATCCTTTCCATGCCACTGATGCCAACAAGGAATCAACTCCGCCACCGACCCTGGCATAACCCAAAGAATCCCAAAGGTCTAAAGCATACAAGACCAAAGAGAATGGGTAACAGGACAATGCAAAAGAAGATGGTTAACCGACTCCCCATCCTTGCAGCACAAGCAACACCTATTAACCAAGGGCCGACCCTTAAGCATAAGGTTGTCCAAGGTGAGGATCCGACCATGAGCAGCAGACCACAGAAAGAAAGCCACGCGCTTGGGGATCTTCGGTTTCCAAACCCCCTTCCAAGGAAGCCAAGAATTCGAAGCACCTCGGATCGCGAGGTAGTAAGACCGAGTGTCAAACATACCATCCCCTTTAAGCCGCCAGTAAAGGGAATCTCTCCTACTCCCCTGAGGAATGCGGGATTGGATAAGCCGGAGAAGAGAAAACGAAGCAGCCAACTCCCAATCTTCAAACGCTCTATAAAACGTTAAATTCCAAACTCTAACAGTACCCCCTTCTGGAATCCACAAAACCTCAGAGATACAGGCCTTTCGTCATTCTTGGATGTACTGTTTTCTACCAAAGTGTGAGGGCAGGGTGAGGTTAAGTTTTGTTGGGATTCGAAGTTAGATCCTATTATAGAGCTTTAACACCTACCAGAATTGGGAATTTCCCTTGGAAAAGCATTTGGAAGCCTAGAGTCCTAACAAAAGTAGCATTCTTTCTTTGGGTTGCTTCATTGGGGAAGATTTTAACTGCAGATAACTTGAGGAAGCAAAACATTGTATCGGTGAGCTAGTGTTGTATGTGTAAAGGGAATGTGGAGATGGTGTTGATGTTGCAATGCCCTGTTGCAAGAGAATTGTGGAATTTGGTTTTTGCTTTTTGGGGTTTTGTAGGTGAGCTTGGAAGAGTTGTTGATTTACTAGCTTGTTGGCAGGGTTGATTTGGGCGACAGCGGAATAGTGCTATATGGAAGGCTATCCCTCACTGCTTATTATGGTGTATAAGGAAGGAATGAAATGCAAAAGGCTTTGACATGTGAGAGGACAATTCTAGATCTGAAATTGCACTTTTTAAGAACTCTGTTTGAATGGGTGTCAGCACCAGGAAGTTTCTCATTCTCAAACTTATTAGAGTTTATTGATCACTGTACTTTTGACAATGTTTAGTATGATGTACATCTAGTATACTTCCTGTGTACTTGATTCCTTTCTAGTCTTTAATAAAATTATTGCTTATAAATTTTTTTTTTCTGTTGGTATACCAGTGAGAATTTACTATTTTCTTTAACCAAGCTTACATACGCGATTGATGCTGCTTCATGACTCTCGTAATGATGATGGAATCAAGAGCTTTTTCCAAGAGGTTCATGAGCTTTATATAAAGGTAAATTATAACTTTCAACTTTTCTAGTAAATTATTTTTCTTGCATACTAGTTCTTTAGCATATGACATGTTCTTTTTGGTAGACTGAATCTCCTTGACAATGATGATCATCAGGCTGAGCAGTTATTCTTGTCCTTTCCCATGTTATGAGTTTATTCTGTTAAGATTCTATGACTTTCATGAGGCTACTTATAAAAAAAAAAACTTTATCCTGAGGCTTTAGGATGTTAGAGATGTACTGCCAAATGGGATATAGTCACTTCCTGGTGTACATTCTGTATTTACTGAATGTAGAATCAATAGTGAAATTTTGATCAGTAGCCACTTTCTACACTTTCATGAAAGAGCCACATCTAGTAGGAAAATATGTGCTTATTATGGTATTTGTCAATAAGGTGCCAATGTTGGTCCTAATATCAGAGTCATTGGTTTTGTGAAGATTATGAAGCCTAAAATTGCTCAGAACCAAAAAGAGCATCTTAAGACATAAAAAATCGTGGACTCACTTAAGTGAAATTAACAAGTGCAGCTTCTACTGAAAAATTGCAAATGCGATGATTTGGTTGTTGTCTCTCTTGCAAAGACCTTAACCTGCATTCCTTATCTTTCCTCTTTTCCAACTTGTGCACATAGTATGCTTGCATTTTGTTTCTTTTATCTACTGCTATTGATAATTTTTAATTCAACTCCTTGTTCTGAAGAGGCAAACAGGTGGTACCTTGGCTGAATGCTGTTCAAACCATTAGAAAACCTACCGCAAATACCTATGATTATGTTGATTGCTATCATTTTGATGGTCAATTCCCTTCTTTGAAGTATATAGCAGGCGCCAAATTAAATAATGTTGGGCCTTATGCATGCTTCATGACTATAGACCGATCAATGCCAATCAGAGTTTTTCTAATAGATTCTGACATTTCATCATTCTCTTATAGTATTTATGTGATGCAGGGAGTACGGAGATAGTTTTATTTAAGTTTAAAAGTCTAGTAAGGTAATTAGGTTTTAGTATTTTATATAATTTCATAGGGTTAAGGGTATTTGCCTAATCTAATAATTGGGCTTTGGCCCAAGTGAATTAGAGTTAGGGTTTAGTCTTAGTAGTCTCTCTATATATTATTAGTATTTTATTTGATTTCCTAGAGTCTTAGTAGTCTATATTTTATTTATGAACATTAATAAGTTGTTTCTAAAATCAATTTATAACCACACTTTTTTTTTTGACAAGTCAGTAATTCCATTAAGAAGATATTAAGTACAAATCAGCAAAGCATCAGCTTTGATGTACTAAACACAAACACTTAATTAACCCCTCAAACTAAGTTCTAAAAGAGAACTACACAATTAGCCAAAGTTACAGCAGAAAGCAAATTTCAACAATGAAAGGGCTAATCTATTGGCAACAACTAATGGACCAATGCCAAACTCAGACACTTAGTAGCAGAAGCCCCAATTGGTCCTCAACACTGTAAGAAAAAGAGAGTTTCCTGAATTAGCAATCTTCCCAAGCCTGTTCTTGACATCCCAGCCTATCCTCTTTATTAAACTCTCCTCTGAGATGACATCTCCATTGTAAACCATATTGTTTCTTTGTAACCAGATATGGTAGACCCTAGCTCACCATGAAACTTTACAGAGAATGGCTCTAAAATCTTTCCCTTTTAGATTAATTTTCCCCCAAAGAGACAATATCATCCCAATTACTAGGAAAATTTGACACTTAACAAAGTCCCATGATGTGCTTCCAGACTCTACCAGTGAAAGAGCACCCAAAAAACAGTTGATACCCCCTCTCAACTCCATTCATGCAAAAGACACAACTACCATCTCCATTCCACCCCCATTGTAGTAATCTCAATCTAGTTGTCAACCTATTTTTAAGAGTAATGAAGCTATGTTTAGGGATGGCTTTAGGAAACCATAATAGTTTCCACCAATCCACTTCTGCACTTCTGCTTCTGATCTGATTCCAGGTAGCAGCACACACAAATTTACCCCTAACTGAAGCAGACCAGTAAGCTGATCGCTCATTTTAATATGAACCAAGCACAGTCGACTTTGAATTGTTACAAGATCTTCTGACCTAGCAGGGGGCCAATACCATTCTCCATTCCTCAAAACATTATCCATTTTAGCATCAAAAGAGCTTGCTGCATCATAGATTATTCTATGCCCAAATGTTTGACAGAGAATACCAGCAGGGTGCCAGTTATCTTGCCAAAGAAAAATGTATGCCCATCTCCTACCTTTAATTTTAGAAAGGCTATAGCTTCATTCCTAATCTTGAGCAAATTCCTCCACCCCCAAGGCCCCAAGTGCTATCCTAAGGACATTTTACAGACCAAAAGCACTTGGACTTAAGAAGATTATCATAGACCCAAGCCACCCAAAGTGAACCTGCGTGAGCAAAAAGGGACCAGATATGTATCATTACTGCTTCCTTATTCCAGTCTTCAATTTTTTTAAGGCTCCCTTCCCTCTTTGGAAAACAAAGTTGATCCCAAGGTACCTTAACGTTGCCCTTGTTTTCCTCTACCCCTTTCCATAAGAAGATTTTGAATCTCTGTTCAATGGCTTTGATAACCTTCTTTGGAAGTATAAAGATGCTAGACCTGTAGCTCTGGATACTATACATCACTGATTGCAGCGACAATAATGTTCCAGAAAAAGATAATTTTCTGCTTGTCCAGGAATTTAATCTACTGGTTTGTCTTTCTATTAGAGGATTACGATCTGGTAAAGTTAATTTACCCGAAATAAGAGGCATTCCCGAATATTTTATTGGGTGAGTACCAGGTCTGAATTGCATAGATGTGAGAATCTGTTGATTTAAAGTTGGAGAAACAGCTGAGCAATAAATTCCACTCTTGCTTTGATTCACTGAAAGACCAGAAAACCGTTTGAAGTCCTGTAGTGCTTCTTGGAAAATAATTATAGAAGGTAGATCAGCAGAAGCAAACAAGAGAAGGTCATCAACGAAACATAGATGGGTTAATTTCTGCCCTGAACAAGTAGGATGATATTTGAAGATCTTGGATGCTTCCACTTTGGCTTGAACTATCTTGTTGAAGGCTTCCATAACCAAGACTAATAGATAGGGGGAAAGTGGGTCCCCTTGTCTGATCCCTTTTCCTCCACCAAAATAGCCAACCAAATTTCCATTCAAAGCTATAGAGTATTTAGGGGTAGTAATGCAGGTTTTGACCCAACCCAATTAACAAATCTAGGAGGACAACCAACGGAAAGTAAGCACATTAGAATGAAACTCCAGTTAATTTTTCCATATGCTTTCTTCAAATCAACTTTATTGGCACATCTTTCTTTTTCTTTATTCCTATGATACCCTTCAACCAGCTCATGAGCAAGTAGAATATTTTTTGAAATGGATCTTTCATTCAAGAAGGCTGTCTGATTTGGACTGATAAGATTGCCAAGACACTCCCTCAACCTCATTTCCAAGATTTTTATAAAAAACATTGCAGCAAGCTATAGGTCTATAATCAGTCACTTTAGATAGATTTTCCAGTTTAGGTTCCAGAGTGATGATTGTAGAGTTTACCTTCCCAAGAAGCCTTCCAGTTTGAAAGAAAGATTGAATAGCTTTGACAACCTCCTGACCAATTGTAGACCCGGATCTCTTGAAGAAGTATGCAGTGAATCCATCTTGGCCAGGAGCTTTATCATTCCCAAGAGAACATAGCATTTCTGACTTCCACTTCTGATACATCCTGCTCCAGTAAGATCTTGGTATTCTTTGATCAGAAAATAAACAATATACATTTCCTATCATTTCAACCTCATCTATTGAGTTTGGCTGAGCAAGAAAATCTTGATAATTCTTGAAAGCATTTCTGACTTCCACTTCTGATACATCCTGCTCCAGTGAGATCTTGGTATTCTTTGATCAGAAAATAAACAATATACATTTCCTATCATTTCAGCCTCATCTATTGAGTTTGGCTGACCAAGAAAATCTTGATAAGTTTTGAAAATCAGGTCTTTTATATCTGCAGGATTCTCTTTTCTGTTCCCCTCATCATCAAGCAAGCATTAGTTAGAATTCCGGGCCTGCCTAGCCTTGATCAAAGGGTGAAAGTATTTATTATTTTGGTCTCCCAAATTGAGCCATTTATTTTGAGCTTTTTGTAAGAAAGCTTCTTTGCTGTAAGAATAGCTGTTAGTTCATGTATACATTCATCTTCCTCCTTAAGACTTGTTGCATTCCCTTGATTATGCAATAGCCTGAATTGAATAGATTCAAGTCTGAATAATAATAATAATTTTCTTATCAAAAAGAAAAAAAAAAACTATTTATGAAATTTTTGCTGGAATTTTTCAATGGCTCAGTGATATTTATAGTAAGCCTCTAGTTAGCGAAGCCTAGGATTTAGACTAATCATGGTGGTGAAACCTAGGGTATGTTATACCTTCTTCCTAAATCCCTACGATATTCATTTTGGAAACCTTGTGCTCTATCATTATATCTGGAATTATGTCTGTTAGAATTATATCTGTCAATATCATGCCCAGGACGTTTATAGATTTGTCTGTAATAAGTAGCCAGTTTTTTATTTTTATTTTTTATAATAAGTAATAAAGATGTATATTCAAGAACACTACCTCATGCAGAAAGTCATAAGGCAAAGATAAAAATTACAGAAAAGAAGATAAAAAATAGAAGCAAAAGAGAGAGCTAAGGAACATAGGGAGAGAATCACTAAAGGTGAATCCCCAAGCCCTAGGCCAGTAAAAAAGGAAGCCACTGAAAAAAGCCAATAGCTGGTCATCGAAACTTTCCATGTCCTTAAACGTCCTCCAATTTTGCTCCCTCCAAGTACTCCACATTAAGCACAGCGGAGCTAAATTCCAAATGCTAGACGAATGCTTTTCCAGGTCAATTCCACCAACCAAAGAGAGTATCTGCAACCGATCTTGGCAAGATCCATGAAATCCCAAAAGATCTAAACACCAAACTCCACAACTGGTAAGCCTTACCACAATGCAGTAACAAATGATCCACCGTCTCCCCATTACATCGACACATAATGCACCAGTCAACAAAGTCGATCCCTCTACTCCTAAAATTGTCACTTGTAAGAATCTTATCCCATACAGCAGTCCACACAAAAAAAGAAACACGCCGAGGGGCCTTAACCTTCCAAACACCTTTCCAAGGAAAGATAATGGGCAAGGGACCTCTTAACTTATTATAAAACGATCGGATATCAAAATCCCTATTCTTCGTCAACTTCCATCGCATACGATCTCCATTCTCAGTTGGAGGTAAATTCGAACCCAAAGTACGAAAAAATTCATCCACAACACCCATTTTCCAATCATTTGATCTGTGAATGAAACGAACATCCCAACTTCTCTGTTCTCCTATCACCAACCGTTTAAGAGAAGAGGTCACTGATGCCCCTTTATTGGAGGCAATCCTATACACAAGCGGAAAGGTCAATTGAAGTGGAGAATCTCCACAGCATCAATCTGTCCAAAGCTTCACTCTATCCCCCACCCCTAAGTCAAACCAACTATTTCTACTAAAAACCTCCCAACCCATTTGGATGCTTCTCCACAAATTACACCTATGTACCCCTCTATCTAGCTTGGAGGTCCATCCCCCCATTCTTCCCCTAATTTTAGAGTTACAACCTTTCTCCAAAGCCTTTGCTCCTCAACCCCAAACCGCCATAATCATTTCCCTAGTAAGGCTATATTAAAAGTAGTTAATTTCCTTACTCCTAACCTACCATTTTTCAGAGGTGTACACATCTTATCCCATCCCACCAAATGTGTCTTGGAATCCCCCCACAAAAAATCCATTTGCAGCCTCTCAATTTTATTGGCCACATGTGTAGGGATAGTAAAAAGAGATAAAGAGTAAGTCGGAAGACTAGATAACGTACTCTTAAGTAATGTTAGTCTTCCACCTCTTGACAAATACATCTTCTTCCACTCAGCCAACTTACGCTCAATTTTCTCAAAGATAGGATTCCAAATAGTAGGGGACTTGTGGGACAACCCTAATGGCATACCAAGATAGGTCATATAGGCAAAGACCTAATCCGGCAACCCAAAATCTCTGCCAAGACTATTAGGAACCTTCCCAACGGGAACCATCTCACTCTTCAAAGCATTAACCTTTAAACCTGTCATAGCTTGGAAACAAAGAAGGAGCATCCAAACATGTAGAATCTACTCCTCCACCCCGTCTACCATCAGCCCTGAAACCTCGAAGTAAACTAGCACCTTCAACTCTTTTCATCATCTTACTAAAAACTTCCATCATAACCAGAAACAACATAGGAAATAGCAGTCCCCTTGTCTCAATCCCCTCGAACTCCCAAAAAAGTCAGCTGGAGACCCATTAACTAAGACAGAGAATTGGACTGTAGATATACATGTACAGATCCACCTACACCACCTCACCCCAAATCCCATTCTCTTTAACAAATCTAGAAGAGCCTTCCAATTCACATGATCATAGGCTTTCTCAATGTCCAGCTTACAAATAACCCCCTGGAATCTTACTCTTCACCCTACTATCAACACACTCATTAGCAATAAAACTAAATCAAGTATCTATCTACTACCCACAAAACTATTCTAAGACTCAAATATCAGCTGATCTAAAACCTCTTTCAAACAATTTGCCAAAACCTTAGCCAAGATCTTGTATACACTCCCCACCAAGCTAATAGGTCTGAAATCTCAGATATTAGAGACACCATTCTTCTTAGGGATTAGGGCTATGAAAGTTGCATTAAGACATTTTTCAAATTTATTGTGGTGATAAAACTCTTCAAACACAGTTAAAACATCTCTTTCCATAACTCCCCAACAATGATGATAGAAGGCCATAGAAAAACCATTAAGACTTGGAGCTTTATCTCCTTCCAACTCTTTGACAACTCGAAGAATCTCCTCATTTTCAAATCTCTGTTCAAGCCATTCCCTCTCGAGCCCCTCAATCTGATCAAACTCCAAACCTTCCACAAAGGCCTCCACTTCTCTGTCTCCTTGTACAAGTTTTTATAAAACTGTACTACTTGGTCCACCATCTCTAATTCATCCTCATAAATAACTCCATCCACCTCCAGCATACTAATATGGTTATACCTTCTCCGGGAATTAGCCACCTTATGGAAGAATTTGGTATTGTTGTCTCCTTTCTTAATGCAAAGCATCTTTGATTTCTGTCTCCACGAAACTTCTTCCAAAGAAAGAAGGTTCTGTATTTGAGATCTCATTACAACCCTCTCACCTATCTCTATTTCAGAAAGGCCATACTCCCCTTCCTTAGCATTTAATAATTTCAAGGCCTCCAACAATTCTTTCTTCTGACGACCTACATTTCCAAACTCACTACGGTCCATTGAATAATGTCTCCTTTCAGAGCCTTCAGCTTCTTGGCAAGCACAAAACTGGGAGTACCTGAGAAAGAGTATCGGTTCCACCAAGAATGAAACCTATCTATGAATCCATCTGTCTTTAATCACATGTTCTCAAACCTAAAAGGACTCTTCCCTTTCAATATCCTCCCTACCTCCACTAATATGGGAAAGTGGTTTGAAATAGGACGAGGTAAAACCCACTGGATCACATCCGGATAGTGGTCCTCCCAATCATGAGAAACCAGTGCCTTGTCTATCCTAGACATCGAAGACTGATCTGAACCACGAGACCAAGTATAACTCCCTCCTTCGAACGAAAAATCTATCAAATTAAGCTCCTCAATGAACTCAGAAAAATTCTCCATAGCCGAAGTTAGGCGCGATCCCCCAACCGTTCACTTGGGAAGCGAATGATATTGAAGTCCCCTATGTAACACCATGGAACATCCCAAAGTTGTTGAATTCCAATCAGCTCATCCCACATCTGCCGTCTTAAGTTATTATCATTCGGACCATAAAACCCAAAACAAGCCCAAATAAAACCATCCCCCACACCGTGCCACCGAATCGATACGGAAAAGTAACCCACCATTACCTCCAACTTTTCTAAAACCCTCCTATCCCACATCATCAAAACCCCACCAGCTGTCTAATCCGCATCCAAAGCCACCCAATTTACATAAGGACAACTCCACAAGCTGCAAACCAACTGTCTATCCATACCAGCAAGCTTAGTTTCTTGAAGGCAAACTACATCACAATTCCACTCTCGTAGTAAATTTCTAACTACCAAACGTTTCCGTGAATCATTCAATCCTCGAACATTCCATGACACCATTTTCAACTTCTTAAAAACTGTTAACTCCCTACTCCAATCCCAGTATTGCAGTCAAAGAAGACCATCTACCATCATAATTAACCGAGGAAATCAAATTCCTCAGCTCCCTCTTCCCTTTAATCCTTGGAAACAGCTTTCCGGTGGGCTGCATCTTTCCAGTGCAGCAGATTGGCAGGGATCACCTATTTTTCCAATGTCCTTTTACCCAAAGACTATAGAAGAAGATCCTATAGCTCTGTTCAATCAATGGGCCTATCTTTTGGAGGAGGATGCAATTGATTGGGGTGCTAAGGACCATGGTTTCAAAATGCACTTCTTTAAAGTACAACTTTTTGAGTTGCACTATTTTCTAGGTGCAGCTTTTTCAAACAACCCCTTTTCAAAAGGTGGAAAAATAAGTTGTACCAAATGAGCACTAAAAAGAGAAGTTTCAAAGCCAATGTTATAAATCGGCTTTGACAGCCAAGGTTTACCACACCTAGCTTCAAAGGAATGCAAGGATTACAATGGGCACATCAAGTCTGAAGAAGGCATAATTCTGTCCATTATATGGGATGTAAATGCTAGAATGGGATTCTGCAGAAAGATAAAGAAAACTCAGCTGAATAAAGTCTTGTGTGCTAAATAGGGGATATCTCAGGTGGATTTTAATGGTTGATTTGTATTTTAGATTATTTTTATTCGTATCTGGTAGTTTTAAGGTATTTTTGTTCCTTTTGTTGCTGTATTGGTGTCTGTTTGTTTGTAGCGGCTGCTTTAGCAATGCTGCCATTATGTTGTTAAACTGCTGTACTTCAGCTCTGTGCTTAATAATGATTATTGCTCATTCATCTAAAAAAGTAGCCATTTGTAGGCAGATGTTGGGCCGTGTGGTCTTTGGCAGCAAATGAAGATTTGGAAATGATTCTTGTACTGGCTATGAGAGAGAGACCCATGGGAATACATAATGGGTGCTTTCTATTAGAAAAGAACATTTGTGATTGCATCTCATTTTCAGCAACTTTATCCTATTGCTCTGTTATGAAAGAAATTGTTTATTGGCTAATATGGTGTCTGGGAATTTGCAGATTCTTCTTAATCCCCTATACTTGCCTGGTTCTCGTATTACATCATCACAATTTGATACAAAAGTTCGTGCCCTTGCACGAAAATATTTGTAGAGGTGGTCACACATTCTGATGGACACAAGGTCAAGTGGTTTTGGGAATGAGTCGCAAGTTTGAATAACCTGAGTTCGATCTCCTCTCTTTCTGATCCTTTGATCTTTTTGATGAGCTCAAAGGCTCTTAACGATTTTAATTCATAATTGTAAGGGGAGCGTTATACATCATTTTAAATTTTTAGTATTTATTTCAATCTGTGCATTAATCAATAGGAATGAATAACTTTATACTACTTGCACTGCAGATCGATACTCTTTTCTAGTTGGGAACATGGGACTTGGGATACATTAGTCTGCATCGTTGTATCTAATTATTTTATTTGGTTATTAGTAAATTAAGATGGGTTGGGTATAATTTTCAAGTTCCGTTAATCTAATATCCTCAATATCTTTTTATGAATATGTTTTTGGACAAATCCATAATCTCCCTAATTAATAATTACTGGTTGTATATGCTTCAACATTACATCTACCGGCTTGATAACTGCATTACCACATTCAGGTTTCTCTGTCACTAAGAAAGAAGGCATCCCCATCTTCTCCTAGGCTGTAGAACTTTGTCCCTCTTGTAGGTGTGATTGTCCTCTTAAGTGCTAAGTGTGCTTATAGAGCTTGTGGGGTTTTTTTCGCGGGGTTAAGGGAAACATTTGTCTGTGGTAATGGAGGATTTCTACAGTTCATGGAAAAAATTGTCACTGTCTGAAAAGGAAAATATGGGCTTCGTACTACCAAAAATTCCTAAGAAAAATGAGTTTATCATTGCGGCAAAGTTCTTAACCACTCGAGCATTGAATATGGAAGCCGTGGGGAGAACTTTCAAACAAGTATGGAGGTGTAGTGATGGATTCAAGATTCGGAACCTGAATGATCACAACGTTCTGTTTGTGTTCAACGATGAACGGGATGTAAAATCGAATCCTGTTAAATCAACCATGGAGTTTCAACAAACATCTGGTGGTGGTGCGAAAATACAATAGGGGGATTCACTTAAACTCTTTAACATTCGATACAGGATGTTTTGGGTTCAAGTTCATAACATTCCTATCCACTTTATGCGCACGGAGGTGGCTAAAAAGATTTGTGAAAGCATTGGAGAGGTGGTTCGTTCTATTGGGGCTGAATCGGAGGAAGGGGGTAGCTTCATTCAGGTACGAGTTAAGGTGGATATTTCTCTACCACTGTGTAGAGGAAGGGTGATAACTCTTGACAATGGGGAGAAATCATGGGTATCGTTCAAGTATGAACGACTGCCAAATTTTTGCTTCTGGTGTGGCCGGTTGATCCACAGTGATAAGGACTGCCCATTGTGGATTAAGAGTAGAGGAACACTCAAAGCTGAAGACACAAAATTCAACGTATCGCTAAAAGCACCCCCATATAGGCCATCGAATGAAGAGGTCATCTTTGTTCCTGGGTTCCTTTATAAGTCTGGTCTGCAGGAGGAGGACTTGCCGAGAATGGAAAGGAGTAATGGAGGTATGGTGGTCGGCGAAAACAGCTCAGCGACGGAGACAACTCTCAATATGGAAACCGAGGAAGGTTGAGGTGACATTAATGCTACCATAAATTTTGAGGACGTTGCAAGGGGAAAAACGGCAGACCAACGTGATATAATTGCGGGTATTATGGAGGAAGATTTGGGAGGAAATCAAGGCATTAAACTTAATCCAAAAATAGATGAGCTGAAGGATGATTCAAGGAAGGTAATCATTGGAGGCAACGACAAATTTGACGATGAAACCAATGAAGGGGGGATGTATCTTGACAAAGGAATATCACGTGCTTGCCCAAATGAATTGTTTAGAAGGCTCATTGAAGAGATTGACACTGAGTTGAAGAAATATGATCAGCACGTGACCAATGTCAAGCAGATGGACTCTGGCTCTATCATGATACCTCAAACAAAAAATAAGGGAGAGGTTGAACTCAAACAGGATTGCTATGAGGAGGCAAAAAAAAAAAAAAAAAAGGAAATCCAAAGGGAGGTAATGATGTGGCAGAGTCCCATTCCTAGTCCACGCACATACAAAACTGCTACCTGGTCAAGGAAAAAGAAGGACAAGGTGGAAGCACTCCCTGCGAAGGATGTTGGGGTGGGGCAGAAAATGTTATTGTCTGAGGAAGAAAATCATTCAGCGTTACCAAAGAAAAAGCAGATGGTTTCGAAGAGTGAAGTTGAAAAAAAATGAAATGGTGGAGGCTGGTTCCTAGCCCCACCAGTCACAATGAGTATTTTGTGTTAGAACTGTCGGGGTCTTTGGGAACCGATAGACAGTTCAAGAGCTTGGAAACATGGCCCGAGCACAAGATCCCTCAGTTGTGTTTTTAAGCGGAACATGGCTGACTGGAGCAAAAAATAAGGGAGAGGTTGAACTCAAACAGGATTGCTATGAGGAGGCAAAAAAAAAAAAAAAAAAGAGGAAATCCAAAGGGAGGTAATGGTGTGGCAGAGTCCCATTTCCAGTCCAGCACATACAAAACTGCTTCCTGGTCAAGGAAAAAGGACAAGGTGGAAGCACTCCCTGCAAAGGATGTTGGGGTAGGGGCAGAAATGGTTTTTGTTTGAGGAAGAAAATCATTCAGCGTTACCAAAGAAAAAGCAGATTGTTTCGAAAAGTGAAGTTGAAAAAAATGAAATGGTGGAGGCTGGTTCCTAGCCTCGCCAGCCACAATGAGTATTTTGTGTTAGAACTATCGAGGGCTTGGGAATCGGCTGACAGTTCAAGAGCTTGGGAATATGGTTCGAGCACAAGATCCCTCAGTTGTGTTTTTAACCGAAACATGGCTGACTAAAGCTAGGCTAGGTGAAATTAGGGATAGATTGCAGATGGGTAATTATTTTGGTGTGTCAAAGGTCAATTTGGGTGGTGGTTTAGGCCTTTTTTGGAAAAGGGGTGTTGAGCTAGATGTGGAGTCTTCTTCATTAAACCACATTGATGTACTAATAAACAAAGGAAGGGAGGACGAGTGGAGGTTTCCAAGATTTTATGGTGAGCTGGCGATACACAGAATGATGGATTCATGGAACCTTGTGAGAAGTTTGGTGGGCAGATTTTCGGCACCATGGTTGTGTGTAGGGGACTTTAACGAGATCACAAAATCAAATGAAAAATTGGGTGGGAGACTTAAACCGTACAATTAGATGAAATATTTTTGCGATGTGTTGGATGAAGGTGGTCTTATGGATCTGGGCTTTGTGGGGAGTAAATTCACGTGGTTCAAAAGTCTAGCTAATGGTGATTCTATTTGGGAGAGGCTGGATAGGGCAGTATGAATAGTT